>NC_056744.1:896460835-896775835 GCF_019279795.1 Protopterus annectens | reverse complement strand
TGCGCCGCCCAATCTCAGCAGTCTGCTCATCAATCGATTTTGTATTATATTTGACTAACATTTCCATATATTCACAACCTGTCTATCAAACATGGCTAGCAAGTCTTTATGGAGTGCTGAGTTGTTAATCCAATAGGGTATCTGTACATTCTAAAACCCTTGGGTACCCTGCTAGTTTGAATTGATTAAGTAAAGTATGCACTTTCCAGCTGTAATTTTCTCATTTTTAGTGGTTACTCACTCAAACAGTTTAAGAATGTTCCAAGATAATGTTGTTCACTAACAAAATTGATGCTCCACTGCAGCCATTCATTTAACACCAGTACACTATCGGTGTTCAAATGACCATTTTTCGCATTAGAAGTAACATAATTTGAAACATTGTTGTTCTTTGTAGCCACTGTTCCCAATCTCCTCACACATTGAGTTAAAGGCACATCCTTTCCCCCCTCCTTCCCTTGGTGAAACAACATTGGGGTAAATCTCATCTTTTCTCTTTGAGTTGCTGAACAAGTAGTGTAAGGTTGCCCCTAACATTTACAGGAAAATCCAGGACATGAGTTTAAATTTACATGACTCCTTATAAGCAGTTTTAAACAAAGAAAATAACACCTAATGTAAGGGGGGACGCAGACATTACTTTTGGAGGAAAAAAAAGAGTTAAACTGGCAACTCTGGCTGAATGCTGGAAGCTAGCCAGGTTTAAATGAAATGGCTTCTATTTCCTGTTTATTGAAATTGAAGGCACACCTAAGATCGTGTTGGGCATTTTTTTTAAAGAAGTGATAACATTTGAATATGGTTTTAATTTATGAATCGAGTAGGACCTTCAGATGTTTCAAACATTAATTGTAGGATGTGTATGTAATGTACTTTAATATATTTTTTTGCTTTGCGATGCTTAAATATTTTAATGGTTCTTTAAATAATTGAACAAATGTCATGGGAGCTTGGCAATCATGTGATTAGCTGAAAATGGCTGTTATCTGATGGAAGTATTTTAAATTTTAAGAGAAAAGTGCTTATCTGGTGAATAAAAGCATTAGCAATTCAAGTAATGAATTTCATGTTCTTTATTTTGGTTTTAACAATCTGAAGATGCAGGATGAGTGACTCAGTATAGAAAAGAGGAACTCTTATTTCAGAGAAATGATGGTGAAGCAGTCACTCTTTAAGAGTTATTATTTTGCAGGATGGTGGGTGGAACAGTCATCATTCTGAACAAGTAAGTAAAAAAAAGATTATGAGTTCCTCTCATTTCTTTCCAATAAACATCCTCCCAGTTCTGGGCAAACTTCTTGAAATGAGAGTATATACCCAACATTACCACTTGCTCTCCTCCAAACTGGATCCTGGCCTGGATGAAGTACTGTGACAACACTTTGGTACCTAAATGATGACATACTGCTAAACTCTGATATTGGCCTCCTTACAGGTGCCCTTTTTATGGATTTGACAAAGGCATTTGATCTCATTGACCGCATCTTCCCCAAAACAAACTGAAATTGGTGTCAGTCCAGATGACACTCCCTGGTTTAAAAAGTTCCTCACTGACAGATGCTTCAGAATTAAAACCGGATCCTTCCAGTCAGACTCCCCAACTACTAGGTTTTACCACATGGATCCATTCTTGCCTTCTCCTCTTCTCCATATTCATTAACAAACTTCCTTGTGACCTCCCCATCACCCACTTCTCCTCTTTATTGATGACATGGTCATTTGGCGATTGGGTCATTCTCACACCGACATTCAATGCCAAGTCCAGTTGGACTTGCATGAGCCCCACTGATGACCCATAAACTACTTTTCAACCCCAGCAAGACCAAAACTGTGCTTTTTGGAATTCCACAGAGAATTTACTAAGCACTTATCTATCTTTGACCTATGCAACAGTTCCACAGAGACAACCTCTGCCTTCAAATACTTAGAACTCTGACTTAATCAGCACTAAACTTCCATTTCCGTACAAAGTGAGAGCCAAAATAAACTTCCTCCTCTTTTGAGCCAAAGCCATCTTCCCTTTTCTATCCCAAACCAGCCAGAAGCAGTCACTGGTGAATGAGTTCTTATTTCTCAACTTGATTATAGGCTCACAATTTTTTGCTTTTGCCTCCAAGAAACACATTGTCATACTGCAGGCCATCTGCTCTTTCATTACAAACTCGCCTGGCAGTAAGCATCACTGTATCACTCTTGAAAAAGCCAAATGGCTACTCATAAAACAAAGGCCTAATCTACTTTTAGGATCCCAGTTGTACAAGCTACTCCAACTCCACACATTTACTCCCCTTGCAGCTAGACTTCACGAAAAACTCTTCATACAACCTGAAACAATAGTCAATAGCCACACCAACTCTCATTAACCCTAGAAGCAAACTCCACAGCACTGCACGTCTGCTACAGCTCAAAAAGCACTTTTCTCATCTAAGCCAGGTGCTCTTGCTTCAATACAGGACCCATCACGTAACCTGTTTTCTGAGTCTCTTTTCTTCTGTCAAGATTCACTGAAGATTCACCCACTTTAGAAATTGATGTATATATTGTGCATTACACTCTGCTTGACCGTACATTGCACTGTGCTTGTTTACATTATATACATTTTTTACGTAATTAGTCTGAACTACTCTTCTGTTACATTTCTGTATTTTTTGTTTGTGAAATGTTTTGTATTTCACATGGGCTGAGCCAGAAATTGCTCATTATTGATCAGTGCACTACCCTGGTAAACAAATATAAATAAGTATATAAGTAAGTTCATTCAAGAATGCACACTACTTCGTTCAAGAATGATCAAGACCAGCATAAGGTTATTTGAGAGCCGTTCAAGAATGATCAAGACCAGCATAAGGTTATTTGAGAGCTGATCGGGGGGGTGGGGGTGGCGTCGGACACTGTAAACTGTTATTCAGATAGGGTTTGCACCTTCTCTAGTAATTTGTCCCACCTAGTCTGTTCATTCATTATCTGTTATCATAATCTGTGGTTCAACAAGCAATCTTTCCTACAGTATTAGCCTCCTCAAGACCTTGGTGTTATACAGATTTTGACATAATTCCTGTCTTATGATGAGTAAACCTTCCTCTTTTTAATGTCCCTTTTCCTCCTGTAGGTTTGCGGTGCCCCCTCAAATTATGAGGGTTACAAACCATGACCAAAATCAGTAGTGTAAATGGAAACTTGAACAATAAAAAGTGCAGAGAATGGATCAGAACCACTTTAATTTGTTTAGTAGTTTCATCTTTAACAATGAAAAGACTTCTTCAGAGCAGTTTTCCCTGTGCACCTGACTCATTAAACAGAGTATGAAAAGCATCATGGGTAAAAACCACCAATGACATTCCCGAATTTGCTTGCAATTCAACACACAAGATTGCATATGGGATTCAAGATGTGTAACTGTATAAATGTAAAACTATATAGTAAGAAGCACACAAAGAAAAAGATATTACTCCATATAAGATGTTACTTTACGAAGATCAGGTGATAAAGCCCAGAGGAACAAAACGAGTAATGAAATGAGTTAAGAAATATATGAGGGGAATAAACAAGGCTTGGCAATCAGCATCAGGAAAAATAAATGTGTATATGTGCTACAAAATGTATTCATCTACACTGGATTTATTTACTTACATGAGAACACAAGGGAAAGTGATGAACTTACTCCTGTGAGTTTTATTGGATCTGGATATACCGAATGGGTTTCTTCAAACTGTAATCTGTGAATATAGTGGCATTTGTTCTTGTGTGTGTGTGTGTGTGTGTGTGTGTGTGTGTGTGTGTGTGTGTGTGTGTGTGCACGTGTGCATGTGTAATACATAAATATATGTATATTGTTAAGGTCAATGTATGATTTATTAAGCAGATGGTACAAAGTAAGGAAAAAGAGGTGTACAGATTCTCTATATTCAGTTGTTATTTAATTTGGAGGGGGGAATCGAGCCTGAGCACCCAATTGAAACTCTCCTTTCTAAGTTGTCTCCTCTTCTTGGATCCAGAGTTATGTGATCTACTACAGGAAGAAAAGCACATTTATGGAAGTCGGGAGAATCCTCACTGTTTTTACTTAATATCATTCTTTCTGTCACATTGCCTGACTACATAGTTGTAATGATAAATGCTTCTGGCCAATCTTCTCGCAGACTTGCATATCTGTGTACAATCCACCGCAATTTAAATTTCCAATGCAAACTATGCCAATATACAGGTATAATGTACGTCACCCTAGATATTTACTTCCAAATGTGACCGGTTTAGTCATGGTTCTGACTCTCCTTGCTGAACATACTTTTTTAGACTTGTTACCACTGTTATCTGATTTGTAAAAGGTGTCTTTTTCAAGCTGGACCTCTTTTATTGACGGAATGCAAACTGCTGCCCAGAGACACAGCTCATCATTGTCTAGTATGATTCTCTAATAGGCTAGTTACTTTGTTCCAGCAACTGACCCCGTCAACCAAAGATAATAATGCAAATGCCTTAGAATATCTTGCAGTATTACTTCCCTTATTTGTTGCACTATTACCATACTGAATGGACAAAAACTTGTAATTCATGTGTGCTCAGTAACATCCCGTGTATACAGTTCATTTCATAACCGTGGTCTGTGAATAAATTAGTTACAGATTTTGTGTGTGTGGATGTGTGTGTATGTATGGTTGTAAAATGTCGAATGCTCCTTTGGTGGAAAACTTTTTGTGGGCGTAAAAAAGAACGCACAAATTAGTGAATTCTCATTTGTCTGAATCACAGATGGTTGGCTTTAAGTTTGGCAGTTATGTAGGTAAGTAGGGCTGCGCAGTAAAATTAATGTTTGAATGAAAAAATGGTGGTTGTAATAATGTCCATGACAGCTTTATAGCCTTTAGTGTGCATGTAGAAATGTTTAGGGGTTAGGGTTAGATTAATTGTTATGTAATGTAATTTGGCTTTTCCCGGTTAGGGGCCGCCACAGTGGAACTCCGGTCCGCTAATGATTGGTAGTGGATTTTTACGGTGCCGAGTTGCCAGCCCGACGCCCAACCTTCAAGGAAGGCACACCCATTCACGCACGCACCTACCTGCATGATTATGTAAAGAGATGAATTCTGTGTTGTACATGTTTGGTGGTATCTCTGTTTTGTCATTTTGCCTTGTGCTGTGTACTAACATAATGTGTAGGAGTGGAGATAGTGGCAGGGGTAGGATTATGGTTGTCATGCACACATGCGCACCCCCAGTGTACCCTTACTTGTGTGCTAACCCTGTATATGAGGAGGTACATTCTTATCTGTAGTAGCCGTAAGGTGTTGGGCATCTGAATCTTTCCCTTGCTACTGTTTCCTCCACTTTTGCATGTGATATTCTTCTAAAACACATGAGTTGAAGTAGATGCATCAGAGAAATGTCCCCTAGCTTATTTGCATATTTTCAATGATTTAGTGAGAAATTTTTTACATTATTTACTCTTTTAGTGTGTATCCACTTGTCTTCTGTTTCTTGTTGTTTTAAACTACGGTTCAGGTCAAACCTTTCCTCTTTTTTTCTTTTTCTTTTTTTTTTTCCTATTAATTTAATTGCCTTCTTTTTCTGGAAGTTTTCAGTTAATAGGATCTGCCTGCCCTCCTTCCTTGGGTGTTATTGACTCTCCATTCTTATTGTACAATGCTGTCTTCTCTGCTGTAGTATTTTGATTGTGTTTTGAATGTTTCACTGTCTGTCCTTCCTGTTATGAAATTGGATTTGCTTTCTGATGTTAGTTCAAAATGGTAACCCATTCAAAAAATGTAGATGCAGTCATAAATTTTTACCCTAAGAGTCTGTTGCTTAGGTGAAAATATTGTTCACTGTTATTGATATTTGCTAAGTTTTTAATAGAATTACTGTTAGATATAGAAAAAAAATGAGTTGAAATTGTCTGAATGGAGCAATGTTCAATGACTCACCCTAACAGAGCTGTGTAGTTCAGGGATGACTCCCTCAGCCCTGAGCCAGTTGTTGTTTGTGTCTGAAGCACAAATGCAAAGACAGAAAGAAGGAACACAAAGCATATAAGATTAGGGAACTCACCAGCTCTCAACCTAAAAACCTAGACTGGAGGAAAATGACTTTTATTTATTCACCTACTGGTGTGCTTCAAGGTACCAGCCAATATATTGACTGAAAAGTACACAATTAAGCTGGTTAGAACTAAGAGTATGACATCTTTGTTTGATTCTGTGGATCAAAAATTCTGGAGCTTACTGTCAAGGTTAGCAGGGTGTTTAGATGCTTTTCTGAACCCCCCAGAGAATGACTGAAAAGGTGATGGAGGCCTTTTTGAAGTTTAGGGGAGAAGATTTGTCACTTTTTCCTTAATTGTAAGGTGTGGATAAAGGTACCTTGTCAATTCTTGGTATTTTTTTCAAAGTCTGACTTGTTTTCCTGACCGGCTTCCACCTCTGCTGGAAGCAGGAATGAAACCACGAGACACCAATGTTCAGCAGATTTTTTGGCATTAGTTGTCTTGATGTCAAGATGGCAGCCTTCAATGCTTAAACTTATTCATTCTCTGCTTTGCCATCCATATCGATGTCCTGGACTGCGATGTTGTTTGATTTAATGGATCATAGTTGGAGAACATTCCTTTTGTGGTGCAGCTCGGAACAAGTTTTATTGTTGGCTTTCTGACTTTTGGGGTTGAAGGCTACTGAAGTTGGGACAAGGGTCAACAGTAGACCTCGCAACTGTCTCTATTTTGGAGGAATGTTCCTATTTTAGGCCTGATTTACCCCCTACAGAGGATGACCTCATTTTTTGGATGCATGTCCCTGTTTTCAGGCATGATTTACCACTTCACACAATTTTTGTTTATTACCCTTACCAGATGTGATTTTTGAAGTTGTCTAGTACACAGGAAACCACACTATATGACTAACATATGAGTGGCAATTTAAAGAAAGAGGACAAAAATCTTACATATTCTTTTTTTGAAGCAAAATTAAATTACCTTTTGTGGTTGAATTTTGCAAAACATTTCAATAAAGTCTACAGATTTCATATTGCCTCTTTGATAGTGTGCTCATATTGTTCCATAACTTTTTGTTGCGCTGTATTTTTTTAAATGTGTGTTTGAGTAGTATGTTACAATCCTGCTAGAAGCTGGAGAATTATTTGGTATTTGGTATTCAGATATTATGCTAATTAGATGTCCAGATTTTTGTCTGGATGTTACTACCTTCCAAGAGTCTTTGTTAATGTTTTCAGTGTCTGCAGATTGAAAGGTATGATCAACGGGGATGTTGAGCCTATTCTCCGAGATTGGGCAATCAGGCCTGGGCTTGATGCTGACTCACTTGGTGTTTGTTCCAGCATCTTCAGTCTGATCTTTGCTAACAGGGCTCTTTACCATTTGTCTTGAATGCTAAGTTGATGTTGACAACTTGATGTTGACTGTTAAGCATATGCCATTTTTAGGTCCCCTAATCTCACAACATTGACCTCAACAGCAGATGCTTCCTTGCCTAGACCTTTCACCTTGCATCATTTCCAACAGCACAGAGAAGCCACTAACAACTTGCTGGACCATTACTAGATTTCTGGATCAGTTTCAGCTGCTTCACCTTCCTTGTCTGTATCACCTCCAAGAAATGTCGAGTCATGTAGTAAGTGGGAGCACTTGGATTCACCTCCAGATTTCCCACCGTATTTATTGATGATGAAGACAGCATAGATTTCTCCCATCTGTCCCCCAGATGCAGTGGGGTACTTCTGTTTATGATGCAGAGAGGGGTGTGTGGTCTTCACATGCAACACCATATTTGCAAAAGATCTTGTAGGATGCTTTCCAGTCCCTACATCCTTCTTCCCTGGGTAATCTTCCTTGTAGACAGAATGATTCAACTTGCAGTTAAGCCTGAATGGGAGAACCCTGATGTGGCAGAACCTCCTTCCAAGGAAACCAGACAGGATATTCCAGCCTCCTAAGTACTGGACCTCCTGGACTGAAACTCCTAAACCTGATTCCATTGTAGCTGTGTCCACTCTTATAAAGGCCCCAACCCTGCAAACCCTTGTTGTGCATCACTCATGCAAGAAATTTGGTATCAGTGGCAGATTTGCCTTGTGTAGTTACATATCTTTGAGGGTACGAAGATATCCCTTGTATATTAAGGGTCTTACTTCTGTAATTTCTCCTAATATTTTGGTTTTCTAATACTGTGACAAGAATGGACCTCAATTCTTGAGTCAGAATTCGAGTTCATGAAATTAGTTTTGTTTCAGTATTTGATGTTTACCAAAAGTGTTCTTCTCAGCACCTGCGATTTACTCCAGACCTGCCAATTTCTGCAGTTCATACAAAGTTGTATGTAGTGGTAGTATACTTAAATGTACTTGAATATACGTGTGCGTGTGTGTATATATGTATATGTGTGTATATATATATATATATATATATAGATATATATAGATATATATATATATATATATATATATATATATATATATATATATGTGTGTGCGCATGTACCACCTACAACTTAATATCAAAAAAACACATCAAAAATTAGGTATGCTCTACCGACAAAATCGCTTTCTCACACCATCCACCAAAATCACTCTCGCTACCTCATTTCTTATCCCCTCCCTTCTCTATTGAGCTCCACTCTTAACTAACCTTCAATCTTCCCTTAAAACTCAACTCTCCACATGCTACAACAAAACAGCTAAATTCGCTACTAGCCACAAGTCCTCTAGTCACCACTGTTCTTCCCTCCACAAACTAAAATGGCTAGAACTATCCAACCATCTCACCTACAACTAACTCACATAAACTCATTTTCAACCCCTCACTTTGTCCATCCCTATCCTCTACTTTTAAAATGCATCTACCTAACCAAACACCAAGATCTAACAACCAAAATCTAATAGAATTATACAAACCAAGTCGTCCCTCTGGGAAAAAACTCCTATCCTACAGTCTAGCTCGTTTATGGAACTCTCTCCCACCACTCATTCGTACCGTCTCCAATCACTCTACATTCAAAAAATCTCTTCACTCTTACCTTTTATCCCAGTGGGAATGCTCCTGTTCTCACCTATTATCCCAGTGGGAATGTTCCTGTTCTCACCTATTATCCCAGTGGGAATGCTCCTGTTCTTACCTTGTATCCCAGTGGGAATGCTTCTGTTCTCACCTTTTATCCCAGTGGGAATGCTCCTGTTCTCTCCCAACATAATCTCCACAACTAAACATTGTCCACCTCTCTGGTCACATCCATCCTACCTCCCCTACCACAATCTCTCTCGGCTTGTACTAACATCTCTCTCAAGCTTGTATTAACATCTCTCTCAAGCTTGTACTAACTTTGCACCCTCTCTAAATTGTACCTTTATATGCCATTTTTAACTTCATAAAAACTAATAACACCATTAAATCTATATTAGACAGTTGAAACAATTGTACTCAAACTAAAAATCATTTGTAATCTGATACTAGAACTCTTGTCTCACACTAAATTGTATCACTTGTAAATTTTTATATCTTAACCAAAAGCCTATTTTAACCTGGTTTCTAGAACTACACTTACTTGTTGTCACTTGTAAACTTTGTAATCTATGTATATGTATAACCTAGTGTAACTTGTTTACTGTAAACTTTATAATTTTTAATGTATAACCCAGTGTAACTTGTTACTGGAGCTTTCCTCCCCAGGACTCCATTGAAAACGGGTTCATCTTTGCCCAATGAACTATCCTGGTAAACCAACTGCAAATAAATAAATAAATAAATAAATAAATAAATGTGTGTGTGTGTGTGTGTGTGTGTGTGTGTGTGTGTGTGTGTGTGTGTGTGTGTGTGTGTATATATATATATATATATATATATATATATATATATGTTCATAGGTAGGTACTAGGCTATCTGCCCGAAGGCATTTATAAGCCTAGCCAGAATGTTTTGGCTTTCGCCACCCCTTTAGATTAGTTCCCCATGCCTCTGTCCAGCAGAGCCACAGAAGTGATCCCCAGGGTAAATTTCTGTTTTCCATTCACTCGTCAAGGTTTCTTTTGAAGAGTGTTAGCGAGGAGCTCTGCCTAATGTAGATTGGGATCTTGTTCCAAAGCATGGGAAGTCTCTGGGACAGGAATCTCTCCATCCAGCACGTTCTATTTATTGTTGTGGTGAGGTTTAGATCCCTAGAGCATGTGGCTCGAGGGGATATGGTTTTCTTTAGGTGGAGCATGTCCATCAATTCTGGGTTGGACATCACCTTGTATGTCAGGCAGAGATCACCTCTGGGTAGGCGGTATGCAACCGAGTACAGCTGGAGTTTCTTCACTCGAGCTGCGTAGGGCATCTGTTTGAGGCCAGTGATCCTCTTGGTGAGGTACTTCTGTCGTCTTTCCAGCTTTTGCAGGTGTCTTGGAAGGTACATCCCAAATGGATCCCAGATATATATATTTGTTTTTATTAACCCTGTTGCTCCTACAGTTAGGATTATATTGGCATCATTATCCCATCTTGCTTTAGTTTTTGCTTGCCTATCTTGGTATTTTTTAACTTTCAGTTCACAGTACACTGTATTTGCTACATTATAGTTATTTTCAGTGATTTAATGATATTTTTGTGTTTTCATTGACTACTGTAACTGGTTTTATTGCTCCTACTGTCTTAACTGTTGGTGTTGCATGATCCCATGTGATCCGAGATTCTTCATTTTCAGTGATTTTTTTTTTTGTGGTTCATGTGTTTCCAATGCCAGCTACCTGTATGTTGTAACTTTTAAAAATCCCTAATGCAGTAGTCTTACCTCATTGTTGTACCTTTCAATGTAAAGATTGTCAACAGTGCGTATATCGCATATAGCAACAAAATGTACAGCTATCTTTGTTGTGTTCCAGAACCTGCATTTGTCTACATCTCTCATCTTTTGTATGCATTTTGTAAACCAAGCATGCATGTAATCCACCATCTTGAACTGACATTATTAGCCTTTCATCTTTGGTTAAGGAGAGGTGAACTTAAATGAATTCATACATCAAATCTTGATCAACATGTGGATGTTTCAAGAGCCCTCTATGTAAGGGATCATTTGTCTTTCCACTTCTAGGCAAGACTGACTTTCATGCATGTAGATAAAGGCAGTTGTATGTAGACATTTCCCTTCTGCACTTCTCTCCAGCCCTGTTCTTCTCTCTTTGCCAAGGATTTCACCTAAACTTGATGTCCATAGTATGAAGGGTGAAGGAGATTCCATTTCAGTCAGTTTGGCTACTTTTCAATCTGCACTGTATTCCTTTTCTAAGATCCAAATCAGCCAGTGAAAGGCACTTTTCTAAAGTGCCTCTTAGAGCCCTTAACTTGAGGATCATCGGTTGAGTCCGTTCCCTCCCTGGATCCGGTGTCATTGCTGTCACAGAGCTGAGGTGTCCACATTCCTAAGGAAACGGAAGTTTCTCTAAAAGAAAATCTCACTGATTTTGATTCCAGTAGTGGCAGTCTTTTTTCCTGAGAGTTGGCTGTCAGGAGGTTCTAATAGGCCATGGTGTACGGAGGTAGCTGGAGAAGGAATATGATCAAAAATGGATATCTCATACCATTCAAGTCCTGACCATGATAACATCAGTGGTGTTGCCAGATATGCCTCTCCATCAAAAAGTACAGGTGGATAAAACTATTTGTTACTTCTGGGATGGTTCCATTTGTATCGCTAGACAGAGGACAAGGATTTTGCTACAGCTTCTATTTAAGTACCAGGAAGATACAGGTTCTCGGGCCTTGCATTCTGAATGTAGTACAATTGCTAAGCATGTTATTTCTGAGCACATTCAAGTGCTCTCTGCCAAGGTGCTTCAACAAAGTATTAGTTTAAAGGTGTGCATACTTATCCAACCAGCTTATTGTATGTTTTTTATTTTTTATATTTTTTCCCCTAACCGATTTGTTTGTTTTTCAATTGAATTGTACAGGTTATAGGTCACTTTAAAGGTGGGAAAGATTTTGAAATGATTTATTGTGGTCTCATTTTTTTTTATATCACACAAACCTGGCATTTTAACAGGGGTGTGTACACTTTTTATATCCACTGTAAATATCTGATCCTCTTCTTTAGCCTTTTGAAGTATATGCTGCTTAGAGTGCTTGGCTTATGAGGGTAGGGAGAAGAGGAATGATCTGATGAAAGTGAGTGAAAGACTGTTGCTCTACCACTATTGCGCCATGTTGCTGTGGATGGACTCTGCTACCTGCAGCTAGTGAAGAATATTTTTTCACCACATTTGTATCCTTGCTTCAACTGTTTCACACCTATTTTGTGTGAGCTGGGTTGGTTACCTGTGTGCTGAAAGTCCCTGCGTGGATGCATAATTGAGCCAATGGCAGAAGCAGAGAGAGAGAGAGAGAGATGCATAGCTCATCTGTGACCCCTTGATCCAAGTGCTGGAGAGTTGGCTTAGGGCAGGGTATTGAGGAAGTGTATGGCAGTTCCTGACTCACTTTTTCCAGGTGGGTAGTATGAGGGATGCTGTGAGGTTGCCCTTCCATTCTTTTGTGTGCCTGTGTACCAGCAGGTAGATAAGTCAGAACGCAGGAGTCAGGTGAGGATTGAGAGCATGCAGGTACACTTACCTGTTGCTACCTTGACAGTCTTTTACATTAACCAGAGGGAGGAGGTTGGGAAAGGAGGGGGCAAGATGAGACCCCTTTTTCCAGCTTTTAGTATAATGGAGCTGGAAGTTGCTGTTTAGCTCCAGGGACCAGATTGTCAGTGTGAGCTATCTGAAATCAAGTGAAGAGAGAATACATATTAGGGGGATGGTATAATAACTGCTGACCTGTTAAGCCCTGTGCATAGATGGATTTCCCTGTCTTTAAGGTTCTGCAGCTGTACTCCTAAGCAGTTCACTTCACATGGCTGGGAAGGGATTACTGCTACTAGTGAGGCAGAAAATAACATAACCATTTGATAGAGAAGGCTTGCTCCAAACAAGTAGGAACACTTGCATTATTTAGGTTAACTAAATGGATTGTTAATCACAGACTGCTTTTGCATTGATACATATGAGCGCAATAAAGTTATGGGACTTGTTTGGGTTCACATTGTATGAGTGAGAACTGAATAGATTTGGCTTCCTGGGCCAGCACCTTAACCACTGGGGTGTATGCGTCTGTGTGTTTTTATAGTATGCATATTAAAAAAAAATTAACAGGGCAGTCCTGTTTTTGGAGTGACACCGTTTAAAGGCTGAATAATAATGGTGAAAGAAACATTTCTTTAAAGCATATGTATTAGAAACACCCTGAAAGCTAATGGTGATACACTTGAGAAGCAAAACACCTAATGTCTTAGAGGATGGAGAACTTTGTAAATAACTTTCCAATAAAAGAATAATTACAGTAATCTTCAGTGAATGCTTGGTCAAATGTTAATTTATCAAAGAAATAAATCGTTGTCATTTGGAATGAGGTGAGGACAAATTCTGTAATCTATTCTGTGGAGAACGTCCCTTGACACTTCCTTGTGCTGTGAGCTATGTCCCAGTGGGCTGGGGACATCTTTTGAACTAGTATTACAGCTCAGAGCTACTGCATATTAAATGCACCTTTAGAAGGTTTTTGCAGGCATGCAGTCTGGCATTCCAGGATTGTTCTGCTGATTTCACAAGCTAATAGTTCTTTGTAGCTGGCTGGTGGCTCCTCTGGTGTGTGTGTACAATATTTTTGTCTCTGCTCGTTGAGCTTAATGAGTCACTTGCCAATGGGGTAAAACCATTTAACACGGCTTATGCAAACATAATGGGCAATGCATTGCCTCCCATGACTCTGTGATTCCTCATTCCCACCCCCCAAGCTTGAATTTATGGTTATGAGCATTGTGGCCTCATTGAATCTTTATGGCATAAATAGAGCATTTAAAATCCCTGGCAGCTAAACCCAGCATGATACGATGGCTGTGTGTGGCAGCTGTCTCATGCAGTATAATAAATATCCAAGCAGAGCTGCTGAAAAGAATGTGAAAAGGCACACGCATTGTAGTGTTGTACAAAATCAGAAAGTAAGAAGAAACGAAGTACAGTTGTTCCATCTGATGTTGCGCAAATATAAAATGGTTTAAAATGTAGGCTTTGCTGCAGAAGAGTGTATGTACTGCCATGACTGACAAAAGTCATTTTAAACTTTCTTCAGTGCTGCCTTTAACTTGGTTAACATGTTTTCCTAATAGGATGTATACCATTATAACTATGTGTTTCATCAAGAAGGGCTGTGAAGCATAGTAGTATTGTATATGACATTTGAATTGAGTGGGAAAATGCACCACTTTTGAACTGCTGCATAACATCTAATACATTGTTAATATTGTTCCTAACAAGTTACTGGGATAGGCCCACTTACAATAGTTATGGCTGTATAATCCATATGTAAAATTAGGCTGTTGTGATAGATGTAAAAAATTCTTGTGTGTGTAAAGTGTGTAGTAATACATAGGTGGTTAAAGCTAGAGTTTTAATTTCTCCAGGTATTTTGGGTTTCTAATAACATGATGGGAATGGACCCCATTCCTAAGAAGTACAATTAAAGTTCATGAAATTAGTATTGTTTCAAGACCCGTTGCTCCTACTACTTTTGGAACTGTCTGGGTATCTGTCTTCCACATTGCTCTTGTTTCTGCTAGCAGATCCTGATATTTTATGACTTTGTGTTCCTCAGTACCCAAGACACTGTAGTTACTGGGAGTAGTGATTTCAATGATCAGTGTTAGTTTTTGTCGTCTTTTCATGGACTACTAAATCCAGTTTTCTAGCATCTATCTTTTGAACTGTTGGTAATGGGTGATGCCATGTGATGTAGACTTCATCATTTTCTATGATGCTTTGTGGCTCATGTTTCCAGCGTTTTTCAGCCACTTCAATGCCATAATGTTTGCAGTGTATTACCTTGGAGGACAAAAACACATGCACTGCCATTTATTTTGCAGTACAGGCATTGTAGACAATTACAGTTGTAAAGTTAAAGAACAGGGCCAGGATTCAGAAACGAGTCTGGCCACTCGCAGTAAGGCTGTGGCAAAAAAGGCCACTTAGTGTTGATAGCAGAAACCAGAGATCGAGACACATTAGTTGCAATGAGGGAGGACCTCCATTATCAGTTAATTTGCATGTCTGTGAATTGTTAAGTGATTACTGCAGACACTAACAGGTCCTTTCTGCTGCCCTTGCAGTAATCCCTACTGGAGGCTGAAGTATCATGTTACCACAGGTGCCCCTCCTCCATTCTGTCATCTAGACACACACACACACACACACACACACACACACACCCATATATCTTTCCTGTTTCTGATTTAAAAGAATGTCCCTGATGTTCCTTTTTATTTTTCCCCCATCTCTCAGAAATCACAAATGTTTAGAGGCAAACAGTAGTGCCAGACACTAGAAATTGTTCAGAAAATGCATTGTAATGCAAGACCTCTTGTACTAGTAACTTTCCAAGTGGAATAGAATGTCTTTCGGCTTTTCCAGATTAGGGGTCACCACAGTGGAACTCCGGTCCGCTAATGAGTGGCAGTAGACTTTCACGTGCTGGCTTGCTGGGCCTAACGCACAACCTTCAACGAATTAACGCTCATTCATGCATGTCTAAGTGGAATAGAGTAATAATCAAAATAAACACTCTGGTGTTTAACGCTCCTTCCTGGATTTGTCTGGAAGTCTATAGCATGGTCTTGTCAAGGACCATTACAGCCAGTCAGTAATGCCAGACATTAAATTTCATACTTATTCTATGTTTCATGCTCCAAAACCCACACTCTATTAACTTTGTAAGTAGATTAGGGTATTAGTCAAGATTGTCCGTGGTGTGTAGAACCCCCCCCCCCCCCCATCTTTCATGCTACAAAATCTATTGTTCTATTAACCTTTTTAACATATTTAAAATGTTGCTCTGGTTCTAGTGTCCTGACACGTGTTTTACAGCCACTGCTTAATAGTCTGTGCAGAGTTGAGTGGTGTGGAAGCCCCTCACCCTCACCCTCACACACACACACACGCACACACACACACACACACACACACACACACACACACACACACGCTTGCACATAAAAGCACCTAGACGCTCTCTGTACATAAAGCACACTTAACACTCACTCCTTCACCCACACCCCTTAGCTATTCCTTAACTAACCTGCCTGCTGTGTCCACCCAGGCAGATGTGCTTGCGGACACACACACACACACACACACACACACACACACACACACTCCCTCCCCTTTCTACCATGATAAACAAAAGTGTCTCTCCCGTATCCACTGAGTGGATCCAAATAGACGCATTGGATGTGGATAAAGTACAGTTTTGTACCTACCATAAATGTAGATGTTCGAGTGCTAATACAGCTGCAGTCATAACAGATGGGTTCTCCTGCCGTCAGGCGGGTCCTCGGTCGGCCGAATTCCAAAGTCTAGGTATGGCGTCGGTTGCTCTCGCTTTCTTTCCTGACGTCAGTGCGACAGGGGTATATAAGACACAGCCGACGCCATTTTCTTCAGTCTTTCTTGCCCCAGATGTCAGGTGCCCCCAGAAGGAAGGCAAAATATATATATATAAATTATATATATAATCATGCAATGCAATATAATCAAAAATCAGTAGTTGCAAGCAAATACACCATAGAAGGATAACCCAATCAGGTTGTAAGATGAGGAGTTAGCCACTAGGTCTGTACCCAGAGGGGAAGGAGGGAGGGAAACCTGGACTGCAGATGTATTAGCACTCGAACATCTACATTTATGGTAGGTACAAAACTGTACTATGTTCATCGTGCATACAGCTGCAGTCATAACAGATGGGTAGAATCCCAAAGCTACGCACAGGGTGGTAGGCACTAGGTGGAACTGGGAGGAGCCAGAATGCCCTGCAACACAGCAGTGGCAAAGCCTGCTCTAGTTGTGGAGTATAAAGGTAGGTGGTAGTGTTTAGTGAAGGTATGCACAGAACTCCAAGTGGCTGCCTCCAAAATATCTTTGGTAGGGACTCCTCTGACGAAGGCTGCAGAGGTAGCTGTGACCCTTGTGGAGTGGGGTCTGATGCCTGTAGGTACAGATTTGCCATGAAAGGAGTAACAAAACCGTATGCAGTAGCCTATCCATTTTGAAATTGTCTGTTTGGAAATTGGCTTCCCTTGAGCTCCTACAGCATAGGACACAAAGAGTTGTTCTGATTTCCTGAAAGGCTTTGTTCTGTCCAAATAGTAACGTAGCTGTCTATGGATGTCTAAGGAATGTAGCAGCCTTTCCCCTTTGTTTTGAGGATTGGGGTAAAAGGTAAGTAAGTGTATGGCCTGATTTAAAGCTACCCTGGATACTACCTTAGGCATAAATGACGGGTTGGTTCGTAGGGAAACCCTGTCCTGATGGAAGATGAGAAAGGGCTGCACAGCCATGAGGGCTTGTAGTTCCGAGACCCTACGAGCTGAGGCAATAGCCAGAAGGAAAGCTGTTTTCCAGGACAAATATTGCAAATCTGTTGAGGCAGCTGGTTCAAAGGGAGGCAATGTTAATTTTTCTAGAATGTAATTAAGATCCCAGGCTGGTATTGGTTGTTTCCTTGGGGGTCTTATATTCTTAGCCCCTCTGAGGAACTGCCTTAAGAGTGGGTGAGAAAATAAGGGTGGATCAGCGTTGTATTCTGCAGAAATGGCTGAGGCATGGATTTTGATGGAGGAAAATGAAAGTCCACTGTTCAACAGCTCAGCTAGATACTGTAATATCTGAGGCAAATTCAGTTTTCTAGGATCCTGGCCCTTTTTCTCATTCCAAGCGCAAAACCGTTTCCATTTTGTGGAGTAAGCTTTTCTAGTAGATGGCCTTCTGGCCTCCAAAATGACATCCTGCACCTCCTTGGAGAGTAGGGTCTGTTGTGGTGTTAAGGAATTTTCCATGCAGCCAGATTGAGTGTTTTCAGCTGACTTTGAAGAGTTTTGTAGCTGTGCTGAGTCAGGAGAAGAGGCATTAGAGGTAGGGTCCAGGGAGGAGAATGTGTTAGGCTCCTCTGGAGTGGGTACCAGTGTTGTCTTGGCCAGTCTGGAGCAATCGGTATCATCTTTGGTCTGTCTGCTCTTGCTTTCAAGAGCACCTTGGGCAGTAGAGACAAAGGTGGGAAGGCATAAACTGTCCTTGCTGCCCAACTGAAAGAAAGGGCGTCCACTCTCCAGGCCTTTGGATGAAATGTCCTTGAGCAGAATTTTGCCAATTGATGATTCTTGTGGGAGGCAAAGAGATCTATGTCTGGCCTTCCCCACGCTTGGATTATCTTTGTAAACACTTGAGGATGCAACTTCCATTCGTGCGGGTCTGTCATATTTCTGCTTAGATTGTCTGCCAGCGTGTTTTCCAAACCTGGCAGGTACCGTGCTTGAAGCTCGATTTGCCATTCCAGAGCCATGTTCCAAAGTGACATGGCCAGCCTGCACAGGGGGTATGAATGTGTTCCTCCTTGTTTGTTTATGTACCACATTATTGTGGTGTTGTCTGTTCTTATCAATAATTGCCCTGGATGCAGGAGGTCCTTGAAAGCTGTAATTGCATTTATCACCGCTAGCATTTCCTTTTGATTGATGTGAAGGTGCTTTTCCTTTTGGGACCATTTGCCCTGAATGCACCTGTCTGTCATGTGTGCCCCCCAGGCGTAGTCTGAGGCGTCTGTTGTGATGACTTGATTTGCTTGAGGCTTGTAGAATGGTAGACCTGTGTTTGTTTGGCATGCTTGGGCCCACCATATAAATTCCTTTTGCAAGCATGGAATTAGTGGTAATATTGTTTCCAAACTGTGGCTGTGTTGAGACCATAGGTTTTTTAGGTACCATTGAAGTTTCCTCCTATGCAACTTTGCACATGGGATTAGAAGAATGCAAGATGCCATGAAGCCCAGAGCCTGCAGGATTTTCCTTGCAGTTAGCCTGGTACAAATTGCTAGCATCTTGAAGTACTGAGTTAGTTGCCTTTGTTTTTCTGGCATAAGGTAGGCCATCTGGGTGTTTGTGTCCAGGTTGGCACCCAGGAAAATTATTTTCTGAGATGGTGTTAGCCTGGATTTCTCTTTGTTGACTGTGTATCCCAGAGAATGCAATAACCATGTTACATAAGCCAGATGTTCCAGAAGTATGTGTTTGCTGTCTGCTTGGATCAGGCAATCGTCCAAATGAGGGTAAATTTGTATCCCTTGTAGTCTGCAGTAGGCAATTACTGATGCCAGGCATTTCGTGAATACTCTGGGTGCAGTAGATAAGCCAAAGGGCAATGCAGAGAATTGATAGTGGATTGAACCTGCAAGAAATCTGAGGTATCTTCTGCAGCTTTGTCTGATTGGGACATGCAGGTATGCCTCCTTGAGGTCCAATGTTACCAGCCAAGACTCCTTGCCCAGCATGGGAAGAAGCTGCTGTAAGGTGAGCATCTTGAATTTTGGTACGAGTAGGAATGTGTTTAGGATGGATAAGTCCAAAATGGGTCTCCAGTCGGTTCCCTTCCTTGGTACCGGGAATAGTCTGGAATAAAAACCTTGAACTTGTTCGTGAGTAGGTACCTCTTGAATAGCTTTCATGTCCATGAGCTTTGAAATTTGTATTTGAGCCTCTGCCCTTTGATTGTGTGGCAGGTTCGGCATGCCTTTCATTTTTGGAAGAGCGTGAAAATGAAATCTGTAGCCTCTGTTTATAATGTCCAGGATCCATTTGTCTTTTGTGACAATATGCCAATTTTTTTGAAAATAATGCCAGCTTTCTTCCCAAGGGTGCTGCCACCTGAGCCTTGCTTGGCATGCAAAGGGGAAAGTCATTGGGTTTGTTTCCTGTATTGTTGTGTACTGTCTTCGCCACCTCTTGGTGCTGGAGATTGCCACTGTCTGCCTCTATATGATCCTTGAGATTGTCCTCTGCCCCTTGTGCGCCTGTATCTACCTCTTTGGGGCTTGTCCGTGGCTGAAAAGGACCAGTTTTTTGAAGGCCAATTTCTGCTAAAATGTGGTGGGTTGTACCTGTAGAAAAGCTTTGACAGTTTGCATAGATTTAGCTTTTTCTTCCATTTTCCGTAGTATCTCCTCAGCATTAGTACCAAATAATAAATCCTTTTGTAAAGGAGCATCTAGTAGTTTAGCCTTAACATGATCAGGCAAGGTTTGTTCCTTAAGCAAGGCATGTCTACGAATGACTGATCCTGTAACAGCAGCTCTACTTGAGGCCTCTAGAGCATCATAGCCACATTGTAAGGTGTGTTTACCCACTTGTTCTGCACTATGAATCATATCCTGCAACTCCTTCAAATCTGGTTGTTCAGGTTGTGACATTTTATTCTTTAATTGTGATAACAGAAACTGCTGATATTTAAGCATATGGAACTGACAATTTAAAGCCCTCATGGCTAGGGTGGCCGAGGTATATACCTTTTTTCCCCACCTTTCTAAGGATCTAGACTCTCTCTCGGAAGGTAATGGATTCTTAGCAGTAGAGGCCTTCATTTCCTTGGGGCCTTGAGAAATGGTTTCTGGGTCAGCATTATGGCTTTTGTAAAGAAATTGGTGTGAGTTAGGAACTCTGTAGTACCCATCAGGCTTGACTGGGGCAGGAGGCAGGGAATCCAGATTAAGGCAAGCCTCCGAGTAAACATAATCAAGAATGTCCAAGACAGGAGGTATCGCCAGAGGTCTGTGCTGAGGTAGCAAAAGAAATTCCCTAAGCCTTTTCTTGGAATCTGAAAAATCATGGCCTTCCCAATGAAAGTGTTCCCTCAAGGTATGCAAGGTTTCCCCAAAAGAAAAGTCTTCTGGGGGGGATACAGAAGGGATGGACTGCTCTGCATCAGAATCTTCAAAAGGGGAGTACGAATGTTCCTCTTCATCAGAATGTTCTGAAATAATGGAGCCCTGGTCAGAAGAGGGAGAATCTTCCTCCACTCTGGGTCTCTTGTCCGGCGGGGGTTGGGAACCCCTGATAAGAGTAATTAAATCCTCAGCCATTTTGAGCATCTGCTTTTTAGGCATGGGGCCTGGAGATGGGCCCTGTGCAACAGGCCACTTGGAATGCATGGCTGATTATGGAAAAGGAAGAAGGTCTGAATACACCATGGGTGGAAGTGGACCTGTCGACATTAAGAGGCTCAACACTCACAGTGGCTTCGGTAGCTGTAGTCAGGGTATGGGCCGAGGAACCTGCAGTCTCGGTTATGGAAGACACCGCCAGAGAAGTGTCGTCGGTAGTCAGGGGCTGCGTAGGCGCCTCGCTGAGAACCGGAGCACGTGTAGCCGGTTTTGGCGTGATGTTGGTGGAGACTGCGGACCTCGCGTGTCGGTCTTTGTCCTTGCGTTTTTTGGACAAAACAGTAGTCGGAGTCTCCAACATTTTATAATTAAAAGCTTTACCAAAAAAGTGCTGGGCGAACTCCGCCCGACGCTTAATAGTGCATTTATTGAAAGTAGCACAAAAGCGACAGCCCGAGACGTCGTGGTCTGGGCCTAAACAAGGTATGCAGAGGGAATGGAAATCCTTATGCGGTATTTGCTTCCCACAAGAAATACAATTGTTAACTTTGTCTGACATCGGTCTGAGGCAAGAAAATGTTCCCCAACGGGGTACTTAGCTTTAAAGAAGACTTCGGTTTCCAAATTTTCGTAATTTCAGGAGCTGGCCGACCGGCACTTGCGAACTGCTTCTGCTTCGGGCACCGCGCGGCAAAAAAGACTGAAGAAAATGGCGTCGGCTGTGTCTTTATATACCCCTGTCGCACTGACATCAGGAAAGAAAGCGACAGCAACCAATGCCGGACCTAGACTTTGGAATTCGGCCGACCGAGGACCCGCCTGACGGCAGGAGAACCCATCTGTTATGACTGCAGCTGTATGCACGATGAACATCCCTCGATCCAAGGTGGCTGTGTGGACAACATCAAAGAGATCTGAGGAAAAAGATGAGTGGTCTGAGAAATGAGATTTGGCGACAGCAGAGTCACCCACCTGTGGCTATGGCAAATTACCAGCCTGCTGTGATGGCAAGGGCTGCTTGGTTAACTTTTTATTTTTGTGGCTGGAAGAAGGTATGACCTAGGGACTGGTAGTTTGTTCAGTAGTCAAACTGAAAATGTTGCTCGTTTCCTGAGAAAGTTTAGAAACAATGTTCAGTAAAACAGGAACGTAGCAAAATGTCACCTTTTCCTGTTAAATAGCACTTTAAACACTCTCCCCTACCCCAAAAGTAAAATAAGCATAGTTTTTCCACAGAAAACATATTTTTTCAACCATTTTTACTACAAAAATTTACTTCCATTTAAAAGTAACTAACTTTTTTTTCTGTAGCTTTAAAGTAGCTGTTTCTGAAAAACTTTAAACACTAAAAATTAATATGGAACAGTCCAAGGATTATTCTTCTCAGCAGAAAGTTAGATGTTCTTCGTGTTTCACTGTTGCAGTCATCACACTTGAGTTATCTGCCTGTAGGTAGCCCTCAGTCAGCCCGAATACCAGAGTCTTGGGATTTTTGCGTCGGATGCTGTTGCTTCATCCATGATGTCAGGGCTATAAAACAAGCAGCCGATGCCATTACATCAGCTTTTCTTGCCGTGCTGGAGCCTAAAGCAGAAGCAGTTCGCAAGTGCTGGTCAGCAGCTACCTGAAATTTTTGTTTTTCGAGTTACAAACCTGAAGTCTTCTAAATCTAAGTACCCCGTTGGGGGTCCTTTTTTCTTGTTCTAACCAATGTCAGAAAAAGTTAACAATTGTCTTGCCTGTGGAAAGCAAATGCCTCACAGAGATTTTCATTCTTACTTTGTCATCTGTTTACGCCCAGACCACGACGTCCCTCGCTGTCAGTTTTGTGCCTTGTTCAATGCCCGAACTATTAGTCGTCGGGCTATTTTTGTCTCTGAATTCTTTCGCTCTCATTTTCTATATTCTGAAATGGTGTCGGTAAGCCAGCCGACTTCCAACCTCCCGAAAAAACCCAAAGATTAAGACAGAGACAGACCACATAGGTCCAAAACTGCCGACAACGCTTCCGTTAAGCTAGTCGCCAGTCCGCCGGTACTCGGGCGCTTTCGCAGCCCCTGTTACCCGCTTCTTCAGATCTGCAGGCCTCTACTGAGGTCCATTCTGAGTCCGGTATGCCACGAGATGCTTCTTCGACTATGGAACCTGCGGATGTCTCTACCTTGGATGGGTCCAGAGCTGCTGTGCAGGCACCAGCTTCTGAGGGTGTATTCAGACCTTCTGATGTTTGTATTAAACCAACTACTTTGTTAATTACTCTAATTTCTCAGGCCCAGAGTTCGCACTACGCCTAGAAAAGCAACAACCAAAGCACATTCTCAAGCTCCCATACCACAGAAACAAATGCTTAGAATGGCTGAAGACCTTATTACTTTTTTTAGGAGAAGCCAGCCTTCCCCCTCTAAAAGGCAAAGAATTGATTTTCCTTCAGATTCTTCAGACTATGAGTCTGGTGACTCTGACCCCTGTGATTAACAGGACATACCCTTATCTACCTATAAGGACTCTGATGCAGAGGAGTCAATTCCCTCAGTCCCCCCCCCCCCCCAGAGGACCTTTATTTCGGTGAAACCTTGCATACTCTAAGAGAGCATTTCCACTGGGAATGCCAGGACTACCCACAGTCCAAAAAGGGACTCAGGGAATTTTTAGACTTGGCTCTAGCTGTTCCCCCTGTCGTGTTTATTGTAGATGATGTCTTCATGGAATCCAGCCTTACCCCTGATACTTTACCAACTGCTCCTAGAAAGTCTGACAGATACTACAGAGTACCTGACTCTCTCAGATTTCTCTTTAAAAATCCCACTGCGGATCCAGAGACCATTTCCCAGGGACTTATAGCTATTAAGGCTTCTACAGCCAAAAGCCCTACCCCTTTGGACAGGGATTCTAGGGCTCTAGACAGATGGGGTAAGAGAGTATATACCTCTGGACCTCTTGCCATCAGGAGTAAGAAGGTATATACCTCTGGAACACTTGCCATCAGGGCTTTAAATTGCCAGTTTCACATGTTGAAGTACCAGCAGCATATTATTGATCTAATTAAAAAAAAATTTTGTTGATTTCTGATTGTGCAGAAAGTAAGGACTTACAAGACTTAATGCAGTCTGCAAACCAAGTTGGTAAACATACTTTGCAGTATGGTTTTGATGCCTTAGAAGCATCTTGCAGGGCTGCTGTCACTGGGTCTGTTCTGAGAAGGCATGCTTGGCTGAAGGAACAAATCTTGCCAGATGATGTCAAGGCAAAATTACTTGATGCTCCATTAAACCAAGACTGTTAGTTTGGCTCTAAAGCAGAAGAAGTTCTTAAAGATGGAAGAAAAAGCTGCGGGCTGTGTACTACATGAACTACAAAATGAACTGGCACCTCATCTAAGTGTAATGTTTAATCATAGCCTCACCTCAGGCTTCGTGCCCACTGAGTGGTGTACAGCTACAGTTATCCCACTCCACAAGGGGGGATGCACCTTGGATCCTGGGAACTACCGCCCCGTCAGTCTGATGAGTGTGATCGGCAAGGCCATGGAACGTATTCTCATGGAACTTATAAACAAAGACATTGGCAACCTTCAAACACTGGACCCCACCCAGTTTGGGTTCGTGAAGGGCCGATCTTGTCTCCTGAACCTGACTGATTTCTTCGAATCAGTCTCCAGAGCCGTCGATGAGAGTAAGGCGGTCCACACAGCCTATCTGGACCTCACCAAGGCCTTTGACACCATCGCCCACTCTGGAATCATAGATAGACTTACTAAGCTGGGCATTAATCCCTACATCACTCGATTGGTTGCCAACTGGCTTACTGACAGAACCCATACTGTAAAAGTAGCCGACTGCAAATCCAGCTCCAGACAAGTAGACCACCTCAGGGTTCAGTCCTGGGAGCGCTCTTGTTTGGCATCTACTTCTATGAAGTACAGGCCAACACTAAGGGACTCTGGCTAACAAAGTTCGCAGTTGACTGCAAATTGGGAGCCATTATTGAATCCCCAAATGATGTGGATACTCTACCAAAGGGCCTTACAGAAACATATGCTTGGTACCAGAGCCATAGGCTCAAGCTGAATGCCAAGAAATGTATAGTTATTCCCTTTAGGAAAAAACATGTAACTGCGAATTACCACATAGGTGGCAGTACACTAAACATCGAAAGTGTGATAAGAGACTTGGGGACACAGGTGGACAGTGGTCTCACCTTTGATAACCACATCACCACAACAGTCAGGAAATCCTTCTATGTGGCACACCTCATCACTAAGGGCTTTTCGTCCAGAAAAAAGGAGGTCATTGTCCCACTGTACTCATCCCTCATTAGACCCATTATAGAATACAACGCCATGGTTGGTATGTACCTCTCAAGACATCTGCAATAACTGGAAAGGCCGCAGAAATACCTCACTAAAAGAATCACAGACCTAAAGCAGATGCCCTACCCTACACTGATCGCCTTAAAAAACTCCAGCTATACTCTGTCGCATATCGTCTACTCAGAGGTGATCTCTACTTAACATTCAAGGCCATGTTAAACCCAGAACTGTTGGACATGCTACACTGAAAGAAATCCCAATCTCTCAGAGCCACATGCTCCAGGGATCTAAACCTTGTCATCACAATAAACAAAAAATGCTGGAGGGGATAGGTTCATGACCCTGAGACTCTCCAGACTCTGCACAAATACAAATGGAGCAATTGTAAAAGAAGGGCTCGACTCCTTTATAACAGACAACACTGTTTATTCCACAAAGCCTCCTAAATCACCATGCACATCAATTTTTAGCCTCAAACATTCCTTAAGGTATGCATTCTCCATTTCAGATTCTGGAATAGACTGCCCATACATGTCAAGCAGAGAGCCTCTTTAGCCCTCTTCAAAAGGAACCTTGACGATTGGATGGGAGAAAGGGAAATTCCGGTCAGATGCCGTGTTAGACAGGGGTCCAGGGAAGTAAATAGTGTGGGAAGAAATAGCCAGGGAATTGTTATGGCTAGGCTTGTCTAGGCTCTAGGACCAATAGCCAAGTACCAACCTATGAACCTATAAATCCATGCAAACTGTTAAATATTTCTTACAGGTACATCCGCCTAGATTTAGTAGGCATTGGCCTTCAGAAAATTAGTCCTTTCCTGTCCCTCTCAGCCCAAACCCAGGGGCAACAGACCATAAAGACTACAGTCTCAGGGTATGCACAGATCTAAACAATGGAATGCTCCCTCCTCAAAAACTGGGAGTGGTGTAAGCCACCCCCCCCCCATGGAAAATGTTCACAAAAGCTTGTCCTTAACCCTTTCCAGCTATGCCCAAGTACTTGCACCCCTAGGAGGAAAACTTACCCTGCGTGCAAAAAACTGGGAGTATTTTACTCAGGACCGATGGGTCTTGCACATTGTATCCCAGGGATGCAGATTCTATTTCCACTCTCTGCCAACCCCAAGCGGATTGTCAGACCTTCCTCCTCCTCCTCCTGGACAGAAGCCCAAAAGCAAATACTTTCTCTTCTCAATATCAGGGCTATTCAACCGGTGCCAACAGAGCAAAGGGAACAGGGTTTCTACTCCAGGTTGTTCCTGGTGCCCAGGAAAGACAACTCTTGGTGCCCTATTCTGGATCTGTCAACCCTAAACAAATTCCTGGTGGTACCAAAATTCAAAATGCTTAAAGCTCCTTCCTATGCTAGCCAAGGACTCCTGGCTAGTCACCCTAGACTTAAAAGAAGCTTATCTGCACATCCCCATAAGGGAATCTTGCAGAAAATATCTACGTTTCAGGGCAGGTTGTATGCACTATCAGTTCTCTGCACTTCCCTTTGGTTTTTCTACTGTGCCCAGGGTATTCACAAAGTGCCTGGCTCCAGCCATTGCTTACTTCAGGCAGAGCAATATTGAAATTTACCCATACTTGGACAATTGCCTGATTCAGGCGGACAGTCAGAAGTTGCTACTTCAGCACCTGACCTTTGTAAAGAGACTCCTAACTTCTCTGGGCTATACCATTAATGAAAAGAAATCACATC
Organism: Protopterus annectens; assembly: GCF_019279795.1. Lineage (NCBI taxonomy): Eukaryota > Metazoa > Chordata > Ceratodontiformes > Protopteridae > Protopterus > Protopterus annectens. The sequence continues at coordinate 896,748,833 of NC_056744.1, read as the reverse complement.
GTACCCAGCCAAAAGATTGTATTCCTGGGAGCAAGCTTGAACACAACTTCCCAGATGGCATTCCTCAGTCCAGAAAAGCAGTTTTATATGACAACTTATTTCAGACGACTGGCCACCTAAACCCAGCTATCTGCAAGAAAAATACTGCAAGCCATAGGGTTCATGGCCTCGTGCATTCTACTGATTCTATATGCAAGACTGCATATCAGAAACTCCAATGGTACTTAAAAAGCCTCTGGTGTCAACATTCCCAGGACCGTTAAACAGCGATTCCTATCATTCCTTGCCTAAGGGCAGAGTTCCTTTGGTGGGCAGAGGCTTGCAACTACGACAACGGACTCCATTTCTCACAACCCCCAGCCATTCAAACTCTGACAACAGAAGCGTCAGACTATGCATGGGGGCTCACATGGCAGGCAAATGCATTCAAGGGAAATGGAGCCCAGGACAAATTCACCTGCATGTCAATCAAAAATAAATGTTAGCTGTACAGAATGCACTGACAGCCACAAATACCTTATCCTACCAGGACAACTTCTGATAAAGACAGACAACACCACAGTTATGTGGTACATAAACAAGCAGGGGGGAACTCACTCCTACCAACTCTCCAGGTTAGCCATGACACTGTGGAACACAGCCTTAAGCAACCAAGTGCATCTGCAAGCTCAGTTCCTGCCAGGCAAATAAAATTCACTGGCAGACAACTTGATCAGAAATCTAATGGACCCATACGAGTGGAAACTGGAACCAAACTCATTCAGACTTCTAATACACAGGTGGGAGACACCAGAGGTGGACCTCTTTGTGTCCCCCACAACCATCAACTTAACAAATTTTGCACCAGAATTCCCCACAGCCAAGCTTGGAAAGTGGATACCCTTTCCTTCACATGGGAAAACCTCTCAATCTATGCCTTTACCCTTCTATCCCTTCCAAAGGTACTCCTCGAGATCAAACAGGACAGGCCAAGGACAATCCTTATTGCACCAGACTGGCCACGTCAGCACTGGTACCCACAACTACGCAGTCTGACAGTAGTGCCACCCTGGCACCTACAGCAGATCCCCTCTCTGCTGTCCCAGCAGGAGGGACAGATTTTGCATCCTCAGCTGCAAACCCTGAACCTGGCAGCCTGGTATATTCCCTGAATAAATCACCAGCAGCCTTCGGCAAACAGGTGCTGGATGTTATCCTTCAGGCCAGGAGGCCCAGTACTAGGAAACCCTATTTAGAAAAGTGGAATAGATACTATTCTTGGAGCCATTCTAAAGGGAAGGACACAGCCATGCCCTCCTTGCCTCAAATCCTAGATTATCTAGCAGAGCTGCTCCACAAAGGCCTCTCCTTTTCCTCAATTAAGATTCATGCCTCTGCCATCTCAGCTCATTACAATACTGAGCCACCTGTCTTCTCTCACCCCCTGATCAAACAGTTCCTGACAGGAGCTAACAATTTAAGACCCCCAAGGAGAGCTTCCACTCGTGCCTGGGACCTTAACTTTGTACTACAGAAGCTCACACTTCCCCCTTTTGAGCCTGCTGCTACAGCAGAGTTAAAATTCCTCTCTTGGAAAACAGCCTTACTGTTAGCCATCACTTCAGCAAGAAGAGTGTCTGAGTTACAGGCCCTTATGGTTGTGGAACCCTTCATTATCTTCCATGCGGACAGGGTTTCTCCTCAGGACTAACCCATCTTTTATGCCCAAGGTGGTATCCAGTGTGGTTTTAAACCAATCAATCCATTTGCCAACCTTTTTTCCTAATCTGCAGAATAAAGGGGAAAGGATCCTGCACTCCTTGGATGTGCACAGACAGCTCAGGTTCTACCTTGACAGGACTAAACCTTTCAGAAAATCTGACCAGCTGCTGGTCAGTTTTGCTACAGGAGCAGAGGGCAAGGCCATTTCAAAACAAACCATTTCTAAATGGATAACACACTGCATCCATTTCTGCTACAAACACCATGGAAAACCTACCCCACAGGGGATCAGGCCTCATTCCACTAGGGCTACCTCAACCTCTACAGCTTTTCTCAGGGGAGTCCCTACCAGGGACATCCTGGAAGCTGCAACCTGGAGTTCTGTACACACCTTCACCAAGCTTTACGACTTGCCTATCTTTTCTAAATCCAGAGCTGGATTTGCCACAGCAGTCTTACAAAACCTGCTAGCCAGCCCTACTACTTCTTCACTGCCTCCACCCTTCCTCAGCTTTGGGAATCAATGCAAGTGTGATGACTGCAACAGTGAAACACTAAGAACATAGTACAGTTGTGTACACTTACCATAAATGTAGAGTATATTCACTGTTGCAGTCCTGGTTACCTTTCCTCCAGCCCCCTGTCTGTCTTTGCTTTTAACCTATCCTCTTTTTTGGCCATATCTTATGGAAATGGTATTTACTTTTTACTGGAAGCTTTCCACACCATTTGATTGCTTCCTATTTTGGGGGCTCCTGACATCTGGGGCAAGAAAAACTTATGTAATGGCATCGGCTTCATGTTTTATACCCCTGACGACCTGACATCATGGATGAGGCGACAGCATCCGATGTAGAAATCCCAAGATTCTGGTATTCGGGCCGACTGAGGGCTACCTGCAGGCAGATAATCCAAGTGTGATGACTGCAACAGTGAATACACTTGAACATCTACATTTATGGTAAGTGTATACAACTGTACTTTCTGAAGTCCTGAAACTTCGAAAGCTGTCCAGTTGTTATGTCCTATGCAGGATAACCCATATATCTAAGAGTACTGCAGCAGTGATCATTGAAACATCTACTGATCTGAAGTAGTTGTCATAATTTGGTCTTCAACCTGTGGGTTCCCGGATCCATATCTGATCCGACTCAGCCACATATCCAGCATCTGATTCAAGCTCAAAGCTCCTCCCCTTACCCATAATGCTCCTGTCTCCTTCCTCCCTTCAGATCTCGTTTGCTGCTCTGCATGATCACATCGTGATCCGCACGCTCTGTGATAAACGTTTGCAGTAAGTGCTATTTTGGTGTAAATCTTTCCCTTTTTTCTTTCTACCTGCCTTTTCTCAACCTTCTACCTCCCCTTTGCGTTTTCAGTCGGTGTAAAAAAAAAAAAAAAAACCTCTTTCTTTATGCAGTCTGTGTGATTGAGAGTGTGCTAGGCCTGAGGCTGGGACATGTGTGATACTCCCAAACCTGGCTTCAGAAAATGTACAGTGTGGCCATAAGCTCTCCCCAGCCGATGGTCACACTCTGTGCATAGTGTGTCATGGGGCAGCCTATCTCCATACCTCCTGTTCCATCTGTGCCAGATTTAATTCCCGGGCACTTAAGGACAGGAGAAACAAACTCATTCTTAAGGGCTTTCTTCCCTCTTTGGGGACTCAAGTCCCTGTGCCTCCGGCTTTTGCCCCTACCTCCTCTTCAAAAAGGGATAGGCCAAAAAAGAGATCCCCAAATCGCTCAGCTTCAGCCAGCCCACCACCAAATGTTAGATCGGCTCTGAGAGCTCCATTCCACTCTGTTTTCTCTGGAGCCGGAGGAACTCTGGATCTGGTCACAGACTCAGGCTTCTCCTCACTGCCCCCCTCCAGGTCAGTGTCACTCGCTTCTTCCTACTGCTCCACCTGGAGTCTTAGCAGAGATAGGATGATGCAGAAGTTCATCCACACCTAGATACAGATGGGAGTCTTGCCTGCCCCCCTCCCTCCAGAGCAGGGAGTACACAGCCCTTTTTCACCCCAATTTACTCCTTTCCTGATCTGACCTTCGGTTTTGGAGCCCTTGGATCAGAGGACTGTCAGTGTCAAGGGGCCAGCATCGACAGAAACTTGTACCTTGACGCCGGCCATAAACTTGAGCAGGTCGGATCTGACAAGCTCTCAGAGCCAGCCTCTGCATCGGATCTGAGGGGTTGGTGTCGGCTCAGAGTATCATAGTGGAGCTTTCCCCTTGGTATCTCAGCACCTGGAGGTTTGGTTCTGACTCCCCTGTCAGGTCAGAGGATGACTGCTCCTATTGTCCTTTCTCAGGACGTCCCTTCCACTTCAGCTTTCAATGTGGTGGAGAGGGTTCTTTCGATTTCTTCGAGACTTTTGCCCATCTCATCTTCGGACTCCGCCTCGACTCCCTCTGTATCTGGTTTGGTTCTGGCCATTCTGCCATCTTACGGACAGCCTCATATCATTTGCAGATTGCTTTGTTGTATATTAATGGATTCTTATTTGTTACTGCGACTGGAGTGACCTCTTTGCCTTTACTGGGACCAGTGTGCTGGACTGGGTGTATTGTGTGGAATATTGTAGCAAAATCCAACAGGTCTCACCCTACAGTGTGTCAAAATTTTAAGTCATGCAAATAATAATTGTGCATAGTGTTGCGATCTGATTATGATTTTATAAGTACTGCAATACGTAAAACAATTGTGGTTATCCGCTTTTAAGGCAAAGTCAGGTTTGCCTATGTACTAAATAGCCTTATTTAATTCATACAGTTATTTGTGTACTTTATGTATAAAAAGGTAGTGCTGTGGTTCTGCAAGATCAGAAAAGTTGGCTTCTCGCTGCAGAGGGAGTGTTATGTCTTGATCAACAGTTATAGGGAGTCTAATATGAAAGAGGAAAGACCAACATGATGGAGCCTGAAGCCAGGTGGAGATCAGCCAGAAGGAGGTTGCCTACATTTTTAAGTTTGGGACAGAATCTATCTGGTAGAGACTGACTTTGTGTTATCACCTTTGTTTTATGCTCTGGAGAGGAGATTGCACAACTGAACCATTTTATTTTTACCTTTTGCTGTAATAAAAAACATTTGTGTTACAAAGTGCCTGCTGCGTATTTAGATACCACAACACATACACACACTGCATCTTTTTCTCAATCCACAGCTGGAGAGACGGTGCAATATGTGGTGGGATAGGGTGGGTAGAGTCCACAGCCTGGAAAAGTTTTTATGGGCTGAGCAGTTGTAATTCTTGTGGTGCTAGTTCTAGTAGTTCCTGCAGCAGTAGCTCTAGTCACATGTCATAGGTTTCATGTTGTATTGACTTTGAAGAGTGCTAACCGTGTGGAGAAAACTGTCACTTCTGCATATGGAATTTTTTTATGCAAACTTAGTCAAGAGCTGGTCTTAGGAAGGCTTGTCTGTGTCCCCATCCTCACCTATGCTCATAAGCTTTGAGTAGTGACCAAAAGGATAAGATTATTGGATAAAGAAAAGATGCGGTGTTGCAAGGTAGATGGGTTTAGTCATTTCGATAGAGTGAGGTGCATTGCAGTCCAGGAGGGTCTTTGAGTGTAGTCACTGCTTCTGTCTGTCGTGAAGAGTCACTTGAGGGTTTTGAACATTGTGGCAGCCTCATGTAGGTATGTACCAGATGTGGTTCACTTGGACCAGGCCTCTGGGCAGACTTGGGACTCACTGGAGGCATTGTATCTCTCTGCTCATCTTTGAATGCTTGGGGGTACTACAGACTTAGCTGGAGACTACTGATGTGGATTGAGATGTCTGGTCTACCCAGCTCAGCTTGTTAACACCATGATTTTTACAAGAACAAGCAGTTTAGAAGATGGGTGGATGTATGATTTCTAATGGGACTAGTCTTTGTGCAGTAAGGATTTTCTAAAGCGCGGGCAGTACCTCCTTATGTTTCATTATTTACCCATACTGCTCACCCTTCTGGGCATTGCAGCTTTAAGTTTCCTTGTCAGTTGAGGAGTAAAGATTTGCTGGCCTTAATGAATTAAAATGTCTTGTTACAATATGGCTTATTTCATGCTTCATTTTATTATGTATGGTATGATGTCCTCATTGAAACGGCAATTTTTCCCTTTTAATTTCTCCTCTGACCGCACTAGCTACTGTGGAAGTTGTTGGTATACACATGATTTCAACAGTAGACGGATCTTGTAATTGTGCTCCTGCTAATTGACATATCCGTTATTTTCCTTTTAGGATTATAGAATGTTAAAAAATGCAACTGGCAGAGTTTTAATTTTTTACTCGGACTTCAGTTACTGTAGAGGAAGGACGAGTGCAAAAACCATTTTGTAGTCTGTGTTTTGAAATTATACTAGTTTTCCAGTTGAACCTGCATTGGAGAATTTAGGATTTCTGTCTGAATACACGTTGGAATTTCTATAATAAACGCAAAGCACAGCATGATTGTTTTTAAATGTTGAACACTTTCAGCAAATATAGGATAACTACTGTTTAGAGAACTTTTATCTGTCTCCAACAGCTTTTCTGCAGAGAAGAGTGGGTGGGGTGGATGTAACATCATAGTGTTTCATTTGTAAGTATAAGATTAGGTTTTCTGAAAAAAATTAGCCTCTTACAATTATATGCTCATAATACTGTGTCAGACATGTTTTTTTTTCAGTTGTAATACCCTTATTGGATACAAGATTATCTTATTTATGAGTCAGTTTAGTGCTTGATTTTGCAAGACATGTTAGGATTTCTCCATGCACTGTTTCATTCAGTATCTTGTTAACTTGGTGCACTTCACAGATTAATTTGGTCTGCTTCAATTAATTCATAAGAACAGATTTCAGATAATGGATTATATGTTAGTCAACAGATGCAGTCCTAACACCAGTCTGCAAGAAGGCAGAAAACAACGCAACAACAAACTAGTCAGAAGCCGTCTGCCCATAAAGCTTGACTTGCTTGTTATCATAGCTTGAAATTAGCATTGAAGCAGATGTCATCTTTCTGATAGTTTCATGAAGCTATGTTACAGAACTTGGCAATGCTGTGTTGTGCAACTCTGACTGCTTAGCAGTCTGCCTGTCCCAGACTTAAGCTGCATTGTTACAGAAGATGTTCATTATAAAACAAACACACTGTGTTTCTTATCGTAATATTTAAGAGCTGACTGCTCTATCACCAAGCTCAGAGCCGGTTCATGGTCAAATGGGGTCCTAGGCAGGGTAATAAATTGGGGCCTACCCAGAGCAGCCCCTCCTGCAGCAACCCCATACCACCCCCCACAGCAGCCCCCTCCCCAGCTATTCCACTATTCCATTACTTGGCTATTTCTCCCCAGTTACCATAAACATAGTTCAAATCTATCAGTGTGCATACTGTTTTCTTATTTACTTCTACAGTAATTAAGGATATTGAAATAAAATAGCACAAACACTGATAGCCATTTGCTAAACAGAGTACAGTCTCACTATGAAAACAGACTTGGCATGAACAGTAAATTTCTCTGCCATTGAATCTTGCATCCATTGAAATGGCATTAAAATCCACATTCAAATAAAATGCATCTGGCCAGTGGTGAATTAAGTTTACCTTTGTGCTGTTTTCTAAATATAGGCTCCTTGTACTCATGTTTAAGGCCATCTGTACAAGAGGTTATCAGGGACCTGGGTACCCAGGTTGACAGTAACCTTTCATTTGACACTCACGTCGCCAAAGTAGTCAGGAAGACCTTCTACATTGCCCACTTGATCATGAAGGGATTCACATCTAGATCAAGGGAAGTCATCGTCCCCCTGTACTCATCACTCATCAGACCAATGATCGAGTACAATGCCCCATTCGGAATTCATCTGACACGACACCTGCAGCAGTTGGAAAGGCCCCAAAAGTTCCTCACCAAAAGGATAAAGGGTCTCAAAAATATGTCCTATGCTGCCCGACTGAAGGAACTTCAGCTCTATTCAGTCGCTTACCGTCTGCTCAGAGGTGACCTGTTCCTGACATACAAGGCCATGTCCAACCCAGAATTGATTAATATGCTTCACCTCAAAAAATCTAGATCCCTCAGAACTACAAGGGCGGGAGACTTAAACCTTGACACGGTTATTAATAGGACGTGTTGGAGGGACAGATTCATCACCCAGAGACTCCCTATGCTGTGGAACAAAATCCCGGTACATGTGAGGCAGAGCACCTCGCTGGCATTGTTCAAGAGAAATCTTGACCAATGGATGGGAGATCGCAGATATACCCCAGGGATTATCTCAGTGTCACTGCTTGACAGAGGCACAGCAAAATAATGGGCATAGTATCCTCCAAACTAAAGGGGTGGCGAAAGCCACAAAACTCTGGGCTAGGCTTGTAAATGCCCTTGGGAAGATAGCCTAGTATGAACCTATGTGTTCTTTGATTCACCTTCTAGATTGTGTAAATTATGTTCCTTGAATACAGCACCACTTGCTAGAGTGTGTTTTAAATTTATAGCTTTGAACATTTTTTCCAATAAGCAATGAAACAAAATGCATGACCCAATAATGACAAAACTGCCCATTTCAGAACATTTTAACCATAAAGGCCACTTAAGACTTCTGTCATTAGAATCCACCAGTATTGGTGAATAAGTACAATCTCTGCAGAAGTAAGGGTCATCCAAATAATTCCACATTAAAGAGATCTGTAACTAATGGCAAACAACTTTACATTTCAGTGTTTCACCTACAAATACAGTACCTGCTGCCCTTGAAAAATTAATTACCTATGTTACATTAAAAAAAGGTAAGCTGGTTAATATTGCAGTAGGGAATGACTGACAACAAGTTCATAGTTAATAAGCATCTCATACAAAGGAGGATACACTCGAGTGCAGAACCCCTATTCCCCCCCCCCCTTAATGCACCAAATAATCCACAATCAAAAGGGCACTGCAATATCAACACTCCATATACATGGTGCGGGAGTAGAATCCACAGTCTTCTGCACCAAAGGCAAATTATGCTACTATAACACTGCTTTTAAATTCTACAGCACAAACAGTGACTGCATTTGCTAAACAAAACCATTAGTTGTACATTGAAAACAGACTTAGCACAAGTAACAGTAATAATCTCTTCTCTCTCTTGAAATTCACAATTGCATAAAAATGCACTGCAACTCATAATTCCCTGAAAATGTACTGAAACTCACAATTTCATCAGCAGTCTGGTCGTTTGTGTAGAGGATTCAGGCTCATGTTACAGGGTCAAGCCCGATCAGGTTAATAGACTAACCTGCCTCCCCACCCCCAACTAGGGCATTACATACCATACCTCCATACCTCTCAACCTCTTAGCACAAGAAATATGGGCAAAGCCTAAAATGAATGGGTGGGAGACAAAGGCCCCAGCATAGGAACAGATTATAAATATTGTTCTTATAGTCTTACAAAGTTGATAGAATAATTTGTCTTAGCATGCATTTTCTGAGGGAAATAATGTTTGAAACTCAAATATAGGACATTACTTCAGTCCCCAGTGGTTTGCCAGAAAACCACAAATTATATGAGGAATAGGCCAAAAATATGAGGCAAAAATATGGACAGTTGAGAGGTGTGCATTACTGCAAGAAATCTGGACAAAGCTTAAAATAATGGGGATACAATGGCCTCAAAATATAGATACATTTAAAGTACTGCTATTTTTAACTTGGAAAATTGCTGGAATAACAGGATTTGTGTTAGCATGTGTTTTCTGAAGGATGTGAAATCTAAAACCTCATGTATATGTCCTTATTTAATGACTTCAATCCTCTGGTAGATGCCAGAAAACCATACATTTTGAGAAACAGACCAAAATTATGAGGCTAAATCTGGACAGTTCAGATGTATGTTAAACACACATGCACATCTACCTTCTCTCTGGTGTTACACACACACACACACACACACACACACACACAAACCTACTTTTTTTGCTCTCATAAAGCAAACACACACTTACTGTCTAATATAGCAGTACACATACGGTTTCATACAGCAATGCACACACACACTCTCTCAAATGCAAACAGAATGCCTAGATGTTCATCTTGTTTCACTGTTGCCATTACACTTGGGTTATCCTGCTGGCAGGCGACCTGTAGTCGGCCCGAGTTCCAAAGTCTTGGTCTGGCATTGGTTGCTGTTGCCTCTTCCCTGACGTCAGTGTGCCAGGGGTATAAAAGTTGCAACTGACGCCATTTTCTCCAGTCTTTCTTGCGGTGCCCGAAGCATAAGCAGTCTGCAAATGCCGGTCGGCCGACTCCTGAGATTTTCAAAATTGAATTTCAGAACCAAAGTCTTCAGTAAAGCTAAGTACCCCGTTGGGGAAACTTTTTCTTGCTCCAGACTGATGTCAGTAAAAGTTAATAATTGTATTTCTTGTGGGAAGCAAATACCTCATAAGGACTTTAACTCTTACTGCATTCCTTGCCTAGGCCCTGACCATGACGTCACTAGTCAGTTTTGTGCTAGATTTAATAAATGCACTATTAAACGTCTGTTTGAATTTGCTTTACATTATTTTGGACGAATATTCAGTTACATAATGCCATCAGAACAACAGACGACCGCAATGTATAACAAAGACAAAGAAAAAGACCGGCATCCGAGGTCCAAAACCGACGACAAAGCCTCTTCTAGGCCAGTCGCAGGTTCGCCGGTTCTCAGTGAGGTACTTTCGCAGCCCCTGACACCCGCTACCTCAGAGCCACAGGCCGCAACCGACGGCCACGTGGAGACACCGAGGCCTGTGGAAATTCAAGGTATTGGGCCTACGGAAAATATACCCTCAGATGGGTCCAAAGCCGCTGAGCAGGCACCGGTGTCTGAGGGTGTTTTCAGACCTTCACTGCTTACAATTAAAGCTACTACAGCAGCAAAGGCAAAGTCAAAAACACCATTAAAGACAAAGAAACAAGTGCAGCATTCTCCAGAACAGTCATCCATGCCTAAGAAACAGATGCTTAAAATGGCCGAAGACCTTATTACTTTAATCAGGGGCTCCCATCCCCCTCCTGACAAAAGGCCTAGGCAAGACACTGATTATGATTCCTCTGATCAGGTTTCCATTTCTTCTGATTCTTCGTCTGACCAGGGCTATTCTCTCCCTCCCTATGAGGACTCTGATGCTGAAGAGTCCAGTCCTTCATCCTCACCGCCTGAGGATTACTCTTTTGGGGAAACCCTGCACACCATGAGGGAGCATTTCCACTGGGAGAGCCAGGATTACTCAGAATCCAAGAAAAGGCTCCGAGATTTCCTTCTATTGCCTCAGCACAGGCCCTTGGCTCTCCCCCCTGTGTTTGATATTGTTGATGATGGTTTTTCTGAATCCAGTCTGTCCCCAGATTCTTTACCCCCTGCACCAGTAAAGTCAGACAGGCACTACAGGGTCCCTGACTCTCATAAATTTCTTTACAAAAACCCTGCTGCGGATCCAGAAACTATTTCTCAGGGTCCAAAAGGGGTTAAAGCTTCCACTGCCAAAAATCCTGTCCCCTCAGATAGGATTCCAGAGCTCTGGACAGATGGGGGAAAAAAAGTTTACACTTCTGCTACTTTAGCTGTAAGAGCTTTAAACTGTCAGTTTCACATGCTTAAACATCAACAGTATCTCATGTCATTGTTAAAGCAGAAAATGGTTACAAATATAGAAGGTCCTGACTGTAAAGAAATCCAGGATTTATTGCATGCAGTTGAACAAGTGGGAAAGCATACTCTGCAATATGGTTTTGATTCATTAAAGGCTTCTTGTAGAGCTGCAGTTACAGGCTCAGTTATTCGAAGACATGCTTGGTTAAAAGAACAAAGTTTACCTGACCATGTTGAAATGAAATTATTGGATGCTCCACTACAGCATGATACCTTGTTTGGGGTTAAGGCAGAAGAGGTTTTAAAGAAAATGGAGGATAAAGCAAAGTCAATGCAAACTGTGAAATATTTCTTACAGGTTCAACCACCTAGATTTAGTAGGAACTAGCCTTCAAAAATTGGTCCTTTCCTGTGTCAGACAGGCCACAAAGAGGCAGATACAGATGCCCAAGAGGCAGATCTCAGCCCCAAGGCTCCTACAGACCTAAACAATGGGGTGCTTCAGCCCCCCAAGGAGGAGAAGACAAATCACAACCTTATAGGAAACAGTCACAATGACTTCCCCCTGCAAATACCAAGCTTTTACCAGTTGACAGCACCTCTAGGGGGAAAGCTAGCACTTTTCTCAGAAAATTGGCACATGATCACTCAAGACCAATGGGTGTTGAATATAGTTTCTCAAGGGTACAGATTCCACTTCCACACGCTTCCAAAACCAAAAGGCATGCCAAACCTGCCACCAAGCCAATGGACAGAGGCACAAAAACAGATTGCAGCTCTTATGGATATGGGAGCTATTCAAAATGTTTCACAAGAAGAACAGGGCCAAGGATTTTACTCAAGACTTTTCCTAGTACCCAGAAAGGACAAAGCATGGAGACCAATACTGGACCTGTCAATCTTAAATACTTACCTGGATGTTCCAAAATTCAAAATGTTAACACTACAACAACTCTTGCCCATGCTGGGCAAAGAGGCTTGGCTAGTTACTTTGGATCTCAAGGAGGCATACCTGCACATCCCAATCAGACAATCGTGCAGAAGATACCTCAGATTTATAGCAGGCTGAATGCATTATCAATTCTCTGCACTGCCCTTTGGCTTGTCTACTGCGCCCAGGGTCTTCACAAAATGCCTGGCACCAGTAATTGCATTTTGCAGACAAAAAGGAATTCAAATATATCCCTACTTGGACGACTGCCTTATTCAAGCAGAGAGCAAGAACATTCTTCTAAAGCACCTGGAGTTTGTAAAAAGATTACTAATCTGCCTAGGGTACACAGTAAACGAAAAGAAATCAAAACTAGTACCCTCTCAAGAGATAATATTCCTGAGTGCAAGCTGAAATATAACTACCCAGGTGGCTTATCTCACGCCAGACAAACAAAGGCAACTGACTCATTACTTTCAAATGATGGCAACAAAGACCCAGCTCCCTGCAAGAAAAATTCTGCAGGCCCTGGGTTTCATGGCATCTTTCATTCTACTAATTCCATATGCCAAACTGCATATGAGGAAACTACAATGGTATCTAAAAAGTGTTTGGACTCAGCATTGTCACAGCCTAGAGACTATCATAACCTTGATTCCCTGCCTACAACAGGAGTTTCGATGGTGGTCCCATGCCTGTCACCACAACAAGGGACAGCCTTTCACCTTACCTACAGCCAGGCAGACAGTAACAACGGATTCATCGGATTACGCCTGGGAAGCACATATGGTAGGAAAATGTATTCAGGGCACGTGGCCCAAGGAACAAATGCATCTTCACATCAATCAAAAAGAGATGCTAGCTGTACAGAATGCCCTGACAGCCTTCAAGGACCTAATACATCCAGGACAATTATTAATAAAGATGGACAATACCACAGTTATGTGGTACATAAACAAGCAAGGGGGCACACATTCCTACCCCCTATGCAGACAAGCCATGACTTTGTGGAACACAGCACTGACTTACCAGGTACATCTGCAAGCACAATTCCTGCCAGGAACAAAAAATACACTGGCAGACGAACTAAGCAGAAATCTCATGGATCCTCACGAATGGAAGCTAAATCCACAAGTGTTCAACATAACAAGGGAATGGGGATGCCCAGACATAGATCTATTTGCCTCCCCTCACAATTGCCAATTACAGAAATTTTGCACAAGGACTTATCACTCTCAAGCATGGAAAGTGGATGCTCTATCTTTCAACTGGAAAAACCTGACAGTCTATGCCTTCCCTCCGCTGCCTCTTCTCACCAAGGTGCTTCTAAAAGTCAGACGAGAGGCCAAGAATGATCCTAATTGCACCAGACTGGCCACGCCAGCACTGGTACCCAATCCTAAAGATTTTGTCCCAAGGCCTGCCTTGGCCTCTACCCCAAATCCCTCATCTTCTGACACAGCAAAACAATCGGATTCTGCAGTCAACTCAGAACCTTAAACCTGGCAACATGGCAGATAATGTAGCCACTCAGACTGCACCTCTCTCTAAAGCTGTTATTGATGTAATTTTGGAAGCCAGGAGACCCAGCACTAGGAAATCTTATGCGGAAAAATGGAAGAGATTCTGTGCTTGGAACCAGGCACAAGGCCTCAACCCACTGGTCCCTAATATGCCTCAGATTTTACAATACCTGACTTGAGATGTTGGACAAAGGCCTATCTTTTTCTTCTACTAAAATCCATGCCTCTGCCATTTCAGCTCATTACAATATGGATCCTCCTATTTTTTCACATCCTCTACTACGACAGTACCTCAGAGGGGCAAAGAATATAAGACCCCCTAGGAGAGCACCAGTACCTACTTGGGACCTCAACTTTGTTTTAGAAAAACTAACACTGCCGCCTTTTGAACCAGCCAGCACAGCTGATCTAAAATTCTTGTTATGGAAAATTGCTCTGCTCCTAGCAATAACTTCAGCAAGAAGAGTTTCAGAGTTACAGGCATTGATGGCCGTGGAACCTTTCCTCATTTTTCACCAGAACAGGGTTTCTCTAAGGACGAACCCAACATTCATGCCAAAAGTGGTCTCCAACGTGGCCTTAAACCAAACTATTCATTTGCCTACTTTCTACCCAGATCCCCAGAATAAAGGGGAAAGACTTCTGCACTCTTTGGATATACACAGGCAGCTACGATTTTACTTGGACAAAACAAAAGCTTTCAGAAAAACTGAGCAACTGTTTGTAGCATATGCTGCAGGATCATAAGGAAAACCTATTACAAAGCAGACAATTTCCAAATGGATAGGACACTGCATCCGCTTTTGTTATTCCCAACATGGCAAATCTGTGCCCAAGGGAATTAGGCCTCATTTTACCACAGCAGCAGCCACTTCAGCAGCTTTCCTCAGAGGGTTACCAACCAAAGACATTTTAGAAGCTGCAACCTGGAGCTCAGTGCACACTTTTACCAAGCACTACCACTTACCTCTCTACTCCAAATCCAGAGCAGGCTTTGCCACTGCAGTCCTGCAGGGCTTGTTAGCCTTGCCAAATAAAATCTAGACCCAGCCACCCTACCTCAGCTTTGGGATTCTACCCAAGTGTAATGACTGCAACAGTGAAACACGATGAACAAAGTACAGTTGTGTACCTACCATAAATGTAGATGTTCGGGTGTATTCACTGTTGCAGTCCTGGTTACCCACCCTCCATCCCCCTCTTTGCTGGGACTACTCCTGTACTTCTCTACTCTATACAACCTATGTGGTGTATTTGCTTGTAGACGAAGAAAATGTTTATAGTAACATATGCATGGTTGTTTGGCATATTTTTTATCTTTACAGCCTTCATATCTGGGGGCACTTGACATCTGGGGCAAGAAAAACTGAAGAAAATGGCGTCTGTTGCAACTTTTATACCCCTGGCGCACTGATGTCAGGGAAGAGGTGACGGCAACCGACACCAGACCAATACTTTGGAACTCGGGCCAACTACGGGTCGCCTGCCAGCAGGATAACCCAAGTGTAATGACTGCAACAGTGAATACACTCTAACATCTACATTTATGGTAGGTACACAACTGTACTTTTAAATTGCATGGGTTCCTATCACTTAGTCAAACTTTTACAAGTTCGAGCCTCATATGGTCAAGACCATAAGTTCGAATTTGTAAAAGTTTGAGTGTTTGAATTGAATGGAAATCTCCATAAGTGGAGGTTTCCATTTTGTTCAATGGGGTGCAATCTCTGAGTTGGTATATTTAAGTAGCAGGGGGGTGGAGGAGGCCCCCCCCTGCTTAAAACAGTTTTTGTTTTCCGTTTTTTTTTCTTTTTAATCCATAGTCTAAGTTTTGTAACTTCTAACATAATGGTTCGAACATTACGTATTCGAAGTTACAAGACTTCGTCTATGTGATGTAGACCCAGATTGCATACATGAGCATACACAAACTTTCTCTCTCATACAGAAATATCGCAATCACTAGTTTAAATAATACGCATGGGCGAGTGTATACACACACACACACACACACACACACACACACTTACACTTACCTTCTCTATAAATGTGAGGCTAGTTTAAATTCCACGTGCAAGTGTGGAATGGGTTTGCATCTGTGATGGGCATGTGTGTGACACATGCACGGTCCTCCTTAAGGTAGAAGATGCTGCTACTGCAGTGTTAAGAAGTAATTTTTTTTTTTTTTTTTTTTATGTTGAAGCCTCCTGGCAAGAGTGGGCCCTCATAGCCATGCTTATGTCACCTAGTGCTGGATACAGCTCTGACCAAGCTTATCACTATTGCAAACTGAAATTTTGCATATCAGATGGTCTGCTACTAGGGTGTAGTGTAATGAATTGGTTTGTTAGCATATGTAATGAACATGAAAATTGATAGTAACTGATACTAAACTTTATAAAGGTAAATATTACAGTAGAATGGCAGATGATGGCTTCTTATGCTAGTGCTTTTTGGTAGCCTGGCAATGTCATGTTGGATGGAAATCTGTCAGCTTAAATAGTTTTGTAGAAGAGATTATCTTCAGGTCAGCTGCTTTACATACTGTCCTAAGGATTTGTGTGTATAAGGCAGCAAACTTGTGTTTGCACAGATAGTCACTGTGTGCAGGTTTGATACCCAAATTGTGCTGATGTGGAAAAGAGTAGTACTTGATTAAAGACGGCATTTTAAAAAGTAAAATTTATTTTCTAGGCATTATTTGGCTTGTCATACTGTATGAATGTAGTGCATACCAATCTCTTCAAATGCTGTAAGAAGCCTTGGGGATTTCAGTGATGAATATTAGTTGCTGCTGTTCTTCACATCCCCACCCTACCTGAGTCACTGTAATGGCGACAGTAATGTTTTTCAGTTTGCTGCTGTCATTCATTTTCCTGCTTCCCCTCCCCAGTCACTCTAAAGGCAACAGTAATTTATTTCAGGTTGCTGCTACCATTCACAATCCCCAGTTCATATAATTTAAATGACAACAGTACTGTCTTCCAGGTTGCTGCTGCAATTTATACAGCCATCGTGATTGATACTATGAAAAGGAAATAATGTATGCAATGTATTTCATTTTGGTGTTATGATTCACTGCCACCTTCCCCCCTCCAGTCGCTATAGTGCATTTCATTTTGATGCGGTTATTTTTGTACCTCATTCCTGAGTGCACAAATGGCTGGATTCCTACATTTTACTGTGCTGCTGCTGTTCACAGTCATGCCCCCCCCCCCCATCTGCTACAATGGTAACAGTAATGTATTTTGTTTTGCTGCTGTTATCCACTGGCACACCCCAGTCACTGTAGTGGCAGCATTGATATATTTAAATTAACTGATTTATTAAGTCCTGCCTCCTGCTACCATCAGTGTAATGCAACCCAAATCAAGTGCATTCATCTGTCTGAGGTTCTGCCAGCTGTTCATGCTCTGTTTCCTGGTTTGACCACCATTACATGGGTTTTCTATACTGGAAGTAAATTATCTGCAGTCCTTATACTGGCAAAGCACAGGACCAGGAAACAAATCATGTTTATTTAGCAGAGCCTTTACTAGCTAACAATTCACATTTCCTGTTCTAGTGTTAGTGTAGTAGCCTTGTATGATACGAGTCCTTTTACTTGGTCAAGCTAGAGCCCTTGCTGTGCCTCTTTGAGATTATTGAAGTTTCATAGAATACAGATGAATTCTGCAGGCTATTGTGTTTTTTTTTTTTTTTTTTTTCTCTAAGGTGCCTTGCCATTGAAAGCCCCCCCGCCTAGTGGCTACAGGTCTTTCTCACAATGTTCAGCTTTAAGAAGCATCTTGAAACCCGCCTTTTCTATCATGCCTATGATCTCTAAGGAGCTGGTATTTTATTCCATAATTAAGTTGTACTTCTGCCATGTTTTTAATAATTTATCATATCTACTGTATTGTGTTTTAAAGTTTTAAGCATATTTAGTATTTTTGACTTTGAGCTGTTGGCAGTTCTAACCTCCCTTGCCTCAACAAGCTCCTTTACTCCAGTCAGTTCTGCCCAGTGTTCATTTTGTGCTTGTACACTTACATTTGTTTTATTTGTATAGCTGTCTCTATATACATACGTAACATGTGTGTATGTACGCACACAAGAGATTAAATATCTATGCAACAAAGAATTCACTTTATGGAATTTCTGTCCCACAAAAGAAAATTGAACCTTAAATCATTTTCATATAGGTAACTTGGCTTTTGCATTGGGGCAAGCCCTGTGTAGCCCCCACACACACCCATTTGTAAATAGTCTCACTGTTGTACAGTGTAGGAGTTGGTATAAGGAGAATATTCATTAACCCCTGCTGTTCTACATTTTTGCATCTCGCAGTGAAATGGGGATAGAGAATTTCTGTCAGTCAAAGGAGCAATTATTTTGCTACACATAACATGTCAACTACTTATTTTAAATATATTTGTGGGGTGCATCATGGAAGTGTGAGTAAAAAGCAAGCCGCATGCTCATATATTTTTCCAAGTGATTTTAATAGATGTGAGCTAATGCAAGAATACTCGGACTGCACACATTTTGGAGTTCTCATGCCACCCATGCTCAGCTTCTGAGCATCTTCTTTCAGGAGATTTTGATCACAGTTGAACACTTTTTAAAGTTAGAAACTGCTTGGGAGAGGTGGACTGATTTATCAGTACAATTAGGAGCTTAGTGTTTGTGAAGGCATGCCTATGTTTATATATATACATACATATATATATATATATATATATATATATATATATATATGTGTGTATATATATATATAATTTTTTTTTTTTGGTCACTTGTTAACTAGGTAATCCACCTATTCACAAGCCACTTTGCTGCTGGCAACGTGGGAGCTCTGTCAAAGTTAAGTGACTTGCTCAGACTCGCACACTAGGCATGTGGAAACTTGGGGACTCAAACTTTGGATTGCAAGGATGAAGATCATTATTAGTGCCATAATCGTCTACACAAAACTGCCAGCCATACTGTTAGATGCCCTTTTTACCTAAACCCATACTTCTCCATTTAAAGAGATTATTCATGACATAATTGTTAGTCATTTGGTGTTTCTGGTGACTATGCTTTGAAATTGAAACTGTTTCAGGAATATTTTATCTTTGTTATTATTTGAAACGTCTGGTCTGTATACATTTTTAGATGTTTCAGATGCCTTTGATTCTTAGTCTTTTGCTTAACCACATAATTAAGGTTTACATTTTGTTTCATTACCTTTATGTAAGATGGGGAAAGGTACCTTCAGATCTAAATATAGTGCTGGTTAACTGACAGATGGTACCAAGCTAGCAGGCACGTTATAAAATCAACCAAGTGTAGATTGTGGGGCTACAAGTGTGTTCTGGAAGTTTTAGAAGCATGAAAATTTGCTCATGCTAATTATAACTTCACAAACTCAGAATGATTAATTCTCTAGTGATTTTGGATTTGTAGAGAGTATATTTTGTCTAGGTCAGATTTTCTTCTACAGCAGCAAAGACTATATTTATTAAACCAACATTTGTTTTAAGTTTGGGCATTCCTGCATAGTGACTTCTTTTAAAACTAGGAGTGGAAAAGTTTTTGCATCTTGCCATATAGCAAACACATTTTTCATGAAGAATTTTGGAATGTAATTATCATTTTTTAGAAGACTGCAAATAAACAGAGTAAGAGTTTGTAGGCTTCATAAAATACCAGTACTGCAAACGTACACCGAAATCTTAACAGAATTAAGTACAGAAATGAAATTTTAAGCTCACAGATAATGGAGTAAATTAGTAACTTCAGTGCCTTTTGTTTTTTTATTGGTTTGGAAAATAAAAATAAAATACTAATCCTGAGTGTTTTACTAGGGGATTGTTACACAAAACTGCAATGGCGATCTCATTTTGCATGCAATTTAATACTGAATAAATAACATTTTGAAGAGCTGAATAATTAGAGGAAGACAGGGAGAAATTATAACCATTTTTTTCTAGAAAAAAAGCAAGCACATTTTGCTTTTACTAGTCTGTGAGTGGTGGCAACCTTCTTGGCGTGTTTTTGTGCTGGTTTTAACTTTTCCAAGTCTGTTTGGTTTCTTGTTAGATACTTGTTTCTGATGTACATATTCTTGATTGAACCTTATTTAAGTATATACTTCTGGATATACCTATTGAATGAACCTGGGTATTGTTAATTAAGTTTATACATACTTACATTGTCTATTCCCATCCATATTTTCAAGATGTAGTGGTGAAATACAAGCATAACATTTTTAAGAAATAGGCTTTTCTCTTCTAATTAAGTCGGCAGAAGTTTGCTGTAACATAGGCTGAAGAAGTATCAACTATGGTGTAAAGTTGTGTTACAAGTACCCACTTTTATAAACTTGTAAAGACTTTATTATACTAGACAAAGCAAATGAATTTGGAAATGTTACCATAATTATTTACCAGTTAAAGAAGTTGTTTGTCTTTTGGCTTTTCCCGGTTAGGGGTTGCCACAGCGGAACTCCGTTCTGCTAATGATTGGCAGTTGTTTTTTATTGTGTCAAGTTGCCAGCCCGACGCCCAACCTTCAACGAAGGCATGCCCATTCAACGCATGCCTTTCGAATGCCCACTCATCCGCGGGGAGGACATGCAGACTCCACACAGAGGGCACTCCCAACCTAAGCCGAGAATCGAACGGGAGAAGTGATTATTGTATATATGGATTCTCCTATATGTAGTTTGTAAAATGTTCCCATTATTGTGTTTTGAAAAATGTTTTGCTTTCTTTAAATATTCCAAAGTCATGTAGAATGTAATATCTGTATAATGTGGTAGTAGTGTGTGTGTGTGTGTGTGTGTGTGTGTGTGTGTGTGTGTGTGTGTGTTGGGCAGAGGTCTACCTTCCCCACCTATGATACTACTATTGCATTAAATATATACTAGCCTCGAAAATGATGCAACTGTTTTGGATTTTTAGTACTTTTTGCAGTAGTATGTTTAGAGTGAGTATTGTGTTTTTTTGACTTTTGACTAGCCAGAGGTTTTTTGTTGAAATTACCATTTAAAGATGCATTTAATCATAGGTCTGATTTGCTATAAATATCTTTATAAGTAGTACAGTATAGACTGATTTGTGATCCAGTTTCTATTTTTTTTTAATTCTTGGATCAGATAACCCCATCCATTTTTATATCGACTTTCCAGAGTTAGCACTGAGAGCAGGCCAGGAACCAGCTTTGGAGCAGTCCATCAAAGGATATACACGCACGAATGAACACCCCCACACACCATCTCTCTCTCTCTCTCTCTCTGTCTGCCACTTCAGCATTGTGAGTCCACCATGCTCTTGGCAAGGAAGGAGGGATACCAGAGACTGATAAAAGCACATGCAAAACCTGGGAGAAATGTTGAATGTAAATTGCATGCAGAAGACTCTTCACCTGAGAATTAAATCCGGGAATGAAGCACAGCTTTGCCATTGCTCCACCTGTTTGGCTAAGATTTATTGTCCCTTTTTGTACTTTAATTTTGATTTTTGACTTTGAATAGAATCAGGTTAGTTTTGTATTTAGTGATTTGGTTTCAAGTAAAAAAAAATTCCATTGACAATTGCCATGGAATCTTATATAAAATTGACATAAATTGATTCTAATGCAGGCAGAATAAGAAATGTACTTTATTTTAACCCATTCATCCAAAGGGTGGCATTTGAAGGATGAAGCATTTTTCAGTTTCCGTATTTTGTTATGGGTTTGTTGCTAGAATTCAGTTCCAACTATTTGCTATAGGGATAATACCCATAGCCATCTTCTCTTTCTGGCATTATTCCTTGGTTTGGGAATTAACACTGAGTAACATGGTCGTATGTGATTCAGGGAACGTTATCCCCTTAAGTTATTGGTGAAGTTTGTTAAAACTAATCATTCGGATGTGTGACATTGATAGCTGTTTTGAGTACTTTGCAAAAATGCTGAATTTCTGTCAGCATCTCTGTAGTTAATTGTTTATAACACAGATATTTGCAGTGTAAGTTTTGTTTTTCAAAAAAGGAAATTCAAAGGGCCTGTGATCATTCTCCTCCCTAGCTGTGTAAAGAGGGTTCTTTTGGAATGCATTGTATATTGCAGATTAGTGGGGTTACCTTGTTTATTCTTGAAAAAGGCTAATAATTTCTGCTTTGTGACCCAAAGTGAATTACACCTGCTTGTGTTCATTGTATTGCAACTATGATAATCATGGTGCAAGACTTAAGGAAATCTTTAGAGACATGTTAAGGGAGTCTCTCAATGCTGTTTTTATATTCATGGTTAAACAAGGAGTCTCACAGTCCACTTGTTGTTTCAGCAGCCACCAAGTATGTGCCTCAGATTGCTTAGACGTGCTACTAACATCCCTACCCATTTCTTAGTCTCTGACTGTACTGTGCTAACTTAATTTTCTACTATCCTTTTGCACCTCTGTACACTTCTACTCTTGTGCTAGTATAATCTTCGCAAGTTTTTCATTACATACTATATCTTTACTTTTTAATGCAGTTTTAGATGTTTTAACATACAATGCCTGTTGTGTGTCATACATGCATGTTTGCTGCCTGTAATAGTATTAGTAGTTTGCCCCCCTGCTCCATTACCATTACTTCAGAAAAGCTGTATACTGCTCTGTCATAGCACCCCCTGAACAGAGTGGGCATATCTCAACTGCCTCACTGTAACTGCTGCTCCTTTAAAAGACTTAGTTTAACCTCCACATTCCAGATTTACCTCTGTACGATTTACACTGGGTATAGCGATCTGAGAAGGGTTTAGTAATCAACGTCAGCTGTCCCATTTCTTCTATATCCTTTTGTTTCATTAAAAAGCTTATAATTCTCTTACAGCAGTGTGAGACATTAACTCCTGGTTCCCTGATGCTCTTTTATTCTGGATGCTTTTCCTAGCTGTTGAGCATCATTTATATTTGCTTACTGCTATGAACTCCTTCATATCACTGTTGCAGTATTTCTTACGTAAGGGATCTCCTGCCAAGGCTAGCCCAACGTCCAGCCAGTATACAAAAGCTTTTAGTATTTACAGGTGCCATACATCACACATATGCTCCCCATGCAGGGTGTAGGGCATAAAGCTGACATACAGACAGACACACTTCAGAACTTCTTTGCTGCTAGTCAAGCACCATCATTGAACATGTGTTTGACTGATTTTCTTCTGTGCTGGTTACTGATCGTTTTTCAGATAAGTGTCCTATTGGGTTCTTTCTTATCTTCTCTCTTATTGTTAGTGTTGGTGGATGTTCTTCATCTCACATTGCTGCAGTCCTAACAATTGGGTAGTCCGCTGTCCACGGTCGGCCCGGATATCAAAGTATAAGGCTGACGTCGGTCAGGGCGCATTTAACTGATGTCAGGACGTCAGGGTACAAATTCGCATGACCGGCGTCATATCCTCAGTCTTTTTTGCCGCATGGTCCGATGCAGAAGCAGCATTGCAAGTGCTGGTTGGCGTTCTGAGATTTTTCGATTTAGAAGTTTCAGACCGAGTTCAAAGTTGGCTAAGTACCCCGTTGGGGAATATTTTAGTTTTTTCTTGCCTCAGTCATTTACCGGATGTCAGAAAAAGTTAATAATTGCGTTTCTTGTGGGAAACAGATACCGCATAGAGATTATCATACTTTGTGTATTCCTTGCTTAGGGCCTGAGCACGACGTTGTTGGCTGTCGCTCTTGTGCTAGATTTAATAAACGCACTATAAAGAGAAGGTTGGATTGTGCAAGGTTAGTCTTTGGGAAGCGGTGCAATTATAAAATGCCGTCGGATGCTCCGACGCCCGCTTCCTCAAAGAAGCGCAAGGACAAGACAGTTAAACCTAGGCTAGAAGAACCGTCTGTACCGGACGCCGGTTCTTTAGAGGTGTCGGTGGAGCCGGTGGCTCCACCGGAGATTTCTTTGTGTTCCCAGAGTGAGACCTTATTATTGCAAGATGTGGCCTCTCAGGAGGCAAGTCAGGCTGAGGGGGCTTCTCAGGTTACTATACTCCCCTCCCTTCCTAAGGTGGCTAGGCCCTCTCCTTCTGTTTCTAAGGCTTCTCCCAGGGGCAGGCCAGGTTTAGCTTCAGTTGGTGTTACCCCTAGCTCTTCAGGTACTATGCCCAAGAAGCATATGCTTAAAATGGCAGAAGATTTGATTACTTTGATTAGGGGTTCTATGCCCCCTCCTGCTAGAAGGCCTAGGGTGGAGCCTGAGCTGGGGAGTTTTGAGCAAGCTTCAGATGCTTCAGAGTCTTTGGCTGAAGACTTGCAGGAGTACTCTCCTTATTCTGATTCTGATGTGGATGATTCTACTCCTTCTGCTACTCCTCCTGAGGATTTTTCTTTTTCAGAAACTCTTCATTCCATGAGGGAGCATTTTAAGTGGGAGGGTCAGGACTTCTCTGATTCCAGGAAGAGGCTTAGGGAATTTCTGTTTTTACCCCAGCATAGGCCTTTGGCTATACCTCCTGTTTTGGATGTAGTGGAAGATGTTTTTACAGAGGCTTCTCTTAATCCTGATTCTTTGCCTCCTGCTCCTGTTAAGCCGGATAGGTATTACAGGGTGCCTGTAGTTCACAAGTATCTTTTTAAGAGTCCTAGGGCAGACCCAGAAACTGTTAGCCAGGGGCCTAAGGGTGTTAAGGCTTCTGTTGTTAAGAATCCGGTTCCTACAGATAAGGAGGCTAGGGCCTTGGATAGATGGGGAAGGAAAGTTTATACTTCTTCCACTCTTGCTATGAGGGCTCTGAATTGCCAGTTTCACATGTTGAAATACCAAAACTATCTCCTTTCACAATTGAAGTCTAAGGTTGATGCTCTGGCAGTTGGTATTGATTGTAAAGAGTTGCAAGATTTAGTCCATGTTTCTGAACAGGTGGGTAAGCATTCTTTGCAATGTGGTTTTGATGCTGTACAGGCCTCGTCTAGGGTGGCTGCCACTGGGACTGTTCTTCGCAGGCACGCCTGGCTGAGGGATCAGAATTTGTCTGAACATGTTAAAACAAGGATTTTAGATGCTCCTTTACAATCTGACGTGTTGTTTGGTCCTCCTGTTGAGACAGTCTTAAAGAAAATGGAAGACAAGGCTAAGTCTATGCAGACTGTTAAAGAATTTTGCAGGTCCAGCCTCCAAAGTTTAGTAGAAATTGGCCTACTAAGGGGTGGACGTATCCTTCTTATGATTCCCAGTCTAGGGGTAAATCTAGACGTGGTAAGGGCAGAGCTCAGGGCTCTTTCAGGCCTAGAACAGGGAGTTCTCCTGCACAGGCTTCGGGTGAGGGCAGGGGTCAGTCCTTTCGTAAACAGACCCAATGACCTACCTTTTCAGCTGCCAGAGCCTGCTCGTCTGGCAGGACCTTTGGGAGGAAGGTTGGCACTTTTCAAAGAAAATTGGAGTTTAATTACCCAAGACAGATGGGTATTGGATATCATACACCACGGCTACAGGTTTTATTTCCATACCTTGCCTCCTTTCAAAGGCATGCCAGACGTTCCTCCTCAACAAAGAATAGAGGCTCACAAACAGGTTTCTCTGTTGCTCCAACTAGGGGCCATACAGCTGGTCCCTCTGCCAGAAGTGGGCCTAGGATTTTATTCTCGCCTGTTCCTAGTACCAAAGAAGGGGAACACGTGGAGACCAATTTTGGATTTATCTATCCTCAACACTTATCTGGACATTCCCAAGTTCAAAATGTTGACGTTGCAGCAGCTTTTACCTCTGCTGGGCAAAGATCATTGGATGGTAACTTTGGATCTCAAGGAGGCTTACCTTCATGTTCCTATCAGACTCGGTTGCAGAAAGTATCTGCGTCGAGCTGGGACTTCTCACTATCAGTTCTCTGCATTGCCCTTTGGCTTATCTACTGTGCCCAGAGTGTTCACGAAAGTTCTGGCTCCAGTGATAGCTTTCTTCAGACTAAAAGGAATACAGATCTATCCTTATTTGGACGACTGCCTAATTCTGGCTCAAGGAAGGGAAGAGCTTCTTCGTCATTTGGAATATGTGATAGCAGTGCTAAGATGCCTAGGGTATTCTGTGAACGAAATAAAGTCCAGTCTAGTACCCTCTCAAGACATGTGCTTTCTGGGTGTGAGACTGAATACAGCAGCCCAGATGGCCTTTTAACCCCGGACAAACAAAAGAGTCTATCCCTTTACTTCCATCAACTATCTCATCAGTCCGGGCTGACTGCAAGGACAGTCCTTCAAGCCTTAGGGTTCATGGCATCTTGTATTCTGGTGCTTCCCAATGCCAAACTGCATATGAGGAAGCTACAATGGTATCTCAAAAATGTATGGACACAGCACTGCCAGGATCTGGACACTGTCATTCAAATAATACCTTGCATTCAAAAGGAATTTTTGTGGTGGGCTCAGGAATGTCACCTAAACAAGGGACTCTCTGTGACCCGGCCAGAGGCGAGTCAGATTTTAACGACAGATGCCTCAGACAAAGCTTGGGGAGCTCATCTCAATGGAAAGTGGATACAAAACAAGTGGCCTGTCAGACTACAACATCTACATATCAACATGAAGGAGATGTTAGCAGTCCAGTTTGCTTTAATTGCTTTCAAGGAATTACTTCTTCCAGGGCAGGTGTTGATTCTAACAGACAACACAACTGTCATGTGGTACATCAACAAGCAAGGGGGAATGCATTCTTATCCTCTATGCAGGCGAGCAATGATTTTATGGGAGACTGCTCTCAGTTTACAGCTCAATCTTCAGGCAAGGTTTCTGCCAGGAGCACAGAACTCCTTAGCAGATGTGTTGAGCAGACGAATTATGGATCCCCACGAGTGGAAATTGGATCCTCATGTATTTCAGAAATTGACAGTGTCATGGGGAACTCCAGACATAGATCTGTTCGCTTCTCCACTAAACCATCAGCTGCCAAAGTTTTGCACGAAAAGGTTTCATCCCACAGCTTGGAGAGTGGATGCTCTTTCTTTCAATTGGAGCAATCTTCATGTGTATGCCTTTCCACCTCTGCCTCTCCTCCCAAAGGTACTTCTGAAAGTCAGACAGGACAAGCCAAGGATGATCTTAATAGCTCCGGATTGGCCTCGACAACACTGGTACCCATTACTGAGAAGTCTGGTATGGAAGCCTCCATGGCCTTTGCCTTCGATTCCACACCTGTTGTCGCAGGAGGACAACCATTTGCTAAATGTCAAGCTTCACTCTCTGCACCTAACAGCCTGGCATATTCTGTTTTGAGCCATAGTGGGCCTCCACTTCCTCAGCAAGTTTTGAATGTTATCTTGGAAGCTAGGAGGCCTAGTACAAGGAAAGTGTACGCAGACAAATGGAAGAGATTTTTGTTTTGGAGTGCAGCAAAAGATTTTGATGTTTCTGAGCCTAATTTATGTGTGGCTCTTCAATATCTTACTGAGTTACTAGACAAAGGTTTGTCTTTCTCTTCTATTAAAGTTCATGCTGCAGCAATTTCAGCTCACTATGATTGCAGCCCACCATTGTTTTCTCATCCTTTGTTCAAGCAATTTCTTAGAGGGGCAAAGAATATAAGACCCCCACGAAGAGCTCCTACTCCTGCTTGGGATCTCAATTTTGTGTTGGAGAAACTCACTCTACAACCTTTTGAGCCTGCAGCTACTGCTGAGTTGAAGTATTTATCATGAAAGACTGCTTTTTTGTTGGCCATTACCTCTGCAAGACGGGTTTCTGAATTACAGGCCCTTATGGCAGTTGAGCCTTTCTTGATTTTCCATAAGGATAGGGTATCATTACGTACTAATCCTTCCTTTATGCCTAAGGTGGTTTCTAGTGTGGCTTTGAACCAAACTATTCATTTGCCTACGTTTTATGCAAATCCCCAAAATAAAGGGGAAAAGATTTTGCACACTTTAGATGTCCACAGGCAGTTGCGTTATTATTTGGACAGAACTAAAGGTTTCAGGCAGTCTCAGCAGTTGTTTGTTTCTTTTGCTTTGAGTTCTCAGGGCAAGCCTGTATCAAAACAAACTATTTCTAAGTGGATTGGGTTTTGCATTGCTTTCTGTTATTCCCATCATGGCAAGGAGATTCCAGCTGGGATTAGGCCTCATTCCACTAGGGCTACTGCCACTTCAACAGCTTTTGAGGGAGTGGCAACCAAGGATATTTTGGAGGCAGCTACTTGGAGTTCTGTACATACTTTCTCTAAGCATTATCCCCTGCCACTTTACTCTAAGTCTAGGGCTGGTTTTGCCACTGCTGTTTTGCAGGGCATTTTGGCAGCTCCTGCTTCCTTGTAGTTAGCCATCCTCCCTTTTCTCTGCTTTGGGATTCTACCCAATTGTTAGGACTGCAGCAATGTGAGATGAAGAACATAGTACAGTTTTGTACCTACCATAAATGTAGATGTTCGAAGATCCACATTGCTGCAGTCCAATTTACCCTCCCTCCTTCCCCTCTGTACTTGGAGGTGGTTGTGTGGGTTGGGTTGTACATATTGTGTATATTGTATATATTGTACATATAGTTAGTGCAAGGGTGGTTGGTTATTTGTTTGCTGTCTTTTGGTTTTGACCTTTATTTTTAAGGTCTTCTGACATCCGGGGCAAGAAAAGACTGAGGATATGACGCCGGTCATGCGCATTTGTACCCTGACGTCCTGACATCAGTTAAATGCGCCCTGACCGACGTCAGCCTTATACTTTGATATTCGGGCCGACCGTGGACAGCAGACTACCCAATTGTTAGGACTGCAGCAATGTGGATCTTCGAACATCTACATTTATGGTAGGTACAAAACTGTACTTTTCATGTCATCCAGAAAGAGAAAATGTCAGTCTGGGAGGCAGATTTCCCATAAAGATCATCATGACCAGTGTCTCTCTTGTCTGAGTGCTTCCCACGACCATATGCAGTGTTCTATCTGCCAAGCGTTTGTACCCAAGAACCTACATTGTCGCCCCTTCTCCTTGTTTGTTTACCTTCAAAAAACAATGTCTTAAACTGGTAGCTGAGGGTGTTATGGCAGAGTCTTCCCATCCCGAGGGTCAGCCGTCAGACAAGAAAAATGCCAAAATGCCAACTTCTCGCACATCCTTGGAGGCTTTCCAAATATCTGCTTCAGACTTTGAGTAGGAACCTTGGCTGATTATATCCGAAGGACTGAGGTGGATTCTGCAGTTCTTATTGTGAGAGGAGATCCCTGCTATGCTTATTGAGTGTTGACAATGGTCCAGGCCTCTCAGGGATTTTTGTGTGGAAGTCCTGTAGAAAAAGAAAATGAAAACCAAGCATATTTCCCCCCTGCAGTTAAGGTTCCTCAACGAGAATGGCAGGATTTTGCTCAGGGGTTGTTTAATGCTTTAATGGCTTTAAAACCTCCTCAAGAGGTCTCTATGCCACCCCCTCCCTGGTCTTTCACTTCTCTTGAAAGACCTAGAGAGTAGGATTCCTTTGAAGATTAGGATTTGACAGAAGAGTTGTTAGCTTAATCTTTTCAGATCCCTTCCACCTTAGACTATGGTTCTATTAATCCAGATTCCCCTTAGAGAACCTCTCCTTTGGGGACAGTATTTCCCATATGATACAATTCTTTATGTGGGATTGTTCTCAGGTTTCTGATAACCAGAAGAGGTATATTATGAGCTTCTCCAGATGGAGTCTCCCAAGCCTTCTGCTGTTCCTCCAGTTGTGGCTGCC
This sequence comes from Protopterus annectens, assembly GCF_019279795.1. NCBI lineage: Eukaryota > Metazoa > Chordata > Ceratodontiformes > Protopteridae > Protopterus > Protopterus annectens. The sequence goes on along the minus strand of NC_056744.1, from coordinate 896,719,450 downwards.
CTCCTGGATACTTTTTAAGCAACTTCTATAGCTCCTAATTCTCTACTCCCAGCCCCTAAGATTTTACATGGTGTTTGATGATTATAAATATTTCTGTATAAGTGCTGCTCTAAAGATCTTCTGTGGTCTTGTCTCCTCTGATAAACCATCCAAGTCCTTGCCCACTACCAAGCTGATTCCTGTAGATAAGGATAGTAGGGCCATGGAAGGGTGGGCAGAAAGGTTTGTACTGCCATCCTGTCTTTTAGGGCTATTAATTAGCAGACTCATATGACCCAGTATGTTTTACCCTCCTTTCCCAAGTGTCTGTTGATTTCTGACATTCCTGATTCTTAAGGGAAGGCTTCGGTGCTGTCCTTGTTAAGTTATACCTCTCAAGTTGCCTGCCACTCTATTAAATGAAGTTATGATACAGCTGATGCTTCTTCCAGAGCTGGTGCATTTGGCTCTGTTATGAGGCATTACTCTTGCCTTCATCTTCAGTCTTTACCCAATGATATTAAGGCCAAATTATTGGATGCTCCTTTGGATAATAAACATCTTTTTGCTGGTGCTGCTGAACTTTTCAAATCTCTGCATGATAAGGGCAAAGCCATGCAGGAGTTCAGACATATTTTTGCATGTCCTTCCATTTCACTGTTGCAGTATTTACAATAGGGATCCCCTGCCAAGTGTGGCCTGATGTTCGGCCAGTATACCAAAGCCTTTAGTTTGCCCTCCAGTCGTGTCTTTAGCCAGAAGATTAAGCTGTTGATTTTCAGCATAAAGTGCCAAAGAAGAGAGCCTACTATGAAGGGTTTTAGGAACAAAGGCCTGACAGTACATATGGTCGTGCAAAGTGCCAAGGGAAAACGGGCACTGCTCGTGATTGTCTTTATGGGGAATTTGTCTCCCACACTGGCATTTACCCTTCTTGGATGACATGAAACCCCACAAGCAACAAAATAGCAATAGACGTCCCGCTCACCAGACTGAGTAAGGAGAAGGTCACAGTAAGCTGCCTGTCGGGCGCTAGAATCCGCCACATAACGCAAGCACTCAGGTCTCTCAACAGCAGGTACAAATACGACTCAGTCATTGTCCACGCTGGTGTAAATGACCTGAGACGTACCTCCTTGGACTACATGAAAAGAGACATTGAGGAGCTCTCTGATTATGTAGCCCAGGCAGGTATGACCCTGACCTTGAGCAGTATCCTACCTTCACCAAGAATGATGCCACAATACAGAGATAAGATGATCAGCTTTAACAATTGGCTTAAACTCTGGTGTCATTCAAAGGGGATCCAATGTCTGTCTGCCTGGGATGACATGCTGGACAAGCCACGCTGCTTTCAAGGGACGGCTTGCACCTGTCACCCCTGGGATTCCGGATATTGGCAAAGGCTCTTGCCACCCCCATAGTGCCTTTTTCAGGCAAGGCTCAAATTCTAAACTTACCACCCTAGAACACAAAAAAGGAAAAAAACTAAGGGTAATGCTGCTCAATGCCAGAAGTCTAAATCTCAAAATGCACGCACTCGAGGCCCTTCTCAGTATGGAGAACATCGATGTCTGTGCAGTGACAGAAACCTGGTTCAAGGCTCCTGAGAGCACCCCAGCACTATCAGGTTTTACCTCTTATCATGCGTTCCGGCCCCAAAATCCGGACAATACCAAGAAAGGAGGGGGGGTATCCATATTCATCAAAGACACCCACACCTCAAGACTGATGGCAACGCACGATGCATCAGAGACCATCCAGGTGCAATTAACCATAGGCAAGACTGCTCTGCAAATTGTAGCATGTTACAGGCCACCCTCACAAACTCAGGAACCTCACATGGCCTTCCTGAAAACACTAGAGGGGATAAATGTATCACCAAACACCATCATACTAGGTGACTTCAATTACCCTAATATAGACTGGGAACACTACTCAAGCCCAAACACCCTAGCCCAAAAGTTCCTGGAATTCATAAACTCAAATGCCATGGAACAACTAGTCACCATCCCCACAAGAGGAGAAAACATACTTGATCTCATCATCACGAACATGGGAGCACAATGTTCAACATCGGAAGTATACCCCTCACTGGTGAGATCAGATCACAAACTAATCTCGCTGGAGGTCCTCATCCCACCCCCACCTGAAATAAAAAAGACCACAGTAAAGAACTTCTCGAAAGCAGACTTCACACTTCTAAAGACTAGTGTGGTCTCCTTTAAGGCCCCGAGCAGTGGAAAACAGTACTCAAGCCGCTGAATCACTTACAAATGCCTTCTACCAGCACCTGCAGGACTGCATGGATAAGGCAATCCCAAGCAAAACAAAGACTCTTTGTACCAAAGGCAAGCGCCCAGTCTGGTGGACCCCAGCCATAAACAAACTCTACAACAAAAGGAGGAAGCTACTACAAGATAGAGCAAAATCCTTAAAAGGTAAGACACCCTTGATCACTATAAGTAAAAAACTAAGAGCTCTCATAAAATCATCCAAAGCAAATTTTGAGAGAAAAATAGCTAAAGACTCAAAAGACAATCATAAGGCCTTCTTTAGCTATGTTAGAAACCTGGGAGGAAACTCCCAGATATGCTCAGAACTAGTTCAAAATGATGTGAAGATTACTGATCCTACAGACATTGCCAACATACTGGCTGACAGGTTCAGTGCAAACTTCCCCCCCCCCCCTCCCCCCCAAAAGGAGAGATATCTATACCAAGCGATTGCAGCCCCCCAAACAACTCCAACGCCCAAGTGAGAACTGCTCTCTCCAAAGCAAAAAACACAGCATCCATGGGACCTGATGGTGTCCCCGGCTGTGTGCTCCACGAACTCAACGAGGAATTAAACCCACAGCTAGGACAGCTGTTTAATCATAGTCTTACCTCTGGATACGCACTCCAGGAGTGGCGCACTGCAACTGTGGTCCCACTTCACAAAGGCGGTGCCTCCACCGACCCTGGAAATTACCAGCCCATTAGCTTGACAAGCCTTATCTGCAAAGCCATGGAGAGGATCATAATGGACCTCATAAATAAAGACATAGGGAATTTGCAGACTTTGGATCCATCCCAGTTTGGCTTTGTCAAAGGCAGATCATGCCTTCTAAACCTGGTTGACTTTTTGAAACAGTCACCAAAGCCATTGATGAGGGAAAGGCAGTCCATACAGCCTACCTCGATCTGGCGAAGGCCTTCGATACAATACCCCACTCGGGTATCATCGAAAAACTCATCAGCTTAAATGTTAACCCATACATCACAAGATGGGTTGCAAACTGGCTGAGTGACAGAACCCACAGGGTCAGAGTTGCTGGCGCCATGTCAGACTCAAAGCCTGTCACAAGTGGTGTACCACAGGGCTCAGTCCTGGGCCCACTCTTGTTTGGCATCTACTTTTCTGAAGTACAAGCAAACACAGGAGGGTTATGGCTGACAAAGTTTGCAGATGACTGCAAACTGGGCGCCATAGTAGAAAACACATCTGACACAGATATCCTTCAGAAGGGTCTCACAGAAACGGATAACTGGTGCCAGAGCCATGGCCTAAAGTTAAATGCCAAAAAATGCATAGTCATACCCTTTGGGAAAAACAAGGTTACCCCTAGCTACCAAATAGGTGGCAATCCACTGAGCACAGAAGAAGTTATCAGGGACCTGGGGACCCAGGTTGATAGTTGTCTGTCATTCGACACCCATGTAGCTAAAGTAGTTAGGAAGACCTTCTACATTGCCCACCTTATCATGAAGGGATTCTCATCTAGATCAAGGGAGGTCATAGTCTCCCTATACTCATCACTCATCAGACCAATGATTGAGTACAATGCCCCATTCGGAATGTATCTGACCCGACACTTGCAGCAGCTGGAGAGGCCACAAATGTTCCTCACCAAAAGGATAAAGGGTCTCAAACATCTATCCTATGCTGCCCGACTGAAAGAACTCCAGCTCTATTCAGTCGCTTACCGCTTGCTCAGAGGTGACCTTTGCCTAACATACAAGGCCATGTCAAACCCAGATTTGATGAATATGCTTCACCTCAAAAAATCTAGATCCGTCAGAGTCACAAGGGCGGGAGACTTAAACCTCGACACGGCTATTAATAGGACGTGCTAAAGGGATAGATTCATCACCCAAAGACTCCCTATGCTGTGGAATAAAATCCCGGTATATGTGAGGCAGGGCACCTCGCTGGCCTTGTTCAAGAGAAATCTTGACCAATGGCTGGGAGATCGCAGATATACCCCAGGGATTACCTCAGTGTCACTGCTCAACAGAGGCACAGCAAAATAATGGGTATAATTCCCCATACTAAAGGGGTGGCGTAAGCCACAAAACTATGGGCTAGGCTTGTAAATGCCCTCGGGCAGATAGCCTAGTATGAACCTGTGAACCTATGAACCTATAAGATAAGACAAGACAACAAAAACCCAATTGGCACTTATCTGCAGTGGCTTAGTGAACCAGCAACAGAACGGGTGTTCATACAGATGAGCAAAAGATGGCATTCAGACTGGTGGCAAAGAAGTTCTGAGGATGGTACATCTGGTCATCACCTTTATGCCCAATGCTATGCCAGGAGCATATGTGTGACATACGGCATAGGAGAGAACTTTTCGGTCCGAGGCGCAGCCGTCTGAGAAGGCCAAAAAAAATTAGTCTGGAATCTTCTGCTTTTCAGTCTCCACTGGACATCCCTCCCGAAATGAGTGATGGCTGTGAGGTTTGCCCAGCTTCATTGCTGGATTCTTCTGCCGCGACTAGGTTGGAGGCCAGCGGGGATCCAACCTTAGGCATGTCCAAGTAGGTATTGCAGATGTCCATTTCAGCATTTCAGACCTTCAGGAGGAACCGTGGATGCTTAGTTCCAAAGGGCATAGGGGTGTTCCCAAAATTTTAGTCAGAGAAGTCCCTACTGTAATTATTGAATGCAGCTCGGGGTCTGAGGCTTCCAAGTTTTGTAAGGCAGATGTCCCCTTGTAGAAAAAGCAGAAAACTAAACATATTTCCTCTGCTCTTAAGGATCCACAGAATGAATGGCAGTAATTCATTCAGGGATTGTTTAGTGCTTTGATGGCTTTAAAACATTCTTGGGGAATGTCTGTTCCTATCCCCCACCTTGGACCTCTACCCCACTTAAGAGACCCAGAGAACAGGATTCCTCTGAGGAGGAGGAGGCAGATTCAGATGAGAAATCCCTTGCTTACTCTTCCCGGATTCCCTCTCCTTTGGAATATGGATCAAAGGAAGAGAAATGTATCAGTCCTGATACTCCTTTGATGAGATTTCTTTTGAGGACATAGGATGATGGAGTTCTTTAAATGGGATTTTGCTGAAGTTTCTGAGATTCAAAGAGATACAAAAACAGTACTTTTGAGCTTCTGCAGATGTATTCTCCCAGGCCTTCTTCTACCCCTCTGGTTTTGGCTGCTTTGTTGGATGCCTTTTCTATTGCCTCTAAGGCTCCAGATTCTCAGCCCCCTACCCCCAAGTAACCTGATGGGTTGTATAGGGTGCCTGAGGATTGTAAGTTACTGTTCAAGGGTCCTTCTGCTTGATCCCTCGGTGGTGTCAGTAGCTTCTGAGAAACCTTCACAATTGCTTCCTTCTCCTACGTTACTGTCTTCTGATAATGATATCAGAGCTATTGGGAGGCTAGGCAAGGAGATCTAAACCTCTGCAACCTTGGGTTTTATGGCTGGTAATTATCAGACCCATATATCCAGATACTTGTTGGCTGTGCTTTCCCAGGCCTGTTGGGTGATTTCTGATCTTCCAGACTCTGAAAAAAAACTTCTGCCCTTTCCCTTTTAGAGACTTCCTCCCAGGTGCTTATCATTACATCAAGTGTAGTTATCATGCAGCAGATGTCTTCTAGGGCCACTGCTTTTGGGTTAGTAATAAGGAGGTATTCTTGGCTTTGGCTTCAACCTTTGCCTGATGATATTAAAGTTGATGGATACCCCTTTAGCTAATAAACACTTGTTTTGTGAGGCTGCTGCTGATTTGTTTGTCCCTTCAGGATAATCGCAAGGGTTTACAAGAACTTAAACGTGTTTGTTTCTCCTGTGCCAAAATTTCAAAGAAACTACCCCAGTAAGTCAGTCTTTGTTCAAAAGCAGTCTCACTCTCCTCCTAAGGGTAAAAAGGGTGGCAAGGGGGCTCTTACTGTGAAGGCTGCTCAGATTTCTGTACCTCAGAAGCCTCCTTTTCCTGATAAACCTGGTGTTGTCTGACTGTCCTGTTCTTCCCAGCCACGTTCCTCCTTCTCTTCCCCTCTCTCTCTCTCTCTCTTTTCCTGTTTGGCTAAAGATTACTCAGTATTCCTGGGGTTTATACATTATCTGCTGGGGGTATTTCATGGTCTGGAAATCTCTTTTCCCCCCTTTTATGGACATTCCTTAGTCCCCTCAGGAACAGCTGTCCTTCTTTCCCTGGATGCCTAGAGATCTTTTGACTCTGGGTACTATTCAAGAGGTGCCTGTGTCCCAAAGTGGGAGAGGGATTTACTGCAGGATGTTTCTAGTGCCCAGGAAAGATGGTAGCTGGAGACTAATTCTAGACCTCTGATATAAACGCTTTTCTGAAGGTGCCCTCCTTTCGAATGTTGTCCCTTCAGAATTTGTTACCTCTCTTACTTCCTCAAGCTTTTATGCTATCTCTAGATCTCAAGGATGCCTATCTTCATATCCCTATTCATCCCCTTTCAGGAAGTTTTTATGTTTCTTGTTGCTTCCTGGCATTTTCAGTTCCCTGCTCTGCCCTTTGGCCTTTCTACTACCCCTAGGTTATTCACCAAATGCCTCGATCCTGGGATTGTGTTTTGCAGGCTTCAGAGGATCCAAGTCTTTCTTTTCTTGGGCGGTCTCCTGTTTCAGGCATCCTCTCTAGAGATCTTGTCTCAAAGTTGTCTTTTTGCCATTTCCCTTCTGCAAAGCTTGGGGTTCACAATAAACTTCAAAAAGTCTTTTCTGACTTCTTCTCTGGACCATGTTTTTCTGGGGTGCAGGAATCAGACTGTGCCTATGCTGCCATCCCTGCCTCCTTCCCCAAGGCCTCAACACTCCTTTCCTTTTTCAAACTCTTCTTCCTTTGGCCTCTGTAACAGCCAGAAAATGTCTGAGAGCTCTGGGGTCATGGCCTCCACCATTCCTATGCTCCCTCTGGCCAAACTCCACATGAGAAAGTTTCAGTGGTTTCTGAAGTCAGTCTGGCTTCAGCATGCACATCCCCTTGAGTATGTAGTTCTTCTGCTGTGTTTCAGTGGTGGATTCAGCAGTTGTCTTTAAATCCATGGCTTCCTTTTCATCCCCCTCATTCCTCTCAGGAGCTGTTCACAAAGGCTTCAGACATGGCATGGGGGGCAGCATTTAACTCCGTAAAAGTGAAGAGTGTTTGGTTGCCTCTCCAACAGAAAGAGCACATCAGTATCAAAGAGATTAAAGCTCTTCTGCTGGGTTTTCTGGCTTTTCATCCTGTCTTCTCCCTGGGACCTCACAAGGTGTTTACAAGACAGTACCCCAGTAATGCGGTATGTAAACAAATGGGGGGGGGGGGCAAAGTCTTATCTTTGCCGGTTGGCAGTCCTGGTGTGGGAACTTGCTATCCAGTACCAAGTGACTTCTCAGGCAGTTTACACTCCCTCAGATCAAAATATTGTGGCAGACATTCTGAGCAGGTCCTTCACTCAAGCCCACGAATGGATGCTTCACAGGGATGTGTTTCTGGACATTGTCCACCTGTGGAGTACTCCTCAAATAGATCTTTTTGTCTCCCCTCTGAACAGGCAGCTTCCTCTTTTTGTGCCAGAGTCCCAGGTCCTCTGGTCTGGAGAGTGGATGCTTTAACTTTTTCTTGGAAGGAGATCTTTCTTTACACTTTCACTCCCCTTTCCTTCATTCCAAAAGTCCTGTTCAAGAGTCCTTTTTAGCCAAGACGGCATTGGTTCCTTCTTCTGCACGTAGTCAAGGGCAGTCAACCCTCACAGGATGGACCTGCTCACACAAGACAATGGATCTCTCATCCATCCCTACCTGTCCATTCTTCAGCTGACACTGTGGGTGATGATTTTGCTTCTACATAGACACATTTTTTTCTGAGGACATGCTTATGGTCCCACACGAGACCAGAAAACCCAATACTAGGAAATCCTACTTCTCTAAATGGAAGAGATTTTCTGTTTGGTGTCTTTCTCATAACCTGGATCCACTTTCTCTGGCCGTTCCTTTTGTTCTATCTTATCTTTGTGAATTGCTCACTGCTGGATTGGCTTATTCTTCTGTTCAGGCCCACTTATCAGCCATCTTTGCTTGTCTGCCTGTATCTCCTTTAGATTCTAGATTTAAGGCTAAACAATTTCTTAAAGGTGTCCTTCATATTAGGCCTCCCAGGAAGCCTCTTCCTCTTTCCTGGGATATTAATTTTGTTTTGGAAAAATTGACTCTGGCTTCTTTTGAGCTTGCAACATTGCTCTTGGAAGACTGTACTTTTGTTAGCCCTCTGCCAGGCGGGTGTCTGATGGCTTGTCCTCCTTTTTTGCTGTTTCATAAGGACTGCGTGTCCTTGCGTATTAATCCTTTTATGCCCAAGGTGATGAATGAGTTGTCCCTTAATCAGTCTATTAATTTGCCCACTTTTTTCCCTTCTCCACAGTCTGCCCAGTGAGAAGGTAACTGGAACCCACTAAAAACTCTACCTTTAGACTATGCTGTTGACTATTTCAACGCTACATTCTTAACTGTCCTAAACTCCCTAGCTCCAATAAGAACAAAAAGAGTTAAACCTAAAGCCACCCCATGGCTTACCAAAGAAACCAAAAAAATTATGCTACAAAGAGACAAAACCTGGAAAAGCTATCTCCAACATAAACAGCCTGTATTGTTACTTAAATACAAACAGCTGCGAAACCAAGCTAAAAAACAGGTAATTAAAGATGTAAAAAATCCTACTACATCAAACTCCAAATAAATCATGCAATAAACCCCAAACTATTCTGGAGCTCTATTAATTCCCTCCTCAAGCCTGGTACAAAAAACAACCCATGTCCTGATACTAGTAAATCTGAACAAGAAATCGCCGAACTATTCAACACCTTCTTCACCTTTCTATTGCTTATGTAATAAAGACCTTCCCCAACAATAATCCTCCACCCCCCTCTGCTCAAGCTTTCTCTTCCTCCTCTCCTACACCCCCTACTTTTGAACTTTAAACCTGTATCCACCTACCTTATAAAAAAGCTGCTCTCCAAACTTAAGCCTCGCACCAATGCCCCCGACAACATTCCTTCCTCCTTCTTAAAAATTGCCTCCGACGGTATTGCTCTCCCTATCAGCATCCTGATAAATAGATCACTACTTGAGTCCTATGTACCCATACTATGGCGTTCTGAATTTATTCTACCACCCCACAAGGGTGGTAAAATCTGTAATGTTTCCAATTTCTGGCCTATAGCCATCCTCTCACCAATCTCTAAAGTTCTTGAAAAATCCATACACCTGCAGCTCATGCCATTCCTTACTGAACACCAGCTACTCTCTCCTACCCAACATGGCTTCCGCCCTGGACACAGTACCAACACAGCCCTTCTGTCCCTCTTACATTCTGTATATCTAGCTCGAGACTCTGGTAACATAGTTTCAGCTGTTCTACTAGACTTCTCAAAAGCTTTCAATACCATCTCCCACACCCATCTATTAAATCATCTATTGAGTCTCTACATCTCCCAAAAAACTCTTTCCTAGTTCACCAGCTATCTTTCTGACAGGTCCCAAGCTGTCAAATGGGGCCAGACCTCCTCCATTTTCCTCCCGACCCCAACAGGAGTACCCCAAGGTTCCATACTAGGGCCTTTGCTGTTTAACGTCTTTAATGACTTCTACAAAGCCATACCCAATACCAAAATTATCCAGTACGCAGACAATTCCACTTTGATCTGCTGCACCTCTAACCTGTCTGATCTTCAGTCTCTAACTCAAACTGCCTTCTCAACTACTAAAAACTGGATACACCAAAACCACCTCTCACTAAACGCTAACAAAACTAAGATTCTTCTATTCACTCCTTCAAAATCCACTCCTATTCATAAAAACTCACTTCAAATTACCAGCCTTAACAATTCCATTATCAAAGTTGTTCCCTCTGCCAAACTCCTGGGGGTCACCATCGACGATCACTTAAAATTCAATACTCACATCCAACTTAACATCAAGAAAACCCACATAAAACTTGGCCTACTCTACAGAAACAACCACTTCCTCATTCACTTCACCAGACAAACTTTGGCCACTACCTATCTCCTCCCCTCTCTTTTGTATGGCACTCCTCTGCTTACCACTCTATCTTCCACCCTCACCTCCAAACTGGAAGTATGCTACAACAAAATCTCCAGATTCGCTACCAAGGCAAAATCCTCCTCCCATCACTGCACCTCCCTACACTCTTTAAATTGGCTTGAACTCCCTAATCAACTTGACTTATTCCAAATCATCACAGCCCACAAATTATTATTCCAACCTACTAGCTGCCCTGCATTATATAATATCCTGCAACCATATACCCCCCTTAGACCTACTCACCAAAACCTTGTAATCATCCAAAACCCAAGCGCCCAGCTGGTCATCTTCTACTCTCCTTTTCCCCTAGCCAAAAAATGGAATGCCCTGCCCTCTACTCTGAGGACCTGTGACAATACACACACCTTCAAAACACAACTTCATTCTTACCTATTTCTTCACAGGAAATGTAACTGCACTCTTCATCTCACACCTCCTAAGCTCTGCTCCTCCTCCTGTCCTGGCTAACCTTAATACCTTCCTAATTTCTCTCATATATTTAGATTATAAATTTAACTAAACAGTAGCCTCCAGCCATTGTGCTGTATGCCTGTCTTTCTCTTGAAAGATTTTTAATAGTTTTGCTGTCTTTACTGAAAGATACCTGTTTTGACTGTAATACTACCTGTTGATTGCAATGCAAATATTTTTCTTGTAATTCTGTATGTAGTGCAACTTTGTATTGTGGAGCTTTTCTCCCCGGGCCTCCACTGAAAATGGGCTCTCAATCCCAGTGGACATCCTCGGTCACCAAGCTGGAATAAATATAAAATAAATATCTTGGATGTGCATAGACAACTCCTATTTTTATTTGGATAAGACTAAGACTTTTTGTAAATCTGATCAGCTGTTTCGATCCTTTCATCCAAGGTCCTAAGGATTGGCTGTGACCAAGCAACCTATTTCTTCATGGATTTCTAAAACCATTTATTTTATTTCTTTCATGGTAAGAGCATTCTTTCTTCTGTTAAATCTCATTCTACTATAGCTGTGGCTTCTTCTGGTGCTTGAGGCAGCTATCTGGATTTCTGTGCATGCATTTACAAAGCACTACAAGTTGGATGGAATTTCCAGAGGTCGTTTTGCTAGGACCATCCTTCATGGCTTCCTAGAGAGCTCTCCTGGTCCTTTCTCCTCCCTCTCTTCTGAGTTTGGCACTTTCTGTATTTTAAAGAATCCTGCAACAGTAAAATGGAAGGACTTAATGCAGTTGGTTAAAACTTACCATAGTGGTAGATGTCCTTCTCTTTACTGTTGCAGTATTCACTCCCTCCCTCTGGCCCCTAGTCCAGTTCTCTTCTGGATGTACTGATTATCTGGACTGGCGTTCCTACTGGGGCTTTCATTTTTGAGGATGGCATGTCTGGACATCACCTTTATGCCCCATGCTATGTGAGGAGCAAAAGTGTGATGTATGTTATACTTTAAAACAACCTAAAGGCTTTGGTATACTGGCCGGATGTCGGGACCCCCACTTGGCAGGAGATCACTGTTGTAAAGAATAAATCTATCATTGTAGATAGATTTTGCACAACTGTACTTTCTCCTAGTCTAAAATTTCAGAGGAATTACCCTTCTAAATCTGTTTTGTTTGCAGACAGTCTCTCCCTCTGCCCAAGGGTGAAAAAGGTTCTAGACGTAACCTCCTGCTAAATCTACACAGACCCCCCCTTTCCCAGAAACTTCCTTTTCAGGAGAAGCTAGATTCCATTTTGCAATTTGCTTCCCTTTTTCATTTGCCAGGTTCCCTTATCCCTTTGTATTAGTCTTTCCTGGTCTTTGTCTTTCTTTCTGGGCATCTGCCAACCTCCTTGTGAACAGCTTTCTTTCTTCTCAGAGGTGCTTCATTCTCTATCCAGGAAGGGGAGTTTTTTTTCCAGTTTCTGGTACCCAGGAAGGAGGGCACTTAGAGATCAATTCTGGACATTTCTCAGCTCAGCACCCTTCTCAAATTCCCTCTTCTTCTTCCCTAGGCCTTTCTTGTCTTTCTGGATTTCAAGGTTGCCTACCTTCATATCCCCATACATCCCCTATTCAGGCTATTTTTGCATTTCTCTGTTTATTCCTCAAATTTTCAGTTCTCTGCTTTGCCCTTTAGCATCTCTACTGCCCCAAGGGTATTCACCAAATGCCTCAGTCTGTCATTGCATTTTTCAGGATGTGAGGAGGTTCAGATCTTTCCTTATCTGGATGATCTTCTCATTCAAGCTGCATCCCCTGAGGCTGTGCTTCATGATCTTCTGTTTACTATTTCCATGCTGCAGAGTCTAGGGTTCTCCATAAACTTTCAATAATCAGTCTTGATTCCTTCTCAGGATAATGTTTTCCTTGGTTGGAGGATCCAGACCACCCCCATCCTGGCTTCTCTGCCTGCCCCTAAGGCCTTGTCTCTGATTGCCTTTTTATAGTCTCTTCTTCCTTTGGATTCATTCAGAACCATGGACTTTCTCAGGGTCCTTTGGTTTATGGCTTCCACCATTCCTATGCTGCCTATAGCAAGGCTGCATACAAGAAAGCTTTACTGGTACCTCAAGTCAGTGTGGCTTCAACATCAGCACCATGGACTTCCTGGTTCCCTTACCTTCTTGTCTCAAACTGAAACTTCAGTGGTGGATTCATCAACTTTCTGTCAACCCAGGGCTTCCTTTCCAGGCAACAGTCCCAACTCGGGAGCTGTTTACAGATGCCTCAGATAGGAAGTAGGATGTTTCCTTTGGTTCTTCCAAGGTTCAGGGTCTCTGGTCTCTTCATCAGAGGTCAGACCACTTCAACATCATGGAGATGAGGGCTCTACTTCTAGTTCTTCAGACTTTTCATACCCTCCTTTATTCCAGATTTCACAGACAACACCACAGTGATGAGGTATGCCAACAAGCAAGGGGGTACATGGTTCTACCTCCTTTGCAGGCTAGCTCTTCTGGTCTGGGATCTAGCTGTCCAGCATTACGTGACTCTTCAGGCTCTCTACATTCACTCAGTGCACAATCCAGTGGCAGACAGTTTGATCAGATCTAACATGCAAGCTCATGATTGGATGCTTCACAGAGATGTGTTCCTGGACATTTTCCATCGGTGGGGTATTCCTCAGGTAGATCTTTTTCCCTTCCCTTTGAACAGACAACTTCTTGTTTTCTGTTCTAGAGTCTCAAGTCATCTGACTTGGAAAAACTGGATGCCCTGCCTTTTCCTTGGAAGACTGTTTCTGTACACCTTCCCTCCCCTTCCCCTGCTTTGAAGACTCTTGCATAAAATATGTCAGGATTCTCCCAAAATCTTGTTGGTGACTTCCGTTTTGCCCAAATAGTATTGGTTCCCCCTTCTTTCTCACTTGACCAGGGGCAGTCACCAGCACTGAGTGGACTTTCTCACACAAGTTGAGGGGTTTGATGTTCTTCATCTCACATTGCTGCAGTCCTTACACTTGGGTAGTCCGCTGTCCTCGGTCGGCCCGAATATCAAAGTATAAGGCTGACGTCGGTCAAGGCGCATTTGACTGACATCAGGACGTCAGGGTACAAATGCGCATGACCGACGTCATATCCTCAGTCTTTTTTGCTGCATGGTCCGATGCAGAAGCAGCATTGCAAGTGCCAGTTGGCGTTCTGAAATTTTTCGATTTCGGAGTTTCAGACCGAGTCAAAGTTGGCTAAGTACCCCGTTGGGGAATATTTTAGTTTTTTCTTGCCTCAATGGTTTACCGGATGTCAGAAAAAGTGAATAATTGTATTTCTTGTGGGAAACAGATACCGCATAGAGACTATCATACTTTGTGTATTCCTTGTTTAGGGCCTGAGCACGACGTTGTTGGGTGTCGCTCTTGTGCTAGATTCAATAAGCGCACTATAAAGAGAAGGTTAGATTGTGCCAGGTTAGTCTTCGGGCAGCGGTGCAATTATAAAATGCCGTCGGATGCTCCGACGCCCGCTTCTTCGAAGAAGCGCAAGGACAAAGCAGTTAAGCCTAGGCTAGAAGAACCGTCCGTACCGGACACCGGTTCTTTAGAGGTGTCGGTGGAGCCGGTGGTTCCACCGGAGGTTTCTTTGGGATCCCAGGGAGAGACTTTGTTATTGCAGGATGTGGCCTCTCAGGAGGCAGGTCAGGCTGAAGGGGCTTCTCAGGTTACTATACTCCCCTCCCTTCCTAGGGTGGTTAGGCCCTCTCCTTCTGTTTCCAAGGCTTCTCCCAGAGGCAGGCCAGGTTTAGCTTCAGTTGGTGTCACCCCTAGTTCTTCAGGAACTGTGCCCAAGAAGCATATGCTTAAAATGGCAGAAGATTTGATTACTTTGATTAGGGGTTCTTTGCCCCTCCTGATAAGAGACCTAGGGTGGAGCCTGAGCTAGGGAGTTTTGAGCAGGCTTCGGATGTTTCAGAGTCTTCGGCTGAAGACTTGCAGGAGTATTCTCCTTATTCTGATTCTGATGTGGATGATTCTACTCCTTCTGCTTCTCCTCCTGAGGATTTTTCTTTTCAAAAACTCTTCATTCCATGAGGGAGCATTTTAAGTGGGAAGGTCAGGACTTCTCTGATTCCAGGAAAAGGCTTAGGGAATTTTGTTTTACCCCAGCATAGGCCTTTGGCTATATCTCCTGTTTTGGATGTGGTGGAAGATGTTTTACAGAGGCTTCTCTTAATCCTGATTCTTTGCCTCCTGCTCCTGTTAAACCGGATAGGTATTACAGGGTGCCTGAAGCTCATAAGTATCTTTTTAAGAGTCCTAGGGCTGACCCAGAAACTGTTAGTCAGGGGCCTAAAGGTGTTAAGGCTTCTGTTGTCAAGAATCCGGTTCCTACAGATAAAGAGGCCAGGGCTTTGGATAGATGGGGAAAGAAAGTTTATACTTCTTCCACTCTAGCTATGAGGGCTTTGAATTGCCAGTTCCACATGTTGAAATACCAAAACTATCTCCTTTCACAATTGAAGTCTAAGGTTGATGCTCTGGCGGAAGGTATTGATTGTAAAGAGTTACAAGATTTAGTACATGTTTCTGAGCAGGTGGGTAAGCATTCTTTGCAATGTGGTTTTGATGCTGTACAGGCCTCGTCTAGGGTGGCTGCCACTGGGTCAGTTCTTCGCAGGCATGCCTGGCTGAGGGATCAGAATTTATCTGACCATGTTAAAACAAGGATTTTGGATGCTCCTTTACAATCTGATGTGTTGTTTGGTTCTCCTGTTGAGGCAGTTTTAAAGAAAATGGAAGACAAGGCTAAGTCTATGCAGACTGTTAAAGATTTTTTGCAGGTTCAGCCTCCAAAGTTTAGTAGAAATTGGCCTACTAAGGGGTGGACTTATCCTTCTTATGATTCCCAGTCTAGGGGTAGATCTAGACGTGGTAGGGGCAGAGCTCAGGGCTCTTTCAGGCCTAGAACAGGGAGTTCTCCTGCACAGTCTTCGCGTGAGGGCAGGGGTCAGTCCTTTCGTAAACAGACCCAATGACCTACCTTTTCAGCTGCCAGAGCCTTCTCGTCTGGCAGCACCTTTGGGAGGAAGGTTGGCACTTTTCAAAGAAAATTGGAGTTTAATTACCCAAGACAGATGGGTATTGGATATCATACACCACGGTTACAGGTTTTATTTCCATACCTTGCCTCCTTTCAAAGGCATGCCAGACGTTCCTCCTCAACAAAGTATAGAGGCTCACAAGCAAATTTCTCTGTTACTCCAAATAGGGGCCATTCAGCCGGTCCCTATGCCAGAAGTGGGCCTAGGATTTTATTCTCGCCTGTTCCTAGTACCAAAGAAAGGGAACACGTGGAGACCAATTTTGGACTTATCTATCCTCAACACTTATCTGGACATTCCCAAGTTCAAAATGTTGATGTTACAGCAGCTTTTACCTCTGCTGGGCAAAGATCATTGGATGGTAACTTTGGATCTCAAGGAGGCTTATCTTCATGTTCCTATCAGACTGAGTTGCAGGAAGTATCTGCGTTTCGAGCTGGGACTTCTCATTATCAGTTCTCTGCATTGCCCTTTGGCTTATCTACTGCACCCAGAGTGTTCACGAAAGTTCTGGCTCCAGTGATAGCTTTCCTCAGGTTAAAAGGAATACAGATCTATCCTTATTTGGACGATTGCCTGATTCTGGCTCAAGGAAGGGACGAGCTTCTTCATCATTTGGATTATGTGATAGCAGTGCTAAGATGCCTGGGGTATTCTGTGAACGAAATAAAGTCCAGTCTAGTACCCTCTCAGGACATGTGCTTTCTGGGTGTGAGACTGAATACAGCATCCCAGATGGCCTTTTTGACCCCGGACAAACAAAAGAATCTTTCCCTTTACTTTCATCAGTTGTCTCATCAGTCCAGGCTGACTGCAAGGACAGTCCTTCAAGCCTTGGGGTTCATGGCATCTTGTATTCTGGTGCTTCCCAATGCCAAACTGCATATGAGGAAGCTACAATGGTATCTCAAAATGTATGGACACAGCACTGCCAGGATTTGGACACTGTCATTCAAATAATACCTTGCATTCAAAAGGAATTGTTGTGGTGGGCTCAGGAATGTCACCTAAACAAGGGACTCTCTGTGACCCGGCCAGAGGCGAGTCAGATTCTAACGACAGATGCCTCAGACAAAGCTTGGGGAGCTCATCTGAATGGAAAGTGGATACAAGACAAGTGGCCTGCCAGACTACAACATCTACATATCAACTTGAAAGAGATGTTAGCAGTCCAGTTTGCATTAATAGCTTTCAAGGATTTACTTCTTCCAGGGCAGGTGTTGATTCTAACAGACAACACAACTGTCATGTGGTACATCAACAAGCAAGGCGGAACACATTCTTATCCTCTATGCAGGCAAGCAATGATTTTGTGGGAGACTGCTCTCAGTTTATAGCTAAATCTTCAGGCAAGGTTTCTGCCGGGAGCACAGAACTCCTTCGCAGATGTGTTGAGCAGACAAATTATGGATCCCCACGAGTGGAAATTGGATCCTCATGTATTTCAGAAATTGACAGTGTCATGGGGAACTCCAGACATAGATCTGTTCGCTTCTCCACTAAACCACCAGCTGCCAAAGTTTTGCACAAAAAGGTTTCATCCCACAGCTTGGAAAGTGGATGCTCTTTCTTTCAATTGGAGCAATCTTCATGTGTATGCCTTTCCGCCTCTGCCTCTCCTCCCAAAGGTACTACTGAAGGCCAGACAAGACAAGCCAAGGATGATTGGCCTCGACAGCATTGGTACCCATTACTGAGAAGCCTGGTACGGAAGCCTCCATGGCCTTTGCCTTCGATTCCACACCTGTTATCTCAGGAGGACAGTCATTTGCTCAATGTCAAGCTTCACTCTCTGCACCTAACAGCCTGGCATATTCTGTTTTGAACCATAGTGGGCCTCCACTTCCACAGCAAGTTTTGAATGTTATTTTGGAAGCTAGAAGGCCTAGTACAAGGAAAGTGTACGCAGATAAATGGAAGAGATTTTTATTTTGGAGTGCAGCAAAGGATTTTGATGTTTCTGAGCCTAATTTAAGTGTGGCTCTTCAATATCTTACTGAGTTACTGGACAAAGGTTTGTCCTTCTCTTCTATTAAGGTTCATGCTGCAGCAATTTCGCTCACTATGATTGTGACCCACCATTGTTTTCTCATCCTTTGTTCAAGCAATTTCTTAGAGGGGCAAAGAATATAAGACCCCCACGAAGAGCTCCTACTCCTGCTTGGGATCTCAATTTTGTGTTGGAGAAACTCACTCTACAACCTTTTGAGCCTGCAGCTACTACTGAATTAAAGTTTTTATCATGGAAGACTGCTTTTTGTTGGCTATTACCTCTGCAAGAAGGGTTTCTGAGTTGCAGGCCCTTATGGCGGTTGAGCCTTTCTTAATTTTCCATAAGGATAGGGTATCTTTACGTACTAATCCTTCCTTTATGCCTAAAGTGGTTTCTAGTGTGGCTTTAAACCAAACTATTCATTTGCCTACTTTTTATGCAAATCCCCAAAATAAAGGGGAAAAGATTTTGCACACTTTAGATGTACACAGGCAGTTGCGATATTATTTGGACAGAACTAAAGGGTTCAGGCAGTCTCAGCAGTTATTTGTTTCTTTTGCTTTGAGTTCTCAGGGCAAGCCTGTGTCAAAACAAACTATTTCTAAGTGGATTGGGTTTTGCATTGCTTTCTGTTATTCCCATCATGGCAAGGAGATTCCAGCTGGGATTAGGCCTCATTCCACTAGGGCTACTGCCACTTCGACAGCTTTTTTGAGGGAGGTGGCAACTAAGGATATTTTGGAGGCAGCTACTTGGAGTTCAGTGCATACTTTCTCTAGGCATTATCACCTACCACTTTACTCTAAATCCAGGGCTGGTTTTGCCACTGCTGTTTTGCAGGGCATTTTGGCAGCTCCTGCTTCCTTATAGTTTGGCCATCCTCCCTTACCTCTGCTTTGGGATTCTACCCAAGTGTAAAGACTGCAGCAATGTGAGATGAAGAACATAGTACAGTTTTGTACCTACCATAAATGTAGATGTTCAAGATCCACATTGCTGCAGTCCAATTTACCCTCCCTCCTTCCCTCTGTAGTTAGAGGCGGTTGTGTGGGTTGGGTTGTCAATAGGGTGTATATTGTATATATTGTACATATTTTTAGTGCTAGGATGGTTGGTTGTTTGTTTGCTGTCTTTTGGTTTTGACCTTTATTTTTAGGGTCTTCTGACATCTGGGGCAAGAAAAGACTGAGGATATGACGTCGGTCATGCGCATTTGTACCCTGACGTCCTGATGTCAGTCAAATGCGCGTTGACCGACGTCAGCCTTATACTTTGATATTCGGGCCGACCGAGGACAGCGGACTACCCAAGTGTAAGGACTGCAGCAATGTGGATCTTCGAACATCTACATTTATGGTAGGTACAAAACTGTACTTTATCCATCCTCACTTGTCCACTCTTCAACTGACACTGGGTGATGAGGTGCCTAAAAGGGATCAAAACCCTTTTTCTGAGGATGTGCTTCAGGACCCAGTACAAGGAAATCATATTTGTCCAAATGGAAATGTTTTCTGCCTGGTGCCTCTCTTGCCATCAGGATCTTCTATTTGCGGAGATTCCTCTGCTCCTCTCTAATTTGTATGATCTGTTCCATGCTGGATTGGCATATTCTTCAGTAAAAGCTCACCTGTCAGCAATTTCTGCTAGTCTACCCTTGAATCCTCCTCTGGCCTTTAGATTTGAGGTCAAACAGTTTCTTAAAGGTGCCCTTCATATCCATTTCACCTTCCTGAGACCTTAGTTTTGTTCTTGAAAAATTGAGTCTGGCTCCTTTTGAGTCTACTCCTTCAGCTTCCTTGCAGCATTGTACTTGGAAGCCTGTTCTTCTTCTTTTGGCTCTTACTTTGGCCAAGAGGGTTTCTGGACTTCAAGCTCTCATGGCTGTTCTTCTTTTCATATTTTTCTACAGGAACAGGTGTCTTTTTGTACTATGGTCAATGAAGTAGTCCCTTAATTCTATTCATTTGCTTTCCTTTTTTCCTTCACTGCAGTCTAGCACTAAGAAGGTTCTTCACACCTTGGACTTGCATAGACAGCTCCAATATTATTTGGATAAAACTAAAGTTATTTGCAAATGTGAGCAGCTTTTAATTTCTTTTCATCCCAGGTCTTTGGGTTTAGCGGTTTCTAAGCAGACCATCTCTTCCTGGATTTCTACAGCCATTTCTTTTTGTTGCTTTTCTCATAGCAAATGTCTTCTTCAGTAAAGACTCATTCTACCATAGCTGTTGCTTCCTCTGGTGCTTTTTTCAAGGAGCTGGATACCAATTACATTTAAGGCTACAACTTGGTCTTCTGTCCATACCTACACTAAGCATTATAAGTTGGATGCTATTTCCAGGGATATGCTGCATTGGTTTCTTAGGGTTCTTCAGTGTCCTCCCCCTCCCAGGTCTCCTCTTCAGCTTTTGTACTCTCCTGTAAGTAAGGAATACTGCAACAGTGATATGGAAGGTCATAGTACAGTTGTGTAAAGTCTTAAAATAACAGTAGATGTCCTTCTCTTCACTGTTGCATTATTTGCTTCCTACTTCCTGCCCCCTCTGCTCTAACCTGTTCTCCTTGCCCTCCTGGCCAAGTGGTTGTTCTTATTTCTTTTCTCCTTCTGGATACTCACGTACCGCCTGGTCCTAAGGACATTCTTTTCTGTGTCTGCATCTGTATGTCACCTTTATGCCCTATGCCTTGCCCAGAGGGCATACGTGTGACATATAGTGCCTGTAAGTGCTAACCAGTTTAGTATACTGGCCGAACTTTGAGATATCCTTGGCACAGGATCCCTTATGTAAGGAATATCGCAGCAGTGAAGAGAGGGATATCTAATATTATGGTAAGATTTTACACAACTGTGCTTTTTTGCTGTAGGCTTTCTTGGTGTTGAATTAGTTTGCTGTTTTACTGTACTGTTTACTTCTGCATCCCAGGTTAGTTGTACCTTTTTGATCCTCTAGTAGGACATTAGGGAGTCTGGAATAAATTACATAATAGCTAGAGTGAGTTTTAATTGAAGGACCTTGTTTCACACCACCTTGTCTTTCTGTATAATCCATTTTAAGGCTTTGGTAAATGGATTTGAGTCTTCTCTTCAGGAAGGTAGGTCAGTGGAGAAAAAGGTCCCACTCATTTGCAAACAAATAAAATAAAATTAGTTAAGAATAACTACCCTTTCCATGTTGTCCTTTCTAGTGCTTCCATTCTGGGATTTGGTCTGAACTCTGGCCCACATTCTCCATGGAATTTTGCATGTTCTCTCAATATCTTTGTGGACCTTTTTCAGGTATTCTCATTTTGTCCCACTCCCCAAAACTTGCTGGTTCCTTGTGTGTACTGCGTTTACAGTTGTCGTTGTGGTAAGTCCTTCAAAGCCTTTTACCCTGTGGTCTGTTTTGTGTTTAGGAAGTGATAGCTCTGGCTTTTCCTTTTCCTTTACCTAGTGCAGAGGAGATTTGAGTGTCTGGTCTCTAAGGACCAAACTACATTCTGCCTTCATTTAAATATTCAGGACTGAGGAATCCCTCTCCCGAGGCTCTCTGCCAGAGATGGTCTTTTGGTGAGATAGTAGATTTAATAAAATATAGGTTTAACTATTGCATTATCCTCCCGTAAAAAGATGTGCTGAGTTACTGAAAGCTGGCACGTGAAAACCTCTGGCAGTTTTAACGATTCCTTGTTTTTGGGAATCTGCATGTTTCCCTGTTCAAGAGCCTGACTCACAGCAGCCATTAGCTAAAGGAAAAAAAAATGTGTGTTGTATGTATGTATGTATGTATGCGTTCATACATACATGTATCTGTCTATATACATACAAAGAAACCACACAAGCGGGGAACAGTCATGTAATTAAAAAAGAAAATGCAGAACACAACTTGGTGCAATATTTTGATCAACATAAGCGCTTTCAACTTAATTACGATAGGACTACATCAGATGAGAAGTCTTTTCATTTTAAAATATTAATAATTCAGTCACATTTTCAAAACCAGCCAGTGTAAAGCCATTGATTATGTAATAACATGCATATAAATTTTAAAACATGCTAAGCTTCTTAAAAATCATGTGGAAGATAAGACCACATTAAATGAAAACTATATATAAACAGGTTTAAAAAAAATAACATATTTGTTTTAATCATCTCAACCTTCCATGTCAGGAAATTTGCTATTTCATTGAAACATGGTAATACATGAGTCCCCTCATGGAATTACCCCTGCATTTTTTTTTCTACTTAAATTCTTTATCGCCACCCCTGTCCTCAATATTAATAAAGTCCAAAACTTTAAATAAAAAACATCCTTTAGCACAATGCTTATTCAGATGTTTATATAAAATACACATGTTCACATTCTCTGTGCCATTGTGCCCCCTTGCACCATGGCTTTGACATTCAAATGTGGAGCAGAAAGGATGCTAATTGTATGGATCCTCAATCTGTGTATTGTGCACATCTTTCATCTTCTAATCGTATCCCATCCCATCACTATTTCTCCAGTCACAATTGCCCATCATTATGACCTGTTGACTGTGATATATGTGTTCTAGCACTCCTAAGCCATTTACCTGAATAATGCACTTGGCAGTTCCTGTTAATGTGCTGATTGCATCCTCGTGCATTATGTGAGGCCTGGCAGACGGATTTCTGTTTATGAACCTTTTTGGCCTGTGGCTGAGATGCCCCTGGTGCTCTGTGTGTTGCTGTGTGTGAATGTGGCTGCCTTCCTGTACAATGTGAACAGAAGCTTTATTGCTGTCATTTTCCATCTGAAATACATGCTAGATATTTGCTATTGGGTATGCATCACTCATTTCTGCTTTTGTGGCGCCAAGTGGATGTACTTGCATTTTGATCTCGTGTCGTTTGCTAACCAGCAAATGCACTTTTCCTTACAGTGGGACAGTTGACTGCCTGTTGTATGTATTTAGATAATCCCTTACATATAGTGCTGGGTTCTTACAGGTTATTCCAGCAAGCCTTGTCACAGTATCCTGCGTGTTACTGAGTGTGTGCATGTGCTGGGTCTTGTGTGGATGCTTTACATGCCAGTATTGATTTCTTGTTTTTACTGCGATGGGTTTCCAGGACTGGTCAAATTAATTACCTTTTGTAGGGCCTCTTACATGTTTCAGTTTTACATGTCGCATCCTCTGAAATGACTCCTTCTTTGTTCTTTGTCTGCATTATAAAGTTCAAGATGAGGCTGTTCTATTTTATATGGTTTTTATTTATTGAGGATGATATTGTAGAAAGGGATAGAGTCCGATATGTCAGATGTCTACATTAAGTTCATGTGCTTCCCTTTCCTAAAAGCAACTGTGTTTTCTGTGTATTCACAATTTTGATTTTGTGTGTGTGTGTGTGTGTGTGTGTGTGTGTGTGTGTGTGTGTGTGTGTGTGTGTGTGTGTGTGTGTGTGTGTGTGTGTGTGCGGCATGCCCATTATAAGCTACACCTCTTTAGTTGGTCAACCAGTAATGTAACCGCATACATCACTTTGTGCACGATTGCCTTTTGTGCTAACACACTTGTATTCATTTAATTAATGCCTGTCTGTTCTCGGGCATGTAAATTGTATGGTGCTATGACTTTTTAACTTTATTGCTGTGTTAAGCAGTGAGAAAGAGTGGATTCATTTTTTTGATTAAATAATAGTCCATGCAGACTGACAAAACTGTCATTATTTGAGAAAAAGAGAAAAAAAAAACAAACAAAAAAAAAAAACAGCCGTTTGGCACTGAGTCAGTTACCTCTTCCAAAACTTGTGTACATCTTGGATTTTGTGGTGTAGGTACATTCAGGTGCATTACAGCTCATATTCCCTGAAATGTATGCTGCGTGACATCTAGGTTCAGTTTTGATGGATCTCAGGGCTGTTTAGATCATTTTTATTGCTGTTCAGAGCGATCCTTTACTGGTAGCTAAATTGCTGTTCACTCTTAAATTTGGTAAGCATTTTCATATGCTGCTTGACCATATTGAAAGTGTTAGACCTTCATTCTGCATGAGTGAACATTTTGAGTAGTCTTTTTAATTGGTTTACTCCAGCCTTCAGGAAATAAGTGGTAGATTAGCTGCCATGGGCGTTTGATATCTAACATGAGGGGGTGTCTTGCTGGAATACCAAACTGAAGCATTTCATATACCGGTTGGATTAAAAATCCAGCTACTGAGCTAATTCCACTGTTTACTTTAGCATCTGGTGATGAGTCAAAACAGAGCAAGAATGAAGCCTGGAGTTGGTGTAGTGTTTATGCACACACACTTGCTGAGTGCTTGCTGTATTGACGGGGCACCTTTTTATGTTGGATGATCTTTTGTCTTTATCATGTCTAAAATCTGTGATGGAGATGTGCATGGTTGTGGTAGTGACAGTTTTTTACTCATCTGTGCATAACATTAAAATGTGAGCTTTAGATTTTAATGTGAAACCATTCCAATTCCAATTGAATGTTTTCACATTCTGTCTCTCTTCTCATAGTTGCTATAGGCTGACAGTGTACCTGGACAAATCAAACTAATTTGCTGCACACATACATACACACATATATGTATAAATACACGTTGTGCTTTTATCAACCACGACATGTTGTGGAAATAGTCTACGCCTGCTGAAAGTAGTCCATTATTGTCTATTGAAAACAGATGCCGATAAATACATTGCCCTTTTACTGGACTCTGGCGTAACCAGGTTATTTTGGAATTGTACACCAACAGGGGTTGGGAGGGTGGCCTAATGGTTAAGGTGTTTGCCTTGCAAACACAAGGTGCAGGGTTTGAGTCTCACAAGGGATAATTGGCTAGGCTTAAAATGGCTCGCAAGGGCACTTAGCTTAGTACTAATCTATGAATCTATGAATCTATGAAAAACTGCCAGAATAGATCTCTCTACCCCCATTTAGAGTGCTGCAAGATGGTACATATTTTTGGGAAGTGCACTTCTTCAGTGTTACAAATTTCAATAAATCCTGAAGTTACAGATATGAGGAAAAAAATAAGCAGGCATTATGAATAATTAAACAACAAAGCATTTTCAACAGAATGCTAAAGTTAATAAATAAAACCAAAGTAAATTTGCTAGGATTTTTTTTTTTGTGTAGCACAAATTTATTAATTTTAGAAAGTATACACCATAGAATATATGGAACATGGCAAGCCTTCTGATGGTATGAGTAATGGCCCTAGGTGATGGCCACTGTCGATGCGAAAACCCGACCCCATGTGCAAAACAGGGAAAAAAAACAGGTGATGCTTCTGCCTAGTGCACCCATGACTAAACTGTATTCTGCAAATTTATTGTGTTACTTTTGCAGTACCTATGACTAGTTTGGAAGGAACCTTCACTTTCTTATTCAGTGATTATCTATTTTTTATTAATTTGTTCATTTCTTTATTTCTTTAATTGCCTGAAACTCAAGGTGCTAAATGAGAGAGAATAGTGGCTCTGAAGTGGTTATGCCTTAACTGTCCTACCCATTACCACTTGCACATCTCTATGTAATGCTGCATAACAGTATTGCTCTCGCACAGATGTTCATCGTGTTTCACTGTTGCAGTCATTACACTTGGGTTATCCTGCTGGCAGGCTACCCGCAGTCGGCCTGAATTCCAAAGTCCTGGTCCGGCATTGGTTGCTGTCACCCCTTCCCTGACGTCAGTGCGTCAGGGGTATAAAAGATACTGCCAATGCATTTTCTCCAGTCTTTCTTGCCGCGCTGTGCCCGAAGCAAAAGGAGTTCGCAAGTGCCGGTCGGCCGACACCTGAGATTTTCGAAATTGAATTTCAGATCCGAAGTCTTCAATAAAGCTAAGTACCCCATTGGGGAAACTTTTTTTCTTGTTCCAGACCGATGTCAGAAAAAGTTAACAATTGTATTTCTTGTGGGAAGCAAATACCTCATAAGGATTTTCATTCTTAGTGTATTCCTTACCTAGACCCTGACCACGACGTTGCTAGTTGTTGGTTTTGTGCTATATTTAACCAACACACAGTTAAGAGTCGGTACAATTTTGCTTTTCATTATTTTGGCAGAAGGTTTAACTATATAATGCCATCGGAACAATCGATGACCAGAATTCATAAAAAACACAAGGATAAAGACAAGGATCCGAAGTCCAAAACCGATGACGAAGCCTCTTCTAGGCCAGTCGAAGGTTCGCCGGTGCGCAGTGAGGTGCTTTCGCAGCCCCTGACTCCTGCTACCTCAGAGCCACAGGCCGCCTCCGACTCCAACATGGAGACACCTAGGCCTCTGGATACTCAAGGTATTGGCCCTTCGGAAATTAATCCCTCAGATGGGTCCAGAGCCGCTGAGCAGGCATCGGCTTCTGAGGGTATCTTCAGACCTACACAACTTTATATAAAGCCTACTTCAGCATCCAAGACAAAGTCTAAAACAGTTTTAAAGACAAGGAAACAAGTACAGCATTCTCCAGGACAGACTTCTATGGCTAAGAAACAGATGCTCAAAATGGCCGAAGACCTAATTACTTTGATCAGGGGTTCTCATCCCCCTCCTGATAAGAGGCCTAGGCAAGACACTGAATATGATTCCTCTGATCAGGTTTCCATTTCCTCTGATTCCTCTTCAGAACAGGGATATTCTATTCCTCCCTATGAGGATTCTGATGCTGAAGATTCTATTCCTTCAGCTTCTCCTCCTGAGGACTACTCATTTGGGGAAACCCTGCATACCATGAGGGAGCATTTCCACTGGGAGATCCAAGATTATTCTGATTCTAAGAGAAGGCTTAGAGACTTTCTTTTACTTCCTCAGCACAGACCTCTTGCAATTCCCCCTGTTCTAGACATAGCAGATGATGTAGAGTCCGGCCTGCCTCCAGACTCTTTACCTCCTGCTGCTGCTGTTAAGCCGGACAGATACTACAGGGTTCCAGACTCCCATAAATTTCTTTATAAAAACCCTGCTGCTGACCCAGAAGCTATTTCACAGGGTCCCAAAGGGGTCAAGGCTGCTACTGCTAAAAACCCTGTCCCCTCTGATAGAGATTCTAGGGCTCTGGACAGATGGAAGAAAAAAGTTTACACTTCTGCTACCTTGGCTGTAAGGGCTTTAAATTGTCAATTTCATATGCTCAAATATCAGCAATACTTAATGTCTTTGTTAAAACAAAAAATGTTGACAAATTCTGAAAGTTCTGAGAACAAAGATTTGCAGGATTTATTGCATGCAGCTGAACAAGTGGGAAAACATACTTTGCAATGTGGCTATGATTCACTGGAGGCCTCGTGCAGGGCCGCTGTTACAGGTTCTGTTATTAGAAGGCATGCTTGGTTAAAGGAACAGAAGCTGCCTGATCATGTTAAAGCAAAATTATTGGATGCTGCATTACAGCATGATACTTTATTTGGTGTTAAGGCAGAAGAGGTATTGAAGAAAATGGAGGATAAAGCTAAATCTATGCAGACAGTAAAGGATTTTTTACAAGTACAGCCACCCAGATTTAGCAGGAACGGGCCCTCTAAGAATTGGTCCTTTCCAGTGTCAAACAGACCACAAAGAGGCAGATTCAGACGCCCTAGTGGCAGGCAACAGCCCCAGGGCTCATACAGGCCCAAACAATGGGGTGCTTCTACCTCCAAAAGCGGACAAGACTAATCACAGCCTTATAGAAAACAGTCCCAACGACTTCCCTCTGCCAATGCAAAGCACTTATTTTTTGGCAGCACCCTTAGGGGGACAGCTAGCACTTTTTTCACAAAACTGGCACAAGATCACCCAGGACAAATGGGTCTTAAATATAGTCTCTCAGGGCTACAGGTTCCACTTTCACACCCTTCCAAAGGCAAAAGGTATGCCAGACCTGCCACACAATCAATGGTCAGAGGCACAAAAACAAGTTTAATCTCTCATGGACATGGAGGCTATTCAGCCAGTGCCACAACAAGAGCAGGGACAAGGATTTTACTCAAGACTTTTCTTAGTACCAAGAAAGGACAAAGCCTGAAGACCAATTCTGGACCTGTCCATTTTAAATACTTTTCTGGGTGTCTCAAAATTCAAAATGTTGACTCTACAGCAGCTTCTGCCCATGATGGACAAGAAGGCTTGGCTTGTAACTTTGGACCTCAAAGAGGCATACCTGCATGTCCCAATCAGACAATCTTGCAGAAGATACATTAGAATCATAGCTGGCTCAATGCACTACCAATTCTCTGCACTGCCCTTTGGCTTATCTACTGCGCCCAGGGTCTTCACAAAATGCCTGGCACCAGTAATTGCATTTTGCAGACAGAGGAATTCAAATATATCCTTACTTGGATGACTGCCTTATTCTAGCAGAGACCAAAGATATTCTACTACAGCATCTGGCGTTTGTAGAAAGACTACTAATTTGCCTAGGGTACACAGTAAACGAAAATAAATCAAAACTAGTACCGTCTCAAGAGATAATATTCGTGGGTGCAAGCTTAAATACAACTGCCCAGATGGCTTAACCCGCGCCATACAAACAAAGGCAACTGACTTCTTACTTCGAAAACATGGCAACAAAGACCCAGTTATCTGCAAGAAAAATTCTGCAAGCTCTGGGTTACATGGCATCCTGCATTCTACTAATTCCATATGCAAGACTGCATATGAGGAAACTACAATGGTATCTAAAAAGTGTTTGGACTCAACATTGCCACAGCCTAGAAACAGTAATTACTTTCATTCCCTGCCTGCAACAGGAGTTTTGATGGTGGACACAGGCCTGTCACCACAACAAGGGACAGCCATTCACTGTACCCACTGCCAGGCAGACACTAACAACAGATGCATCAGATTATGCCTGGGGAGGGCACATGGCCCACAAGCCAGATGCATCTTCATATCAATCAAAAAGAGATGCTAGCTGTACAAAATGCCCTGACAGCCTTCAAGGATCTACTTCATCCAGGACAACTGCTGATAAAGACTGACAATACTACATAAGCAAGAGGGCACACATTCCTACCCCCTCTGCAGACAAGCCATGACTTGTGGAACACAGCATTGACTTATCAAGTACACCTGCAAGCACAATTCCTGCCAGGAAAGACAAATACTTTGGCAGATGAACTAAGCAGAAACCTCATGGATCCTCATGAGTGGAAACTAGATCCACAAATCTTCAGCATGATAACAGGGAAATGGGGATGCCCAGACATGGATCTATTCGCCTCCCCTCACAACTGCCAGCTACAGAGATTCTGCACTCGGACTTATCACAAACAAGCATGGAAAGTGGACGCCCTTTCATTCAGCTGGAAAGCCCTTACAGTATATGTCTTCCCTCCTCTGCCTCTCCTCCCCATGGTACTCCTAAAGGTCAGACAAGAGAAGACAAAAATGAATACGGATTGCCCCAGACTGGCCACGCCAGCACTGGTACCCAATCCTAAAGAGCTTGTCTCAAGGCCCAGCCTGGACATTACCTCTAATTCTGCATTTGATGACCCAACAGAACAATCGGATCCTACACAGCCAACTTGGAACCCTAAATCTGGCTGCATGGCTGATAATGTAACCATTCAGAACACACCTCTCTCTAAAGCAGTTATGGATGTTATTTTGGAGGCCAGGAGGCCCAGCATCAGAAAATCTTATGCAGAAAAATGGAAGAGATTCTGTGCTTGGAACCAAGCACAGGGAATTGACACTCTTGTACCAAATATTCCTCAGATTCTGCGATACCTAACTGAGATGCTGGACAAAGGCCTATCCTTCTCATCAATTAAGATCCATGCCTGTGCCATTTCAGCTCATTACAATACGGACCCACCTATTTTTTCTCATCCACTGCTAAGACAGTATCTTAGAGGGGCCAAACACCTAAGACCCTCAAGGAGAGCTCCAATACCTGCATGGGACCTCAATTTTGTCTTGGAAAAACACACATTGCCTCCTTTTGACACAGCCAATACAGCGGAGATAAAAAAAGAAGAGTCTCAGAGTTGCAGGCACTAATGGCTGTGGAACCTTGTATTATTTTCCGTCAGGACAGGGTTTCTCTAAGGACAAACCTGACATTTATGCCTAAGGTAGTGTCCAGTGTGGCTCTTAACCAAACCATACATTTGCCTACCTTTTATCCAAACCCACAGAATAAGGGGGAGAGACTTCTGCATTCTTTGGACATACACAGACAGCTACGCTTTTACTTGGACAAAACTAAAGCTTTCAGAAATACTGAGCAACTCTTAGTGGCATATGCTGCAGGTTCGCAAGGAAAAGCTATCTCTAAGCAGACTGTTTCAAAATGGGTAGGACACTGCATTCATTTCTGCTATTCACAACATGGCAAATCAGTGCCCAAGGGCATTAGGCCACCTTCTACCAGAGCAGCAGCCACTTCAGCAGCCTTCCTCAGAGGAGTACCAACTAAGGACATTTTGGAGGCTGCAACATGGTCTTCAGTGCACACTTTTACAAAGCACTACCATTTACCTCTTTATTCTAAATCCAGAGCAGGCTTTGCCACTGCAGTTCTGCAGGGCCTCATATTCACTCCAAATTCTATTTAAGCCCAGCCACCCAACCTCAGCTTTGGGATTCAACCCAAGTGTAATGACTGCAACAGTGAAACACGATGAACATAGTACAGTTGTGTACCTACCACAAATGTAGATGTTCGAGTGTATTCACTGTTGCAGTCCAGGTTACCCTCCCTCCATCCCCCTTTTTTTCATTGCTGGGACTTACCTGTACCTCTCTATTCTATACAACCTATGTGGTGTATTTGCTTGTAGATGAAGGTTATGTGCATGGTTTTTTATGATCATAATATTTTTAGCCTACCCTTTTGTGGGCACCTGACATCTGGGGCAAGAAAAACTGAAGAAAATGGCATCGGCTACATCTTTTATACCCCTGGCGCACTGACGTCAGGGAAGAGGCGACCGCAACCGACACCGGACCAGGACTTCTGGAATTCAGGCCGACTGCGGGTAGCCTGCCAGCAGGATAACCCAAGTGTAATGACTGCAACAGTGAATACACTTGAACATCTACATTTATGATAGGTACACAACTGTACTATCTCTGCCACTGGGGCCTTAGTATTGTAGCCTGTATACTAAATAAGGTAGTGTATGTTTAGGAGCTGGCCTGGCCATGATTTTCCCAAATGGCAGATTTAAGTAGAATAACAACTATGTGCCAGTATTCAGCTTGATTCTATCCTTGCTAGCTGAGCAGTATTGCTTAACATAGTAGACGCAATGCTCACTACATTGCCTTTCAAAGTTTAGTATATTCTCTCCATGTAAGTCATTCTAGTCCATGACATAAAATGTGCAATGTGTGATCTATTCTTAATATGCATAATATACCACTGAATAGAGGTACGCCATACCAGAGAGATAACTGTATGATGCTCATTGCTACGTGAACTGCAAAGAAAAGTGTGTTCCAGCTACTGCAACTGCACACGTGCATATTTGTGGGTACATATGGCTGTCGGTATATACTGCACCTTCTTTTACCTTGCTCAGGTGAACTAAGAACACTTATAAAGGGGCAGCACTCTGTATTTTATTAAACCGTTATTTAGCTCGCATATGATTATATTTATAATAGAAAACCTGTGGCCATACATGACCGATATTTATGTATTAAATAAAACTAGTTCTGAGTACAGTTATGTGCGTATATGATACACACACACACACACACACACACACACACACACACTTATAAAGAGAGATAGGGTGAGAAACAGGAAAAAGTGTGTGTATATACGTATGAGGAGTTACATACATAGCAGCTCTCATAAAATTGTTTGCATTTTGAGTAAATGTGTGTGTGCAGGTAGACTTCTAATGAGTAGCTGTATTGCTTTTTCAGTGCTTATCAGTATTGCGTCAGAAGATCACCCTGAAGTAGCACCATAATACACTTGTCTACCAGCTGAAGTACCAGTTACCATGCTCAACACAGTATTTCTGAAACTGCTATGCTCCTCTTAGCATGCAGGGCCTGGAATGGAAATCTGTGAATGTTATGTAGTCCTATCTCGCCTACATTCTTACTCGTGGGTTCGGAGCCAAATATCGGCTCTGACTCGGCCTATTTTACTAGCTCAAAAGTCTCTTGATTGGCTGGACTAAGAGGGTATCCCATGGTACACTGCTCCAAATCTCAAGATCTCGTTTGCCTGCTTGTAGAGCTCGGACGTGGTCTCGCTTGGCTGTGGCTAAGTACCTTATTTTGACTTATTTCTCTTGAGAAATTGGTTACTTTATACACAAAAGCTATTTTAATAGCTATATCTTGCTGCTGTTGCCGTGATTGTGTGTTTTCTTGGTGTTTTGTGGTATCCCTAACTGTTCCCATGGGCTAGGACCGTTTTAGTTAGAGGACCTAGTCCTCCCCTAGTTTGATATTTTTCATGTGTTGTTCTCTGTGTTGTCTTAAGAACCGTTTTAGTTAGAGGTTCTTGCGGTGGTGTTATATTTGTTGCTAATCGTTTATTTAGGGGTTCGCAGAGTCTGTGTAGTACTGTTTTCTAGTGTACTTTTGTGGGCTTTCCCACCTGTTTTGGAAAAGTTTTAACTGTTCTCTAGAGTTACCAGATCATGTCTAAGGATCAGAAGGAACATAAGCCTTCTGGCTTTAAAAAATGTTCCAAATGCGGATATAAAATGTCCATCACAGATGGACACTCTGTGTCTGTCTACTGCCTTGGAGCCATCCATTTACAGGAGTCGTGTAGCTTTTGCCACGCGTTCAGTCCTAGGGTGCTCCAAGAGAGGAAAAACAAATTGATTTTAAAGGGACTGCTTAAACTGTCTTTTGAGGAAGTTATAGACTCTGCTTCCAGTTCTCAGTCGAAATCTAAAGCCTCCAAGTCCAAGAAAAGGTCTCCGGCTCCATCTGAATCTTCAGAGCCTCTGGAGAAGATTACTATATTGGACTCTGCTTCCTCGGCTCCACTGACCTCGGGGCCACAGGAGGTATCTGTGTTAAGTGAATCGGCGTCCGCTCCGATTATTCTCGAACCCATTCAGAGCTGGTCGCCTAGTGTGAGGCATGGTTCACCAGATAAGAGATCCCAATCTCCGTCCATCTCCTCCAAATCCTCCAGGCTTTCTGATTTGGATGTTGATAGGGTAGTGATGAGGCTCCTGCAATCATTGGTGTTGGCCAAATTGTTTTCGTCTCCGACCCAGTCGGCTCCAGAGCCAGTTCCTATGACTGTTTCGATGATTCCTCCTCCGGGCACATCTTTGTCGTCGGAGCTGGTATGTTCCGCTCAGAGTGATGTTCCTGCGCCGGCTCCGATACCTCCCTTGGGTTTATCAGTGCCGACCTTGGCTCCGACTATGTTGGTTCCGTCCACAGGGTTTGAGACTCTGGTCACCACGGTCGGTCCCGAAGGGGATACTTCGGGACATCTTTTGGTTCCGAGTCTTCTACTCGGTGCATCGGCTCGGGGGATCCCGGCCGTGGCCTTGGAGGTGGGTTGGTCCATGGACTTGGGGGGACCTGCCTTCGAGGCCACGCGGAGCGCGCTGGCCAGATCGTCAGCTACATCACCCGGGTCAGTCATTCCATCCCCTACCACCCCGGCGAGAGCTTCTGACACTCACCTAACCTTGGACAGTAGAGCGCCAGGCCCTAAGGACACCCCCACCAGTGGTCCCCCAGTTTCTGAAGGTCTCTCAGAGCTAATGCCTGAGGAACCTCCCAGAAAGAAATTGTGCAAGAGAAAGCACATAGACTCCCAGGACGAGTCTCTCACTTCCGATACTGACCTCGAGGAATCTGAAAGATCCCCCAAGTCTTCCTCTGATGATGTTTCCTTCTCTGATATCCTGGAGAAACTGAAACAAAGAGGAGACTGGCCTTTCAAAACTCCTTCCTAGGAGGAGTCAGTATTCCTTAAGGCTTTTGGCGCTCAACCCTCCGCCTCCTGGGTGTCTCCACCCTTCGATGAACTTCTTGACCTTATTTGTCGAAGGGTGTGGGAAAACCCTGACTCTGTGGAGCCTGTACCCAGGCGTCCCAACAAATTTCTCTCCGCTCCTCAGGGAAAAGAGTTTCTGTCAAAGGGAGTCCCTGTAGATGCCATAGTGGTGGCGGCAGCCACCCAGAAGGAAGTTGCAGAGTCTTTCTTGTCGGTCCATCCTCCTAACAAAGAGTCTAGGGCTATGGACCGGTACGGGAAGCGTACCCTGTCTTCAGCAACCTTCACTTTATGGTCGCTAAATTACTTGTCTCATTTCACTCGTTTCCAGAGAGATCTCCTCAAAGAGCTGGGGGATACTCTTGCGGGTAACATACCTGAGGCGGTGGCTCAGACAGCTAACGCACAGGCTTCTACCCTCAACTCCATCGCAAACTCATCCATGCGACTCATTTCATATGCAGCTGAGGGAGCGAGTAGGGTGGCCAGCTCGGGGGTCGCCCTTAGAAGGCAAGCCTGGCTGTGCCTGTATCACTTCGCGGAGACCTTCAAGTCTTTCTTCTCTTATGCCCCATTTGATGGTTCTTCCTTGTTTGGGACCAAAGTGAAAGACACCCTCACCAGGTGCGAGCAAGAGGGAAAGACCCTGTCTGCCATAGGGGTCCATTTTTCCCTTCCGTCTAGGCCTTATCCCAAGGCCCAGTGGGGGGGGGGGGGATGTGGTTCAAGAAATCACAAAGGTTTTTTCCTGCCACACAAAGTGAACCCCCTCCAAAGGCAGGGGAGGGGGGGTTATTCAGGGAGACTTTGCCCCAGAGGCAGAGGGGGCCCCCGCAATTCCGGAGACCACGACTCCTTCCGTGGCTCCCCATACTGTCATTCCTGAGGGTGTGCCCGACTGTGCTTATCCGGAGCCAGTCATGGGTCGAATTTCCTTGTATCCAGAAGCCTGGGAAAATATTACCCTGGACCGATAGGTATTAAGGATAATTTCCGGAGGTTACCTCATTCCATTCTCTTCAGTACCCCTTCCAATAAGAAAAATCCCGGATGTTCCACCCAGTCAAAGGGATCAAGCAGCCTCTGAGATATCCCAGCTGCTAGAAAAAGGAGCCATCCAACCAGTCCCCTCAGACCAAATCGGATTAGGGACTTACTCAAGATTCTTTTTGGTGCTGAAAAGAACAGGGGACCGGAGACCCATACTAGATCTCAGTCAACTCAACAATTATGTACACAAGTCCAAATTCCATATGGTCACTCTACAATCGATTCTGCCATTGTTGGGAGAGGAAGTATGGATGTGCTCCATCGACCTCAAGGATGCTTACTACCATGTCAAAATGGACAGGGCATCCAGGTGTTACCTACACTTCCAGCTGGGAGCCAGTCACTTCCAGTTTCGAGCCCTGCCCTTTGGTCTCACCACGGCCTCCAGGGTGTTCACCAAGTGTATGGCAGTGGTGACGGCTCACTTGAGACATCAAAGATTCCATGTGTTTCTGTATCTGGACGACTACCGTCCCCACCAGGCATCAACTAGTTCAGACCAAGGACGCTACCATCAGTCTATGTCACCGATTAGGCATCATAGTTA
This sequence comes from Protopterus annectens, assembly GCF_019279795.1. NCBI lineage: Eukaryota > Metazoa > Chordata > Ceratodontiformes > Protopteridae > Protopterus > Protopterus annectens. Next base: position 896,684,167 of record NC_056744.1, on the reverse strand, counting down.
ACTGGAAAAAATCTGCCTTATTGCCCTTACAGCGTGTCACCTTTATAGGAGCAGAGTTGGACACCATTCAAATGCGAGCATTCTTACCACAAGAAAGGATCACAGGGTTGCAACAACAAATACTCATGCTGATGCCCCTGAGACATGCGAAGGCAAGACTGATTCTACAAATCCTAGGTACCATGGCGGCGACTATCATGTTGGTCCCTCTAGCGAGATTACACATGAGACTTCTTCAATGGCTCCTCTTTGTCCAGTGGTCTCTCCAAAGTCTTCCACTATCCCATCCCATCTTAATCACAGACAGATGCAAGCAGGACCTCCATTAGTGACTGTGCACCAACTTGAACGAGGGAAAGCCCTTTGTTCCACCCATCCCTGTTGCCACGGTGACCACGGACACCTCCCAGATGGGGTGGGGGGGCATTATCTCAGCAGGACGGTCCAAGGCACGTGGCAGGAGCACGAGATACATTTGCACATAAACGTCCTGGAGATGAGAGCAGTGCTTCTTGCGTTGCAGGCACTTCAAGAAGTTCTTCCTCTAGGGACTATTGCAATAAACTCAGACAACATGTCAGTAGTGTGGTATCTCAACAAGCAAGGGGGAACCCGATCTTACCCACTATGCAGAGAGGCCATGCGCATGTGGCATTGGGCAATAGCTTCCCAACGGTTTCTGGTGGCAACGCACATTCCGGGGAAGACCAATGTAATAGCGGACAAGCTAAGCAGGGCGATTCTTATGCCCTACGAGTGGTCCCTGAATCGCTTGGTTGCAGAGCGAATCTTCAGCAGATGGGGTCAGCCTTGCTGCAACCTTTTTGCCAGCCCTCTCAATGCGAAATGCAGCAACTACTTCTCACTGATCCCCCCCCACCGGGGGAATCGCCCAAGGATGCTCTGGCTCACAATTGGCCCTCCAGTCTGCTTTATGCTTTCCCTCCATTTCCCCTTCTCTCAAGGGTGATTCAGAAAGCCCAATCCTTGGGAAGCTGAATGATTCTGATTGCCCCACACTGGCCTTGTCAGGTATGGTTCCCTTTCCGTTAACCTTACATTGTGGACACTCCTTGGATTCTGGAACCTCTTCCAGATTTACTGACGCACATGTTGGGACAGTTCCACCCCTCTCTGAGGACACTCCGGTTGACAGCCTGGCTACTCCACTTCCATTGTTAGTCAGACGTCACAATTTTTCACCAGAAGTGGTCCATATATTATTGTCCTCTCATAAACCATCCACTAGAAAAATCTACTCTAGCACATGGAAAAGGTTTGCTATCTGGGCTTATTCTAGAGGCATTGATCCCTACACGGCTCCAATTGATTCGATTCTGGAGTTTTTGTCTATGCTCTTCTATCAAGGGTCCGCATCAGCCACCATCAAAGTTCGGCTGGCAGCTATATCAAAACTTCCATGTGGCCAACGAACCTAGCCTTATGGCACACAGACTATGTAAAGCATTCCGTAAAGGTACTTTGTTACTTCGTCCCCCAGTATCACAACCTGTCATGCCCTGGGACCTCAATTTTGTTCTTCAAGCCCTCACTCTTCCACCATTCGCTCCTGCAGCTACCTGTGAGTTAAAATATTTAACATGGAAAACAGCATTTTTAACAGCAGTCACTTCAACGAGGTGGGTCTCTGAAATTCAAGCCCTCTCCATCAAACCCCCATATTTGATCTTCCATAAAGATAGGGTCTCTCTTAGACCAAACCCATCATTCCTTCCTAAAGTGGCTTCTGTGTCTAATATGAATCAGTCTATTGAGCTGCCGGTCTTCTTCCCCAACTTTTCTAACAAGGCAGAATTTAGATTTCAACAATTGGATGTACATAGACAGTTACGCTTCTATCTACACTGGACAAAAGATATCCAGAAATCTGACCAACTCTTCGTCTCTTTTCGGAAAAACGATTTGGTTCTCCGGTATCCAAGATCACTCTCTCTAGATGGATAGCCAGCTGTATCTCCATCTATCAGACAGCTGGTAAAAATTTGCCTTTTCCAATAAAAGCCCATTCCACAAGCTTGGTCTCCACATCCACTGCCTTTCAAGCTAGATTGTCAATGGATGATATATGTGCTGCAGCCACTTGGGCTTCTCCTCACACCTTTGTTTCTCATTACAAATTGGACGTGGTTTCCAGGGGCAGATCTTCAGTTGGATCCACAGTTCTCAGGAGTATTTTCCTATAAGCCACCCAGGATGTAGGTGCTAGGGACGCTGTCCCATGGGTAAGAATGTAGGCGAGATTGGACTACATAACATCAAGAAGTTATGTACTCACCATAACGTTCAATGTATGTAGTCCATCTCGCCTCACATTCTTACTTACCCTCCCGCCTTCCCCCTTCCTGGAGGATTTGGAAGTTAGGTTGTCTCCTGCAGAGTCCCTTTGAATAGTTTTTTGTTTGTATGGATGCGAGGTGTGTATGAAGTTATTATGTTGTCAGCAGCAAACTAGATCCAGGGATTAGGAGCAGTGTACCATGGGATACCCTCTTAGCCCAGCCAATCAGAGACTTTTGAGCTAGTAAAATAGGCCGAGTTGGAGCCTATATTCTGCTCCGAACCCACGGGTACGAATGTGAGGCGAGATGGACTACATAAATCGAACGTTATGGTGAGTACATAACTTCTTGTTTCTTACAGTGGGTTGTTTGGGTCAGTGTGGCAGGGTCATTGTCAGGATAGAGAGCCATATGTAGACATTTGTAGTGTCACTATAACTGGACCCCAGCCATAAACAAACTCTACAACAAAAGGAGGAAGCTACTACAAGATAGAGCAAAATCCTTAAAAGGTAAGACACCCTTGATCACTATAAGTAAAAAACTAAGAGCTCTCATAAAATCATCCAAAGCAAATTTCGAGAGAAAAATAGCTAAAGACTCAAAAGACAATCATAAGGCCTTCTTTAGCTATGTTAGAAACCTGGGAGGAAACTCCCAGATATGCTCAGAGCTAGTTCAAAATGATGTGAAGATTACTGATCCTACAGACATTGCCAACATACTGGCTGACAGGTTCAGTGCAAACTTCTCCCCTCCCCAAAAGGAGAGATATCTATACCAAACGATTGCAGCCCCCAAACATCTCCAGCCCAAGTGAGAACTGCTCTCTCCAAAGCAAAAACACAGCATCCATGGGACCTGATGGTGTCCCGGCTGTGTGCTCCATGAACTCAATGAGGAATTAAACCCACAGCTAGGACAGCTGTTTAATCAAAGTCTTACCTCTGGATACGCACTCCAGGAGTGGCGCACTGCAACTGTGGTACCACTTCACAAAGCGGTGCCTCCACCGACCCTGGAAATTACCGCCCATTAGCTTGACAAGCCTTATCTGCAAAGCCATGGAGAGGATCATAATGGACCTCATAAATAAAGACATAGGGAATTTGCAGACTTTGGATCCAACCCAGTTTGGCTTTGTCAAAGGCAGATCATGCCTTTTAAACTTGGTTGACTTTTTCGAAACAGTCACCAAAGCCATTGATGAGGGAAAGGCAGTCCATACAGCCTACCTCGATCTGGCTAAGGCCTTCGATACAATACCCCATTCGGGTATCATTGAAAAACTCATCAGCTTAAATGTCAACCCATACATCACAAGATGGGTTTCAAACTGGCTGAGTGACAGAACCCACAGGGTCAGAGCTGCTGGCGCCATGTCAGACTCAAAGCCTGTCACAAGTGGTGTCCCACAGGGCTCAGTCCTGGGCCCACTCTTGTTTGGCATCTACTTTTCTGAAGTACAAGCAAACACAGGAGGGTTATGGCTGACAAAGTTTGCAGATGACTGCAAACTGGGCCATAGTAGAAAACACATCTGACACAGATATCCTTCAGAAGGGTCTCACAGAAGCGGATAACTGGTGCCAGAGCCACGGCCTAAAGTTAAATGCCAAAAATGCATAGTCATACCCTTCGGGAAAAACAAGGTTACCCTAGCTACCAAATAGGTGCCAATCCACTGAGCACAGAAGAAGTTATCAGGGACCTGGGGACCCAGGTTGATAGTAGTCTGTCATTCGACACCCATGTAGCTAAAGTAGTTAGGAAGACCTTCTACATTGCCCACCTTATCATGAAGGGATTCTCATCTAGATCAAGGGAGGTCATAGTCTCCCTTTACTCATCACTCATCAGACCAATGATTGAGTACAATGCCCCATTCGGAATGTATCTGACCCGACACTTGCAGCAGCTGGAGAGGCCACAAAAGTTCCTCACCAAAAGGATAAAGGGTCTCAAAAATCTGTCCTATGCTGCCCGACTGAAAGAACTCCAGCTCTATTCAGTCGCCACGCTTGCTCAGAGGTGACCTTTGCCTAACATACAAGGCCATGTCAAACCCAGATTTGATGAATATGCTTCACCTCAAAAAAATCTAGATCCATCAGAGCCACAAGGGCGGGAGACTTAAACCTTGACACGGCTATTAATAGGACGTGCTGGAGGGATAGATTCATCACCCAAAGACTCCCTATGCTGTGGAACAAAATCCCGGTACATGTGAGGCAGAGCACCTCGCTGGCCTTGTTCAAGAGAAATCTTGACCAATGGATGGGAGATCGCAGATATACCCCAGGGATTACCTCAGTGTCACTGCTCGACAGAGGCACAGAAAAATAATGGGTATAGTTCCCCATACTAAAGGGGTGGCCTAAGCCACAAAACGATGGGCTAGGCTTGTAAATGCCCTCGGGCAGATAGCCTAGTATGAACCTATGAACCTATGAACCTATTTATCGTATATATATCACTGCACTGGCATGAACAGTCTTTGCTAATGGAAGGCGCTTGTTATTTATCAATTATACGTGTACAGGTCATCCTCTGGCCACTTTCCACTGTATTTGCCCATTTGATAACCTGTGCTTGGTCATTTTGGTCAGTCATCTTTGCTGTGAAAATGACCATTTTCTGGGCTGTCCATTGATCTGTGGGAGGTGTGTCATTCACCCTCTGTAAACAAGAGTTTGGTAATCTATTTTTTTATGTTTTTTTTTTTTTTGTCTTGTCTAGGCTGTTTTTCAGTTTGCTTTTTATGAAGGTCACATTGGAGTAGTGTGTATATATTGTTGTTTGAAATATTTTTGTCATGCACTTTTCCAAACATTAGAGTATGTAAATTATCTGAGAAGATACTATAAGGATTTTCATCCCTCCAAGGCACATTGTTAATGTTATTACTTAACTGAATGCCCATAAGTCTAGTATTTCAAAATCCTGAAAGTTACAATGGTCTTCCATCAAGTCTTTGGTAGATGCATGTTGTAGAACTGCTAAGAGATTTGCTGAAGCTTTATTGTTGTGCTTCTTGGAGCTTTAATCCTTTGTACAATCTCCATGTGTTCCTGGCTCGGTGCATCTTTATTTTTTAGACTCTGGGGTTTCCTTGGCCTTTCTGCTTTTGCTTCTCCTCTGTTTTTATGACGAGACATCTGATTGACAAGAAAAGGAGTCGAAAGATGTGGTGGCATATGTGGTGGCATTATCAAAGTAGGCTGCTAACTGCTTCTTGTTTGTATTGGCCTGAAGGGCCTGATGTCTTTCCTTAAAAATCTTGGACCTGAATCCTGGAAAATATTGCACACACTAATGTAGTGGTCCAATACAAAATAACAGACACTCTTATGATCATCTTTAAATGAAATCTGACATTTGCAAGCACACCTGATATACTTAGTTTTCATACTAAATATCTCCATGTGGAGATGGATATCACCCTGATGCTCAAAAAGTTGTAGCAGACATTAGGATACAAAAAAAGAAAAGTACCCAGTGGGGATATTTTTCTGGTCTGCTCTTCAGTCATAGACGCTTCCTTTAGTGGATGGGATAATGTGCATTCATCAGATGTGGCAAGGAAGAACTGAAGATGCTAGGCAATACCATACCTTTGTAACAGGTAAGTAAAGACATCCAAAGTAGAGGGATCAGTCTTGCCTTTAAGGAAGGGTAATTGGCTGTGAATGTCTAGCTAGGTGTCAGACACCAGCCTACTACAGAGTTTTGTAAAAGTTATGGTTACAAGTTGTGATCACAGTCAAACATCTCCAACTATGGCAAGTTGAATACACAGGTGTGCCTTCTGTGACTGGATGCATCATTCACCCGGCTTTTTTTATTGGCACATTTGCAGAGTTCCTCTTGTGATATTTTTCATATAATTACAAAGTTTCTTGTTAGGAATTAACATTTATGGTACAAGAATGGTTTGATTTGCAGCTGCCTGTAACATGTTTTCGACTATAAGCCCTTCATTGTTTCTTTTTGGGAATTGAAAATGTTTTAGTTGTGCTCTTGTGTTCATGTTGTGATTTCTGTGAAGAAGTGCAGAAAAAAAAAACTCCACTCTAAACTCTTCTATAGTAGTCCTGATCAGAGTGGCATTGTGGTCAAATGGGGCCCTAGGCAGAATAATGGATTGCCTGCCCCCCCCCCCCCCCACGCACACACATCAGCCCTCCCTATAGCTCCCTGCACAACAGCCCCTCTCCCAACCATTCCAGTGTTACTTGCTTATTTCTGTCCAGTTACCATAAACACGGTTCAAGCCTACTATTTTCATCTTTACTTCTACAGTGATTACAGATATTTGGATTTAAATTTGAAATAAAAGTTTGAAATTTATAGCACAAACAGTGATAGACATATACTAAACAAAACAATACAGTCTCACAATGAAAACTAACATAGCATGAACAGTAAACTTATCTGCCCTTAAACTCACATTCATTGAAATGGCATTGAAACCCACATTCAAAGAAATTGCATCTCTCTAGTGGTGAATTGTTTACCTTTGGGCTGTTTTCAAACCATAGATCCCTTGCACACATTTTTAGAACCATGTATACATGCATACATTCTTTGATTAAATTATATTCCTCGTATAATACAGTACCACTTGTTTTGAGTCTCTTTTAAATTTGTTCTAGAAAGCAACAAAATAAAATGCATGAACCAATAATGATAAAACTACCCTTTTCAGAATATTTCAACCATAAAAGAAAAGTTAAACTTCTGTCATTATAATCCACCAATATCAGTCAATATGCACAGTCTCTGCAGAAGTAAATCATCAGAATAATTCCACTTTAAAAAGATCTGTGACTAATGAAGAGGGTGATGTGAGCAAACAACCTTATATTTCAGTGTTTCATTTACAAATTCAGTGTCTGCTGCCTTAGTAAAGTAAATTGCCTACGTTACATTAAAAATGGTAAACTGGTAACACTGCTATAGGGAATGGATGGCAAACAGACAACAGGTTCATAGTTACTAGATATCTCATTCAAAGGAGGGCATGCACAGAGGACTGCAGCACCTCCACTTCCCCAAAATGCAACACAGTGTTGGCAATCCATCTACATGGTTTGGGAGTAGAACCCACAGCCTTCTGTATCAAAAGCAAGTATGCTACCTGTTGTGCTACTAACACTGCTTTAAAATTTTATAGCACAGTGACAACCGTTTGTTTTCAGAGTGAAACTGTTGGTTTACCAGACTTAGCATGAGCAGCAGTAAACTTCTTTTCCCTTGAAAATGACAATTCTTTGAAAATGCACTAAAAAGCTCACAATTGAACATGCACTGAGGTTGGTGTCATCCATACCTGTCCATTGTCCAGATTTCTGCAGAATATCCAGACTTTTGTATCCTATTTTTTTATTTGCTCATCTTAAAAATTTGTATTTTTCTGTTAAACTACAGAGAATTAACGTAATTAAATAATGGCATACATTTGAGTTTTAAATGTCATATCCTCCAAAAAATGCAAGCCAACACAGAACCTGTTATTCTAACAACATTCTAAATTTATAAGAGCAATGTTTAAAAATCTGTCCCTATTTTTTGGACTTCATCCATTGTTTAAGGCTTTAACCAGATTTATTGTGTTAGGAAACAGAAGTATTTACCCGCGGCGGTGGTGCTGCGGTAGTGTTGTCGCCTCACAGTAAGACGCTGTCCAGTTCGATTCTCAGCTAGAGCGTCTTCTGCGTGGAGACATGCGTGAATGGGCGTACCTTCATTGAAGGTTCTGTGTCAGGCCTGGCAAGTTGGTACATAAAGATCAACTGCCAATCCTTAGCGGACCGGAGTTCCGCTGTGGTGACCCCTAACTGGGAAAAGCCGAAAAAAACAAGGAAACAGAAGTATGGTTGGTGTAGAAGATTCAGGCTCTTGTCTCGAGTAACCGAGGTACTGGGTTTGAGTCTGGGTGATTTGACTAGCCTGCCATTCTTAATTAGGAGATTTCTCTCATGAGCACACACACACACACACACACACACACACACACACACACCTTACTGATAATTTTTGTTTCGCTTCACTGGAGGTGTGAGTGCGTTCTGTGCATCAACACACGCATGCAAGAAGACCTGTAATTTTTTAAAACTTTTTAATTAAAATGTAAATGTGGCAGCTCCGCTAGCCAGCAGGTCCTTCCTAGAAAGTGTGGGCCCCTTCAAGCCAGTGGGCCCTAGGTGCATGCCTAGGTTGCTTCGTGCTGGCTCAGTCTCTGATCATGGTATCTGTTCTTTGACAAATAATGGCTCTTGATCACATACTTTCAGCTCTATCATTTATATGCATAATGTTATAATATTACTGACAAATGCTTGTTAATTAAAATGTGGGTATAGGTTTAAAGATTTCACCCGCCCCATAGTGCATGTCAGGAATATGTTTTTATAGAAGGCAGAGACACTGCTAACCAAGTATCTAGTTCCATATTTAGTCTCGTGAGCAATCTACATCTCTCTTATGGTTTTTTGTAGGAGTATTCACTTTTACCATAAACTTCTCATTTAAATCAGTTGCACATTTAAATTCATTCTCTCTGTTTTGACTGCCTAGCTTATTTACTGCACCTGTTTTGTGTACATTCCTTTGCACTGTATGTTGTCTTTGTTAAACTGCCATGTAGACATCCTACTAGTCTGAAGAACTGCGTAGTAAAGGAAAAGGATTTGCAAGCTCCATTTGCCCTCCCCCTTTTTTTCAGTTTGGAAGTAGATATTCCTTGGGCGTGGATGTGATTTAAAAAAAAATTATTTCTCAAAGGGGGTATATGCAGCAAAGTGTATGAAGAAATGGACAGGTCCAATGCAGACTATACACCAATCCTTTTTTTAATATAAAGCTTAAAAATCCTGTAGCTCTGCACCATCTATGTACTCTGAGTTTCCATGTGGCCTAGTTTATGATTTAAAATACTTAATGCTAAGTTGCTGATCTGAGCCGTGCTGCAGTGCTGAGTTGCACGCCAGCTCACCATTATAGTTTGAGGCATGTACAGCATGGAAGTAAACCGTTTTGCCGTGTTCAACTGTTCACCAAACATTCCTAGAGTTGTGCCCCAAGCCTGACATCATTGTAGCATCAAGTTGCTGGTAACAGTGGTTAGCTGCTGTATGGAAGGATGTGCAGGCACAAACTAGCTGAGGGCAGAGGCTGAACAAGCCACATATTTATTCATGAGGGTCTCTGTTTAAAATCTCCTTTCTGAAACATATTTTACATTTAAACCGTCACAAACCAATGCTTTGCTAATTGTTGAGTTTTCTAAATGTCACCTGGGGTGTCCTGCTCCTTTTATTCTCGATAAACTACTTTTCCGTATCCCACCTTAAAATTCTATATTCTTTTTGGGTGAAGCCAGATACAGGCCATGTAAGCTGTAGTATACTAATTAGTTTAGTTTGGCTAGGTTGGTGGAGCAGTTTCAAACACATAAGAAATTAAATGTATTCTCTCTCCACGTAAGGGTTTGTAATTTAAAAATAGGATTTTCTGTGCTATATGTTTAATTTTGCATATGGGATGCATTCCATAGAAAAATGGCTTTTACATTTGGGTACGTAGTAGCACAGACATTTGATAAACCAGTCAGAAGTTTGTGGTGGAGGGTTGCAACAATATGGAAGCCATCTTATTCCAAAAATACTGACTAGATAGAACCCTGCTTCTGATTTGTAGAGACTTGCCATGTGGAGGTCACAGTTTCTGTAATGTTTTAAGACTTTTATGCAACCTTTCACCAATGTGTTTCTCTCTTTATTTGTTAACCAGGTAAACTCACTAGACACCAGTATCCCTTATTATTGGTGATGGTAAAGCACTGACTGGTCAAGTAACCTCTCCCTATTGAAATCTCAGGATTCTGGTTGACGAACACTGGAAAAAGACCAAAAACAGAAGAAGCAAATATATACATTGTTCTTATTGAAACTAGTTTTTTTTTGCATAAAGCAAGCTCCCATGCATCCTCAATGTGATGGGTAGCCCACCACACCACACCCCTGATCTTGTATATACCAACCTCAAGATTGCCATACCTTAGAGTAAGGGGGAGATTCTGTGAATTGACAATCTTAGACATAATATGCATAAGCTCGGATTTTTGGCTATTCAGTCTCCACATTTTCAGGAATCTGCATTACGGGTCCCATAATTTTGAATAGTTACCCCGATAATCAGGCAGTTTTTATGTGGAAGCTAGAAATCAAGCCCTGGATTACAGGACAAAGCTGAGGAAACTTATATTTTATAGCCTTAATTCTCTGAGGTAAGTTGCCAGGCATTCTCTTTTTCTCACACACCATATGCACACACATACATAAGTATTAGTGCACATGGTGGTTATACTGTGTGAGTAATGGCCATGTGATCCTCTCTTCCTCCTCTGTATAGCTCTGCTTTGTAAGGCAGGAGGCTAAGATCAGAAGGACTGCTTCCACTTTGCATATTTCCACCTCAGCTTTTATGTGTATACAGCACTGATTCTGTATACATACATTAACCTGCAGCAGGAGTGCATTGCTTATCCTACTGTCAGTATAAAACCAAAAGGGTTAATGAAGAAATTGATCACATCTTTTCCATTGTCTAATCCTAAAACATCATTTTATTGCTGCTGCATTTTATTAGTGCATTTGTTTTGGGAGTGGCATATAGTAATTTGTAGCTTAGCATTGCTGCTTTACATCTCTCAATGTTTTTGTTCATTTCCTGCCCGGATTGCCATGTATGTGGAATGTTTGTCCTCTGAGTCCATCTTCCTTTTTTGTTAGGTACAACTCTACCAATGACAAGCTGTTAGGTGAATTGAAAGTATTTTAAAGTGCATGTGCATTTTGCAACACACTGGCATCCTGTCCAGCATTAGTTCTCTGCCTTATGTCTGCTTCTTTCTATGATCCAACACCCCCTATCCCTGAACAGGTTAATGGATGTTGGAGAATGAATAAGTTAATGCATTTCTTTATGAAAAGAATCTTTGCGTTTAAGTATGTGCCTTTCTGCTTAAGTCATTTGGGTGGGGAACATTAATATAAAATCTTCCATACTAGAAAAATGAGAGCCAACATTTTGTTTCTAGATACAGAGCTGAAGCTTCAGTAAATCCCAAGATAGAAGAAGCAGATAAACTTACCCTGGTTCTCCACATAGTGGACCTCGGAGTGGAAACACTGAAACAAAAATAGAAGTTTCCTAAAATGTTTAAAATATGTATGAACAGCACATTACTTGAAGAAGAAAACTGTACAGAAAGTTTATCTTGTCATAAGTATGTGAATGCTATATATTTATCTGTTAAAATCACAGGGAATGTGCCTTGATTTTATTCATGTGTGTTTACTGCAGTGTTAAAAATGTCTAAAGTTAAGTAGATGTTCTTCATGTTTCACTGTTGCAGTCATTACATTTGGGTAATCCTGCTGGCAGGTTGCCCTCAGTCGGCCTGAATTCCGAAGTCTTGGGTCCTGCGTCGGTTGCTGTCGCCTCATCCCTGATGTCAGGTCGTCAGGGGTATAAAAGAAGCAGCTGACAACATTTTCTTCAGTCTTTCTTGTCGTGTGGTGCCCGAAGCAGAAGCAGTTCGCAAGTGCCGGTCGGCCGACTCCTGATATTTTCGTGTTCGAGTTTCGAACCCGAAGTCTTCGATAAAGCTAAGTACCCCGTTGGGGAAACTTTTTTCTTGCTCCAGACCGGTCAGAAAAAGTTAATTGTATTTCTTGTGGAAAGCAAATACCTCCTAAGGACTTTCATTCTTACTGTATTCCTTCCCTAGGCCCTGATTACAATGTTTCTGGTTGTCGGTTTTGTGCTAGATTTAACCAACGCAGTATTAAGCGTCGGTATGATTTTGCTTTAAACTATTTTGGACGCCGGTTTAATTATCCAGAAATTTCGTTGGATAGCTATCCGACTACCAGAGTTCACAAAAAACGCAAAGAAAAGGAGAGTGATAAACAACCGAGGTCCAAAACCGATGACAAAGCTTCTCCTAAGCCAGTCGTTGGTTCTCAATGAGGCACTTTCGCAGCCCCTGACGCCCGCTACTTTAGAGTCGCAGGCTGCTACTGACTCCCACGTGGAGTCGGCTATGCCGCTGGAAACTCAAGGTATCGGAGCCTCAGACACTGTTCCCACAGATGGGTCCAGAGCCGCTGAGCAGGCACCAGCTTCTGATTGTGTATTCAGACCTAAACATCTTTACATTAAACCGACTTCAGCATCAAAGGCAAAGACTAGAGCACCTTCTAAAGCAAAGAAACCAACTCAAGAGCCACGTGGACAGGCCTCTATGCCCAAAAAACAGATGCTCAAAATAGCCGAAGACTTGATTACCTTCATCAGGAGTTCCCATCCCCCTCCTGATAAGAGGCCTAGGCAAGAGTCTGATTATGAATCTTCAGATCAGGTTTCTATTTCTTCTGATCAGGAATATTCCCCCCCCAATAAGGATTCTGATGCTGAAGAATCTGTACCTTCAGCTTCTCCTCCAGAGGACTATTCTTTTGGGGAAACCTTGCATACCATGAGGGAGCATTTCCACTGGGAGAGCCAAGATTTTTCAGAATCTAAAAAGAGGCTCAGGGATTTCCTTTTACTACCTCAACACAGGCCTCTAGCCATTCCGCCTTTGTTGGACATTGTAGATGATGTGTTTTTGGAGTCTAGTCTGACCCCTGACTCCTTACCTTCAGCTCCTGTTAAGCCTGACAGATATTACAGGGTTCCTGACTCTCATAAATTCCTTCTTAAAAACCCTGCTGCAGACCCAGAAACTATTTCACAGGGTCCCAAAGGAGTTGAGGCTTCCACTGCAAAAAACCCTACCCCCTCTGACAGAGATTCTAGGGCACTGGATAGATGGGGAAAAAAGATTTACACATCTGCTACCTTGGCTACAAGGGCCTTAAACTGTCGGTTTCATATGCTCAAATATCAGCAACATGTCAGGGCATTGCTTAAGCAGAAAATGTTGTCAAACTCTGAATGTGCAGAAAACAAGGAAATGCTGGATTTATTGCATGCAGCTGAACACTTTGCAATGTGGTTTTGATTCTTTGGAGGCCTCCTGCAGGGCTGCAGTTATGGGTTCTGTAATTAGGAGGCATGCTTGGTTAAAGGAACAAAATCTGCCTGATCATGTCAAAGTTAAATTATTAGATGCACCTTTACAGTATGATACTTTGTTTGGTGTTAAGGCAGAAGAGGTGTTAAAGAATATGGAGGACAAAGCTAAATCTATGCAAACTGTCAAAGATGTTTTACAAGTACAGCCACCTAGGTTTAATAGACACTGGCCTACAAACAATTGGTCCTTTCCTGTGTCTGACAGACCTCAAAGGGGCAGATCCAGACGCACTAGAGGCAGATCCCAGGCGCAAGGTGCATACAGGTCAAAGCAATGGGGTGCTTCTACCTCCAAAGTTGGAGAAGACAAATCACAGCCATACAGGAAACAGTCCCAATGACTTCCCCCTGCCTGCACCAAGCACTTATCTCCTGGCAGCACTCTTGGGGGGAAAATTGGCACTCTTTCCTCAAAATTGGCACATTAGAACCCAGGACAAGTGGGTTCTAAATATAGTGTCACAAGGCTACAAGTTCCATTTCCATACCCTACCAAGTGCAAACGGCTGGCCAGATCTGCCAAAAAATCAATGGGCAGAGGCACAAAAACAAGTCTCATCCCTCATGGACATGGGGGCCATTCCAACAAGTACCAGAACAAGAGCAGGGGCAAGGATTTCACTCAACTGTTCTTGGTACCCAGAAAGGACAAGGCCTGGAGACCAATACTGGACCTATCTATTCTGAACACATTCCTGGATATACCAAAATTCAAAATGTTGACTTTGCAGCAACTTCTGCCCATGCTGGGCAAGAATGCTTGGCTTGTGACTTTAGACCTAAAAGAGGCATACCTGCATGTCCCAATCAGACAATCATGCAGAAGATTCCTCAGATTCAAGGCTGGCTCAATGCATTACCAGTTCTCTGAACTGCCCTTTGGCTTATCTACTGCGCCCAGGGTCTTTACAAAGTGCCTGGCACCAGTAATTGCATTCTGCAGACAACGAGGAATACAAATATATCCTTACTTGGACGACTGTCTAATTCAAGCAGAGAACAAAGACATCCTTCTACAGCATCTGGCGTTTGTGAAAAGACTTCTAACATGCCTAGGGTACACAGTCAACGAAAAGAAATCAAAACTAGTATCCTCTCAAAAGATAATATTCCTGGGGGCAAGCTTAAATACAACTGTCCAGGTGGCTTATCTCTCACCAGACAAAGGCAACTGACTACCTATTTCGAAGTGTTGGCAACAAAGTCCCAGTTATCTGCAAGAAAAATTCTGCAGGCTTTGGACTTCATGGCATCCTGCATCCTACTAATTCCATATGCATGACTGCATATGAGGAAATTTCAATGGTACCTAAAAAGTGTTTGGACTCAACATTACCACATCCTGGAAACAATGATTACTCTCAATCCCTGCCTGCAACAGGAGTTTCGATGGTGGGCGAAGGCTTGTCACCAGAACAAGGGGCAGCCATTCACTTTACCCCCAGCCAGGCAGATACTAACAACGGATGCATCAGATTATGCCTGGGGGGCGCACATGGCAGGAAGATGCATTCAGGGCACATGGTCCTCAAACCAAATGCATCTGCATATCAATCAAAAAGCGATGCTAGCTTTTCAAAATGCCCTGACAGCCTTCAAGGACCTAATTCATCCAGGACAACTATTGATAAAGACAGACAACACCCCGGTTATGTGGTATATAAACAAGCAGGGGAGCACACATTCTTACCCCCTTTGCAGACTAGCCATGACTTTGTGAGACACAGCATTGACTTACCAAGTACATCTGCAGGCACAATTCCTGCCAGGAAAGGAAAACTGTCTGGCAGACGAACTAAGCAGAAACCTCATGGATCCCCACGAGTGGCAGCTGGATCCACAAGTCTTCAGCATAATAACAAGGAAATGGGGATGCCCGGACATAGATTGATTTGTCTCCCCTCACAACTACAAACTAAAAAGATTCTGTTGAAGGACTTATCACCGACAAGCATGTAAAGTGGACTCCCTATCTTTCAGCTGGAAAAAATATCAGTATATGCCTTTCCTCCACTGCCTCTCCTCCCCAAGGAACTCCTAAAGGTCAGACAGGAGAAGCCAAAGATGATACTGATTGCCCCAGACTGGCGCTGTCAGTACTGGTATCCAATCCTAAGGAACTTGTCTCAATGCCCAGCTTGGACCTTACCTCAAATACCTCATCTACTGTCCCAGCAAAACAATCAGATCCTGCACAGCCAACTCAGTAATTTAAACCTGGCAGCATGGCGGATAATGTAGTCATACAAAACACACCTCTCAGTAAAGCTGTGATGGATGTCATTTTGGAAGCCAGAAGGCCTAGTACTCGAAAATCTTATGCTGGAAAATGGAAGAGATTCTGTGCTTAGAACCAGGCACAAGGAACTGATACAGCTGTACCAAATATTTCTCAGATTTTGCAATACTTAACTGAGATGCTGGACAAAGGCTTATCTTTCTCATCAAGTAAAATTCATGCCTCTGCCATTTCGACTCATTACAATACAGAGCCACCAATCTTTTCTCATCCTTTATTAAAGCAGTACTTCAGAGGAGCCAAAAATTTAAGGCTTCCAAGGAGATCACCAATACCTGCTTGGGACCTCAACTATGTCTTGGAAAAACTTGCCCTGCCTCCTTTTGAGCCAGCTGCTACTGCTGATATAAAGTTTTTATCTTGGAAAACAGCTCTGCTCCTAGCAATAACTTCTGCAAGATGAGTTTCAGAGCTACAGGCACTCATGGCTGTGGAACCTTTTATCATTTTTTATCCAGACAGGTTTTGTCTGAGGACAAACCCAACATTTATGCCTAAGGTGGTGTCCAGTGTGGCTCTTAACCAAACTATTCATCTGCCAACTTTTTATCCAAATCCACAGAACAAGGGGGAGAGAATTCTGCATTCTTTGGACATACACAGGCAGCTTAGATTCTACTTGGACAGAACCAAAGTTTTCAGGAAGACAGAGCAATTACTAGTGGCATATGCTGCAGGATCACAAGGAAAGGCTATCTCAAAGCAGATGCCACTGCATTCATTTCTGCTATTTACACCATGGCAAGCCAATGCCTAAGGGCATTAGGCCACATTCAACCATAGCTGCAGCCACTTCAGCAGCCTTTCTCAGGGGAGTACCAACCAAAGACAATTTAGAGGCTGCTACTTGGGAGGTCAGTGCACACCTTTCCAAAGCACTATTATCTGCCACTCTATTCTAAATCCAGGGCAGGCTTTGCCACTGCAGTTCTGCAGGACCTCATAGCCGCTCCTAATGCTGTTTAGCTCCAGCCTCTCAATCATAGCTTTGGGACTCTACCCAAATGTAATGACTGCAACAGTGAAACACGAAGAACATAGTACAATTGTGTACACTTACCATAAATGTAGATGTTCGAGTGTATTCACTGTTGCAGTCCTGGTTACCCAACCCGCCATCACCCTCTTTTCTGCTGGAACTTTTCTTTCCTTCTCTGATTTATACAACCTATGTGGTGTATTTGCTTGTAGATGAAGGTAAGGTTTATATTGGTGCATGTATTTATATATATATATATATATATATATATATATATATATAAAATTTTAGCTACCCTTTTAGGGGGCACCTGACATCTGGGAATCATACCATAGATAATTTGAGGGGACACATGCATGGGATAAAGCATTTAGGAGCTTCCTCTGTCTATTAGTAGTTTGGGGGCAGTCCTAGTGTAAATGTTGTTTCCCAGCCATAAATCCAAGTTATGCTTGAATATGGATAGGGATGAACTTTTATTTATGTGGATGGGTATGTAAACAAAGTTTAGCATATTTTAAAGTTGGAAAATAAAGCATCAGAAAAAGAAGGTTGAAAATGCTCCTTCTGGACTATAGTTTAAATAGCTGGGAGTGTAACAACTAAAGATCATTAAAAAGGCAGTAATTATCAGACAATTTTAAAGAATAAGTTCCAATGGAAAATAAGGGAAACTTAAGGCTGGGGAACAAATGTTTTGAAATGTGAAAAAGTAAAAATGCTTGAAAAAGAAGGGACAACTAGGAAAAGGAAGGTAGGCAAAGGGGATTTGGTCGCAAGGTCTGAAATTGAGAAACTTAACGAGCCCTAGGTTGTGAAATATGATAAAGTGCAGCGTGGTGTTAATGAAATGTATAGTAACTTAAACGGATAGATGTTTATGCAATGTGACTGACGCAGATTTCAAATTAAAAGAACCCATAAAGCCAGAAATACAAGCAACTAGAAAGAAGCATAACATCACAACAGGAAGTTTCATTTCTGCCAGCCATGTCTGAAGCATTTCTGTTACTGATGTCCCTTCAGTTCATGTAACTTTCCTTTAGTCATTTCGTAGCACCAGACACACCTATTATAATTCTACTGGTTGTTAAAGTGTTGGGAAATGCATTTTCTTGCACTGAAGTATTTTCTCTTTGGCTCTGACCTGATGACACAATGCTTTATTTTCACATTTGTTTACCATTCTATTTTTTCTTCTCTTTCTTTTTCAAACTGACATTTATGTACACCTCTAAATGGAGTTTTAAGTGCAACTGTTCTGAGCTGCTTTGCTGTCATGTGCCTGACAGGCTGGTTAGAGCAGCAGATTAAGTGGTTATCTGCATGTAATCCAGCCCAGTTGTTACCCAAGGTCAAGCTGTTCTCAGGCTGATAAACAAATTGCTGACGAATCGAAACAGTTTTAACCAAGTGCTTGTTACTTATGCCTTGTACCTGTCTTACACTGAGCACTCACCTAAGTGAAAGATAATTTAGGTGTGCAGAATACATTCATTTCTATGATAACATTGCTCCAACCACCATTGATAAAAGGTATACAGAGAATGGTCTGTGTGAGTTATGACTATGTCGCCAGATACTAAAAAGCACAACTAAAACACTCCCTTTATGTTGTGTCTGACACTGTATAATTAAAACCTGCACTTTATGCAAACAAAAAAGTAAACTCATACATTCTTGTTATGATAATGTCTGTGTTACGGCTACTAACTAGCCTTGTGTTTAACTGTACATCTGAATCCAGAATAAAATGCCAGTGTTTTTATTAAATGATTGCAAGAATAACCTGTCACATCTTGCTGTCCATTGAGAACATATTAGTAGAGGGTGACGTTTGTACATTTAGGGGGCAGTATAGTTCTGGGACAGCAGTGTGGTGGAAGGCAGTGTTATTAATGGAGTGCAGTCTTTTTTTTTTTTTTTTTTTTTTAACATGTTTACTGCATAATTATTTCAAAGCCAAATTAATACATGTATATAATACAGTTGCACAGTTGCTCACAAGTTAGATATCTCCCAAAATGGTAGTAGTCATGCCAGGTGTCAGAACTATGATTACAGCCCTCATAAAGACATACATATTCCTTCTACTGCACATTTCATATGCTTGCCTCATCAAACATTAACAGCACAAAAGCGTTTACAGTATAGTTAAAATAACCAGTATATAAGCATACATTGCAATGTAGTATAAACAACAAAACCTGTAGGTTCCTTCCATAATACTTAAAAGTTCCATATGTGGTACATCAAGAACAATCTTCTAAACTTTTGTTTAAGCCTGTCAAAATAAGACTTAAATGGTTTTGTTAATTTGATGTTGCATTGTTTACCTACATTTATTCATATTTTTGACTCTCTAAACTTGTGTTGTCTCAGGACAGTAGCTGTAATGCCTTGACCTTCTGAGTAAACCTTTTTCCTGGCAGTTACCTAGTCACATTCTCCTTAAAACACTAGCCTAACTCCACCCTCAGAATCATTGTCTGTGAACAACTCAGTAGTTTAACCAGACATGATAGTACATTTGCATACTTTACCTCTAAATCAAATACCCTGTCAGACTTGAGAGTAAGTAAGCATTTTTCAATCTAATAAAAGCCAGTGCTGTCAGTATATAACATATGCTCCCATTTGGGCAACACCTCCATTAATCATCAGACAGATACAACTGTGCCTATATTGTAAATTTCTGATAAAAAAAAAATGCCAGCCATTTTTTTCTTTTTACATTTTTTTGCTTCTCCCTTCTTAATCAAAATACAGTTTTATCTACCATAGAATATATGTAATCTTTATGGTCATAGTAAACTTTACAAAGAACATCACTATTTTGTATTTAATGCTGTAGAGGCTTTATACAAGCAATTGACTTAGATTAGCTCATATTAATTACTAACCCAGCTTCATTATTTATAACACACCCCTGTTTCCTCAGATTTACAAGTTAAGTGAAATTCGGAAGTCTAAATCTACTATGACAATTCTTGTTTTATGTAACTGGCCTAGTTACATACCTCTTTCGTAACACTTGTTACATAAGACTTGCACTTTTCCCTTCTCCTATAGTTTTCTGAATTGCAGATGGGGAAGAGAGAATCGGAAACCACTCTGTGACTCACCATCTTTGCCCGTACTTTTCCTGCATTTGATATGGGAAACCTCACCTATAGCTTTATTTATTGATGCCTCATCTGATTTAAATTTCTTACTTCTTATTGCAAAGTCATTATTCCTACACTCAACAATTCCATTGAGCTACCTTCATCCACTTCATTATGACTGTGCCCAGTTGCCCTGCTCAACAATGTATACACATCACAACAACCAGGTTCTCCTACATCCTTCTGTAGACAGTTGACTGTGCAGTTTGATCAGTATTTCAACCTACTTGCTAACCATCACATTTGTGTAGTAAATAGTAATCAAGTGGAAAACAGTCTTACCATTTTGAGCCTAAAACTGAAAATGCTCTCGAGTATGTCAACTATGAGGTCTGCAGAGAACTATTGCAATATTGGACTGTTACCTTGGTTGGTAGTAAGAGGTACTGGTGGGTAGTCCAAACTATGTAGTGTAAGGGGAGTATTCAGTTTCAGTACTCTTATGTCTGTGCACTTCTTGACTGGCAGCCATTTGACTTTTGAAGGACTTTGCAGTTATGTTTAAATACTAGGGCTAGGTTAATCAGTCTGCGGATTTGGTTGGTGGTTGGCTAACTAGCAGGTGTGTGTGTGTGTGTGTGTGTGTGTGTGTGTGTGTGTGTGTGTGTGTGTGTGTGTGTGTGTGTATAGATGAATTTGTTGGATAATAGCTGCTCTGCCTTCTGAAAAGGGAAGGAAGTAGATTTTGTCTTGATCAAATATATACTTATTGTAGTCTTTTGTTGAGTTTGGTAAGAGATGTAGAGAGTATGCTTCAGTTAGAGGCCAGTGTCTTTGTAGTTGGAGGTACATTCAGGGAATATACAAAGAAGGTTTTAATTGTCAAAGTGCTACTAGTTTTTAGCTCTGTGTTTTATCCACGTTAACGTAATTTGGTAGCTTGGGATTCTGCAAAAAACATGGCCAGTGAGCCCGGAGGAGAGTTTTGCCAAGATCTCATTCATTCATTCAAAAAATTTTTTTTGATTAGTATGGTAGCGGACGCAGACCTATAAATGTCAGTGTTATTGTGCAAGGCTGAATTCTGATGTTTGCCAAGGCAAAATGAACAGGATTTCAAAAGGGAAAGAGGTTGGCTAATGATAGCACTTAGAGGATTCTTTTGATCATGTGTTTGAAAGGGAAATGGTCAGTCCATCTTTGAGAAAAAAAATTCAGTTGAGCACAGAATTTGTAAACAACTTTTTGATATTGCCCTGGATACTTCCAGACGAAGCTAGCCTTAGGTCTGTAGCAAAGATGTATCACTTTAGTGCCTGATAACGGAGCAAAATGGGATCTATTGCACACCTCATTAATTTTTTTTTTTTGTGCAATGGTAGATACAGTAAGGAGTCGGTGACAAAGCTGGCATCTTGTGTTATGTAGAAGAAAACTTCTCCGTAATGCACTATGTGAGATCTGTGAGCATTATGGAGCTAAAGTAAAAGCTCTGAGAGTTGTGCGCTTGGTGTAATTTTCTCCTGTTTACACTGTTGGGTGTATTTTAGCACCACAGAGTGTACTTGAGCTGCCAGTGCGTTCTGTATGTACTCACTTTTAACATGGGTTCCACAGTAAGGCTTCAAGATGCAGTAATGTGAAGGTATTTGATGCTTGCCTTAATTTAATTGGTAGAGTAGCACTGTTCTGTTTTGTAACGGTTTTATTTCCTAAGGTAATCTTTGGGTTTGTCATGTAGGATCAGTAGTGTATAATAGTTTGTTTTTAACCTTACAAAACTTACTCTCAGAGTAAGTGTAGCAGCAGCAAAATAAACACTAGATAACCACTACGAAATCAGCTGAATTCAGTAAGTTTTCAGTCTCCATGCTTGTGCCATATGTTCTTCACATAAACAGGTGTTAAAGTTAGTTGTGGATATGCTTATTGTGACCATTTTAGAGAAAAAAGATAGTTACGTGACAATTGACAAACATTTTTCTTCCATTGAGATACCTTCAGAGCTTCAGTGTCTGGGATCATGCCACTGTGGACTGAGTAGTCAAAGAACTGTTTTTATACCACTGTTTCCCAAGTCTTTGAGAGTAGGCCTAGCAGAACAATGAATGTATTTGCTAACATTCTGTATTTGTGTGCATTTCTGAAATCCATTGAAATAGAGCAGTAACTTGATAATACAAGACCAAGTTCATGTGCTGCAAGGAGCCCAGTGGTGATCTATGCACAGCTTTCATCTGTCCCCGATTTCACAGAATGTTCCTGCTTTTTCTTTGTTTTTCATATGTTCCTCATAGTGTTTTTTTCTAGCAAATCGTTGGGCAATGCAGTTGCAATGACCAACATTCTTCAGACTTCATATTTGTTTATTTATTTGTTCTTGTCATTTGTTAACTAGGTTAAGGAACTGGTCTACTGACCCTTTGCAGTCATAGTCTGGGCTCATGGAGTATCAATTAATACAGTAGGATCACCACAGAAAAATTGCAATGTTTTATTGAAGAAATTACAATAGTTAAACACATCAGAATAAAAGCAGTAATTAGATTTACATCCTTTAGAATGTAGAAAATGCATGGTAATGCAAAACCTGTTGTTCTACCATTCCGTTTTAACAACTTTCCAAATATATAGGACTAGTTGGTCTCAAAACTTAAGGACAGATCTTACAAACCTCTTTTATTTTGCTTACTTTCTCCCCTATTCTCCTAAGCGGGTGAGAGATGTGAGGCCATGCAATGCAAATGACATAAAACATACCTCTCAAGTGTACCTCATTATGAGGAATGTCCCTCATGTTGTAAACATCTTTATTAAATCACAAATTATGTATAATGACATAGGCGCCATGTATTAATAGAAAAGAAGTCGAAGCATAATCACATTTCAATATTTTCATGCAGTATACATATATTTTTAACCGTTGTCTTTCACCAAGCATTAAATAAATTGCTCAATTTCTGTATCCTGTAAAACTGAACATTACTCTGCATGTATTGTTGCCACAAATTCCATTTATTTCTATGTAACGAGCTCCTCTCATTACCTCCATTACAATATTCAGTACTACAGTTGGTTTAAATTTCAATTTCAGTGCTTTAATGTTTTTGGCAGAAAAAAAGGCTATTACTAAACTTAGCAAGATCTTAACTATGTGCAAGTCTAGGCAATTCCAATTCCATGTTGTAGCTCAAAATAATTATTTTTTACTATCATTTGTTCCTTTTGTAAGGAATTTTTTAAATCTGACAAGTTGTTATGCTTTCAAAACAAACATTCCCAGTTACCTCTCTCTTTCCCATCACACCTCCAGCATTTGCTTTCTACCTGAGAAAAAAATCTCTGAAGTCCACCTGACTTATAAAGACAAAAATCCTAAACCTTCTGGATTTTGTTGCTTACTTGGGAGACACACCGACTTTGTCCCATTGCTCTTTTGTAAATTGCCTTTCCAGTCTTTTTTCCTAAACTTTTCTTACCTCCTCTGATTTTTATAGTTATCATGCAATATTAATTATCTATTTTAACAGCAACTGCTCTTGTAGAATTTACTGAAAGCTGTACCAGAACTGGTCTTTCACTTGGCACCCCTGTTTGCTGTACATATTACTATCTATGATCTTGATCCCTGGTAGGTAAGGAGGCAGTCTCTAACCTGCAGTTCAAACTTGTGTTTGACCTTATCCCACTTTATAACCCTTTCTCCCTCTCTAGTCAGTTGCTGTCAATACCATGGTTCCTTTGCCAGTTTTCTCACGTAAATTCCAGCCTCCTCTTTCCTATTTTTTATACGCTACTTGCAGTCATCCATATTGGCAAAATGTTCTTTCTCTATTTCTGTGTTGTCTTGGTACTTGGAATACTTTCTGCTATTTTGTTAGTGTAATATTCTGAATGGTTGTTGTAATTGTCTTGAAGGACCTGCATCCAAATTGCTTCTCTCTCCTTTTTGCTCAACCCACTCCCCCATTCATCATCTTTCCTTTCCCCTTTGATTTATGACCTTCTGCTTATGTTTATTTGTATATGAGCCTTTACTGCGTAGCCCTGAAGCATCTCTTCAAATCAAGTAATACTAATCAAATTGTGTGTGTGTGTGTATGTGTGTATGTGTGTATGTGCGTGTGTGTGTGGGGGGGTTTAACTTATCCCGCTTAACTCTTGCTCTCTTCCCATAATCAAAAGTTTCCAGATGTCCTTCAAGGATGCATCTGCAGTCCTTACAAATGGGTTGTCCTGTCGTCAGGCAGCCCTTCGGTCGGCCGGATTCCAAAGTCTGGGTCCGGCTTCGGCTGGTGTCGCACTTCACCCGACGTCATCGCTGCAGTTTTTCGGGTATAAAGGCATCAGCCGACGCCATTTTCCTCAGTCTTTCTTGCCGCGTGGCGCCCGAAGCAGAAGCTGTTCGCAAGTGCCATTCGGTCAGATCCGGAGATTACTACTACCGAATACTACTTTGAAGACTTCTAAAAAGCTAAGTACCCCGTTGGGGACTCTTTCTTGCCTCAGCCGATGTCAGAGAAAGTGAATAACTGTTTATCTTGTGGGAAACAAATACCTTATAAAGATTTCCACTCCTACTGTATACATTGTTTAGGCCCAGACCATGACGTAGCAGCTTGTCTAGCCTGTGCTTCTTTTAACCGACGGACGCTTAGACGTCGGTCGGAGTTTGCTGAACAGATTTTCGGCTCTGATTTTGTCTATATTATGCCGTCGGATCCTCCGACAACGCAAATTTCCAAAAAACGGAAAGAAAAGGACCGACACTCGCGGTCCGCGGTTTTGGTCGAAACCGCGAGTAAGCAAACCGCGAGTGTCTTGGTTTCGGCTGAAACCGAGCAAGCGGTTCTTTCTTCAGCCGAAACCATGCCTTCTACCGAGGCCTCCTCTAACCTGGTAGAATCGGCTTCTGAAATCCAACCTTCTGTTGCGGTTTCTCAGGAATTATCAGACACAATTCCCCTGGATAATTCAACCCCTGCACGTGGAGCTGCTAGGCCTCCTGCAGACATGTCTATTAAGGCCTTTGCCAGGGCTAAAGCAGCCAAAGCTTCAAAAACTGTGCCTGCCAAACCCCCCTCACACAGGCCCAGCACTAGCTCTCATATGCTTTCTTTGGCTGAGGATCTAATTTCTTTAATTCGTGGATCCCAGCCTCATCCAGACAGGTCCTCTCTCCCACCTCCAGAAAAGAGACCTAGAGCAGAGCCCCCTGAACCAATATCCACTGATGATTGCTCTGATGACTCAGAACACACAGACCCTCCTGAGGCTTCTTATTCTCCTTACGAAGACTGATGCGGAAGAGTCCATTCCTTCAGCCTCTCCACCTGAGGAATTTTCCTTTGGGGAAACCTTGCATGCTATGAGGGAACAATTTCAGTGGCAGGGCCAAGATTTCTCAGACTCCAGAAAAAGACTTAAAACCTTTCTACATTTGCCACAACATAGGCCTTTAGCTATACCTCCAGTTCTTTCTGTTGTAGATGATGCATTTAATGATGCTTGCACTGCTCCTGATTCATTACCTCCGGCTCCTGCTAAGCCCGATAGGTTCTACAGGGTCCCGGACACTCATCACCATTTATACAAGGCTCCTTTTGCAGATCCAGAGACTATCTCCCAGGGCCCTAAAGCTGTAGCAGCTACTTGTACTAAAAACCCCCTCCCCTCTGAAAGGGAATCCAGGTCCTTAGAGAGATGGGTTAAAAAATTTACACTTCTGCTACCTTGTCAGCTAGGGCTTTGAACTGCCAATTTCATATGATTCAATATCAAGAGTTTATGCTTGACCAGTTAACTAAAAAGCTATCCTCTGAAGAATCTTTAGATAAAAAATATGTTCAGGAAATGGTACATAACATACAGCAGGTTAGTAACCATTCTTTAAAATGTGGCTATGATGCACTGGAGGCTTCCTTTAGATCAGCCATGACTGGCACAGTTATCAGGAGACATGCATGGTTGAAAGAACAGGCATTACCAGACCATGTCAAATCAAAGCTTTTGGATGCACCCATGGACAAGGTCAATTTATTTGGTTCCCCTGCTCAGCAGGTACTAAAAAAGATGGAAGAGAAGGCGAAATCTGTACAAACGGTGAAAGATTTCTTACAGGTTCAACCTCCAAGGTTTAGCAGGAACTGGCCCTCCAAGAATTGGTCCTTTCCGGACTCCTCTAAGACTCAGAGAGGCAGGAATAGGCGTTCTAGAGGCAGAAACCAATCCAGGGGTGCCTACAGAGGATGCCAATGGCAAGGTAACAACCAGCGAGGCACGGACGCAGCCACCACCACTACAACAACTCAATCACAGTGACTTGACAGTGGCACAGCCTACCAGGGAACAACTAGAAGCACCCTTAGGTGGAAAGCTAACCTTATTTTCAAAAAACTGGCATTGCATCACAAGAGAAAAATGGATTTTACAAACTATAGACCAAGGTTACAGGTTCCATTTCCATACTCTACCAGGGAAGAGAGGAATGCCCAACCTACCACCTACTCAATGGACAGAAGCTCTAAAGCAAATATCTCGGCTATTAAGAATGAGAGCTGTGGAAAAGGTACCATCTGTGGAGCAAGGAAAGGGATTTTACTCCAGACTCTTCCTGGTACCAAGAAAAGAAAACAAATGGAGACCCATTCTAGACCTGTCCGCTTTAAACACATTCCTTATTGTTCCAAAATTCAAAATGCTGACCCTACAGCAGCTTCTTCCCATGCTGGGCAAGGAGTCTTGGCTGGTAACTCTAGATCTCAAGGAGGCATACCTGCACGTCCCCATAAGACCAATTTGCAGAAGATACCTCAGATTTCTTGCAGGATCAGAGCATTATCAATTTTCAGCATTGCCCTTTGGCTTATCTACTGCGCCCAGAGTGTTCACGAAATGCCTGGCATCAGTAATTGCTCATTGCAGACTTCAGGGGATCCAAATTTATCCCTACCTGGACGACTGCCTGATACAAGCGGACAACAAAAGCAAGCTAACAGAAGACTTACAAAGAGTCATTTACCTGCTGCAAGCCTTGGGATATACAGTCAATATAAAAAAGTCAAGGCTGATTCCATCCCAAAGAATAACCTTTCTGGGTGCAGAGCTGGACACATCAAAACAAATGGCATTCCTCACTGCAGAAAAGAAAGAGCAACTACCTCTCTACTTCTTGGCATTAACAAAGCAGAACCATCTAACTGCAAGAAAAGTACTGCAAGCTCACAGGCTTCATGGCACCTGCATAATTCTGGTCCCTCATGCCAGACTGCATATGAGAAAGCTACAGTGGTACCTAAAGAATTTGTGGTCCCAACACAAGCACAGCCTAGAAACCAAAATTCCAATAATCCCATGCCTGAAACAAGAGTTCCTATGGTGGGCTCAGGCCTGTCAATCAAACACAGGATTGCCCTTCTGCAACAGCCAACCAAGCCAAACCATCACGACAGATGCCTCAGACCTCGGTTGGGGGGCACACATGCTGGGCAAGTGCATACAAGGCTTATGGACTCAAGACCAGCTGCGCCTACACATAAATCTAAAGGAAATGCTGGCAGTAAAATTGGCAATCCAGTCATTCAGACCATTTCTCCAAGAAGGTCAGTTGATGATAAGGACAGACAACACCACAGTTATGTGGTACATCAACAAACAGGGAGGCACCCATTCATATCCTCTATGCCGGCTGGCACTGGGCCTATGGGATGTGGCCCTGAGCTACAACATTCAGTTACAAGCAATTTTTGTACCGGGAAAAGAAAACATTCTAGCAGACATATTAAGCAGAACTACCACAGATGCCCACGAATGGATGCTTCATCCGGACATCTTCAAAGCCATCACAAGAGAATGGGGACTACCACAAATAGACTTGTTTGCATCCCCACTCAATCACCAGCTAAAGAAATTCTGCACAAGGACGTACTACCCACTTGCTTGGAAGGTGGACTCCCTATCTTTCAGTTGGAAAAACCTGACAGCATATGCATTCCCACCACTTCCTTTGATGCACAAGGTGCTTCTGAAGATCAAAGAGGAACGTCCGAGGATCATTCTGATAGCCCCAGACTGGCCAAGACAACATTGGTACCCATTGCTGAGGAGCATGTCTCGGGAACAAATATGGACACTACCCCTGATCCCATTACTGTTAACACAGAACAACTACAACATCCTGCATCCAAACCTGAAAGCTCTGCAGCTAACTGCCTGGAACATTACATAACAGCAATTAACCCAAATTTATCCCAAAGGGTTAAAGACATAATCCAGGAGGCTCGCAGACCTTCAACAAGAAAGAATTATGCAGCAAAATGGAAAAGATATCTCATTTGGAGTACCGCAAAGGGAGAAGATGTGACACTGGTAAACATAGCCAACATCCTGGAGTACTTGGCAGAGCTCTTCCACATAGGCCTGTCCTATTCTTCCATAAAGATACATGCATCAGCTATTTCAGCAGAATACAGCTTGGATCCTCCTGTCTTCTCTCATCCCCTGCTCAGACAGTTTCTGAGAGGAATTAAAAATGTAAAACCTCCCAGGAAACCACCATTGCCAGCATGGGACTTGAACTTTGTGCTAGAAAAATTGACTCTTCCCCCTTTCGAGCCAGCAGCAACAGCAGAATTACAATACTTATCCTGGAAGACTGCTTTCCTGCTGGCAATAACTTCAGCAAGAAGGGTCTCTGAACTACAGGCATTAATGGCAGTGCAACCCTTCCTGATCTTCCATCAAGATAGAGTGTCCATGAGAACAAATCCTGCATTTATGCCTAAGGTGGTATCCAGAGTGTCATTAAATCAGGCTATCCACCTACCTACATTCTTCCCAAACCCACAGAACAGGGAGAAAGACTCTTGCATACCTTGGATGTACACAGACAATTACGCTACTACCTGGACAGGACTAAGTCCAATAGAAAAACTGACCAGCTTCTAGTAGCATATGCCACAGGAAAGGAAGGAAAACCAATTTCAAAACAGACAATCTCCAAATGGATAGGAAATTGCATTAGATTTTGTTATTCCTACCATGGAAAGAAAACTCCAGAGAACATCAGGCCTCACTCCACAAGGGCTACAGCCACTACCACAGCTTTCTTCACGAGTGGCTACCAAGGACATTATAGAGGCTGCTACTTGGACCTCCGTGCATACATTTGCCAAGCATTACAATTTACCTTTATACTCTAGATCCCGAGCAGGTTTTGCCACTGCTGTTTTGCAAGGGATCCTAGCTACACCATAATCTCAACTCTTTCCTCCTCCCCTTGTTTAGCTATGGTATTCTACCCATTTGTAAGGACTGCAGATGCATCCTTGAAGGACATAGTACAGTTTTGTACCTACCATAAATGTAGATGTCCGATAGGAATGCATCTGCAGTCAGGATTACCCACCCACCTTCCCCTCTGAGGTACTCCTAGGGTATTTGCCATCCTTCAGCTAGCTTGGGGGGGATCTATTATGGTGTATTTGTTTGTATATATGTACATACATGCTTATTTTATGTGTTTGCTCTCTACTATTTGGAGACATTGGCATTTATCCAAATTTAGCCATCCAAGAGGGCTCCTGGCATCTGGGGCAAGAAACACTGAGGAAAATGGCGTCGGCTGATGCCTTTATACCCGAAAAACTGCAGCGATGACGTCGGGTGAAGTGCGACACCAGCCGAAGCCGGACCCAGACTTTGGAATCCGGCCGACCGAAGGGCTGCCTGACGACAGGACAACCCATTTGTAAGGACTGCAGATGCATTCCTATCGGACATCTACATTTATGGTAGGTACAAAACTGTACTTTTCTTCATTTTTGTATATCTTTTGTTTAGTCTTTTTCCCAGATATCCATAGCACCCATAACAAAATCGTGTTTTACTCCATATACCTAAATACTTTATCCTACCATTTCATAGTTTACTGATATCGTCTTTGTTTTATCTTCATTAGTTTTATACCCTGAAAAAGACTTGAATTTGTAGCAAAATGTTCCGCACTACTACTTCTACTACTACTTCTCCTTTTGACTTTTCCCGTTAGGGGAATGTTCCGCACTACTTCTACTACTACTTCTCCTTTTGACTTTTCCCGTTAGGGGAATGTTCTGCACTACTTCTACTACTACTTCTCCTTTTGACTTTTCCCGTTAGGGGAATGTTCCACACTACTTCTACTACTACTTCTCCTTTTGGCTTTTCCTGTTAGGGGAATTTTCCGCACTGCTTCTACTACTACTTTTTTTACTTTTCCCGTTAGGGGAATGTTCCGCACTACTTCTACTACTGCTTCTCCTTTTGGCTTTTCCCGTTGGGGGAATGTTCCGCACTACTTCTACTACTACTTCTCCTTTTGACTTTTCCCGTTAGTGGAATGTTCCGCACTACTTCTACTACTACTTCTCCTTTTGACTTTTCCCGTTAGGGGAATGTTCCACACTACTTCTACTACTACTTCTCCTTTTGGCTTTTCCTGTTAGGGGAATTTTCCGCACTGCTTCTACTACTACTTCTTCTTTTGACTTTTCCCGTTAGGGGAACGTTCCGCACTACTTCTACTACTGCTTCTCCCATTGGGGAGAATGTTCCGCACTAATTCTACTACTACTTCTCCTTTTGGCTTTTCCCGTTAGGGGTTGCCACAGAGGAACAACAGTCCCCGGAATGATTAAGTGTTGAGTTGCCAGCTTGGTGCCCAACCATCCACAGAAGGCATGCATATGCACATGCACACACCTAGGGGGCCAATTTAAAGTGTCCAATCCACCCATAGCTTGTTTTTGGGATGTGGCAGGAAACTGGAGCACCTAGAGGAAACCCACATGACTGCAGGGAGGACATGCAGACTCCGCACAGTCTGCACTACTGACGTTATTTTCTAGAGTTTCCAAATATATAATAATGTCATCTGCAAGTAAATGCAACTTTTTTTGGTTATAATGGCATTTATATCCTTGAATTTGTTAGTCCGTAATATAGTTGTATTTTATTTGTTTATTTTTGTGCTATTTATTTTTTCCCATTAGCTTTAAATATAAAGCAAATAAAGGGGAAAGAGGACAACCATATCTTGTTTGTCTGTCCATATACATCTTATTGGAGAGGAAACATCCAACCTTAATTCTTGCCGCTTGCTCTTCATATATATCCTCCTGTTTTAACCCTGTTATTCTGTCTGGGAATACAAAGGCTGCCATTAGCCTTTTCATAAAGTCCTAGCTGACTTTATTAAATACATTATCTGCATCAAGACCCACCATCATCAGCAGTGTTTTCATACAGTCTGCTTCCCGCTGGATCATCATTGGTTTTTAAATTTGCCAAATGTTTGACTCCGCTCTACAAAACTGCATTTATTCATATCTTATCAATTTTTGCAATGCTTTGCCTTTCTGTTGGCTAATATAGACATATATACTTTGTAACTGTGGTTCAAAATTGAAATGAATCTAAAGGAAATATGTTCTGAGGGGTCTTAACTCTCATTGGGTAATACAGCCACCACAGTTTTCTTCCAAGCTTCTGGTCAACCTTTTAAAATACTGTTAAACAAAGCCTTCTAGCTGTTTATCACATTCTTAACTCCTCTAAGAAATTCATATTACTTTTTTCCCATGTATCTTTCTATCCTGTTTTTTGAACCACCATTTTTGTTATTTTATCCTTCTCCGCTAGCTATCCCATCTGAAGAAATTTCTAACTTTCCTAATAATTTTCAGATCTACTACCCAGTCTTTAAATTTCTCTCTTTTTAAAATGTAGGAAAGAAAGCACTCATGTCTCATTTTTGTTTCATTACCCAGCATCCTTACTGTAGTTTTTGTCCGTGAATGGTCTGAAACAGTTATTTGAATATTTCAAGGCTTTTAATTAAATGAACATGCCCCATGTGAGGTGTAATTTCTATCCAGCATATCTGTTATTGTACCTTGGGGAATACTATACAAGTTTTGTCTGAGTTTCTACTACTGAATTCACATATTCCATACTAACCAGATATTCTATGTTTCTTCAGAAATGTACTGTATTTTGTTAAATATTCCATTCTAAGTTCCCCTTCGATTCATCCTCAGAATTCTAAAGTTCCAGTCCCACTGTAAATATTATTCCTTGCTGAAGGCTGATTACTTTGGAGACAAAAATGCAAAAGTCATGGGAAAGAATGCGGCCCGAGCCTCAGGCTGTTGATAGGTCTGCCAAACCTACATACCTGGCAGTTTGTGGGGAAGAAGCTAGGCTGTATACAAGAAATTGCAGACATTTGTATAGGAACAATATGCCAACATTTCGGAAAGTGTCACTGTTGTTTGATTGCAAAGTAACAGACTGAAGACTGTAGTAATCTACATTGCTGAAGCTGTGCTTTCAAATGAAGCTTTAATGTTGTAGAAACTGTCCTCAAAACAAGACCAGATGTGCAGTGTTAATAGCCGTATTCACTGCTCTTACATATCTGGAGAGTTTAACATACCAGACTAATATAAGTATTGTTCCAGAGTTAAACAAGAAGTAGTGAAAATTTTATTTATTTGTGAATGTGTGCAGAGTTTCATTATGTCATGGGCAGTTTACATCAAAAACTAGTTGTCAGTGTAGTATAATACCTGTTCCTTGTAAGTATTTGTTTTAATCTTTAAAAAGGAAGGGTGTAAAAATGTGGCATATACTTGTAAATGTTTAGGAGACCTTTTTGATTAGCTTGTTATATCGAATGTAGAAGTTCTAGAAAATTCAGTATGCAGTATGCATCTCATGGAGGTTGGGCCACAACCACTACCTGTGTGTATTTGTGTTAAACATTCTGTATATTATTTTTGTAAGCCCCCTGCTATCCGAGCCTTCACCATGTCATACATAGACCTGTGTAGTGTTTGTATTTAGATTGTATGGAACTTTATTTGCTTTACCCAGTCTTACTTTTCTTCTTCCTGATTTAGTTCAGCAAACATTTGAAGTTTATGCAGCTATGCCACCTGAAGCTCAGAAATACTTTGCACATTCTTTGATAATAATACTTATCAGGTCATTTTAGTAAACACAGACATGTAACGCTTTCTTGCTTACTTCCCTTTGTAGTGTTACATTTTAGAATTCCCCAGTCTCTTTTTAGATAGTAGTACTTCATACCCAAAATGTATTTAGTCAGGGTACAACAGATTAGTCATATAAATGTATTTAGTCAGGGTACAACAGATTAGTCATATAAATGGGCAGGTGTAGTAATCTTATTACAGCCATAATCTGTGTAATTCTAGTGGAAAAAAAATGTGAGCAGCTTTCATAGGTTCATAGGTTGGTACTAGGCTATCAGCCCTAGGGCCTATACAAGCCTAGCCATAACAATTCCCTGGCTATTTCTTCCCACATTATTTACTTTCCTGGACCCCTATCTAGCAGGGTGACTGACATGATCCCTGGGGTGAATTTCCTTTCTCCCATCCAATCGTCAAGGTTCCTCTTGAAGAGGTCCAAAGAGGCACTCTGCTTGACATGTATGGGCAATCTATTCCAGAGTCTGGGGAGTCTCTGGGTCAGGAACCTATCCCTCCAGCATGTTTTGTTTAGTGTGATGACAAGGTTTAGATCCCTGGAGTGTGTAGCTCTGAGGGATTGGGATTTCTTTAAGTGTAGCATGTCCAACAGCTCTGGGTTTGATATGGCCTTGTATGTTAAGCAGAGATCGCCTCTGAGTAGACGATATGCGACAGAGTATAGCTGGAGTTTTTTAAGGCGGTCAGCGTAGGGCATCTGCTTTAGGCCTGTGATTCTTTTAGTGAGGTATTTCTGAGGCCTTTCCAGTTGTTGTAGATGTCTTGAGAGGTACATACCAAATGGGGCGTTGTATTCTATAATGGGTCTAATGAGGGATGAGTACAGTGGGACAATGACCTGCTTTTTTCTGGATGAAAAGCCCTTCGTGATGAGGTGTGCCACATAGAAGGATTTCCTGACTGTTGTGGTGATGTGGTTATCGAAGGTGAGACCACTGTCCACCTGTGTCCCTAAGTCTCTTATCACACTTTCTGTGTTTAGTGTACTGCCAGCTATATGGTAATTCATGGATGCATGTTTTTTCCCAAAGGGGATAACAATACATTTCTTGGCATTGAGCTTGAGCCAATGGCTTTGGCACCAAGCATCTGTTTCTGTAAGGCCCTTTTGTAGAGTATCCACATCATTTGGGGATTCAATAATGGCTCCCAGTTTGCAGTCATCTGCAAACTTTGTTAGCCAGAGTCCCTTTCATCAGTGTCAGTTGGTAGGCTTGCCTCCTCCTAAGAGGTATTGTGAGAGAGATTGCAAGCAGTGGTTATACAACAGCTAATAAAACAGGATCATTCCATCCTGCAGTCATTACTCCACTGAGTTGTTCAGCATTGTTCCTTCTAAGGCATAGTATTTTTATCTAAATTACATATTAGCTTGAAAGCAACAGGAGATGAGCTTGTCTGTTCTACCTGTTTTAAATGTCTTGACATTCTACCTCCCTTGATCTTCTCTCACCTGTCCCATGCCTTCTAGAAATCCTCTGGGGATGCCCCTGCACAACACATTCAAGTAGTCCATTACATTGGTCCACTGCCCTCTCTGTGAAAAAGTACTTTCTCAGATGCATGACATAATCCAATCTGCTGCCTGTCCCCCCATTACTTACCCTTCTCACCTTCACATCTCCTTGACATTATCTTTTGGAATGATATTATATTATTCCCATATCGTCTGGTGTCAAATGAGTAAACTTATAGCTTCTCTATCCTCTAGTCTCTTTTCATATTCCTTCCAATCCATCCCACAGCTATAACCAGTATGTTTTATCTGAATTCATTTCAGTAGCTTGATGGCATTTTCCTTGCATGGCCTTCAGATCTTCATACATTGCTGAAGTTATGGTTGAGTGAAAACATTACATCTTTGTTTTTAAAATGTATTCTGCTAAGTTTGTCACCCCGCATTCTGTTTGCTGGTGCCATTTCCATCTCCGTATTCCCAGTGGTGCAGGTCAGGTGTGATCAACCACAGATCCTTTTCCTGCTTTTGTTCCATTAGGCCACTCTTTGCAGCTGATGCTTCATACCGGGGTTATTGTGGTAGAAGTACAACACCTTGCATTTGTTTGCATAAAACCTCAGCTGCTACTTTTCTGCGCTCTTTGATATTTACGGTTCCTTCACTACACTCTTTTTTTTATCCTACCACCCTTCACTGCTCCTATTTTTGTGTTCTCAGCACAGAGATTTTAGAAGCCGCTTTAATCCACATCTGTCAAATAGCAAAATTGGTACAGCTTTACTTCCCCCTGGCTAGGGTCCCAGTCCCTCCTTTAGGCTGATGGTATGAGTTTACATGGGAAGTAGGGGATTAGGGAGTTGTTATACCTGCCATGCAGAGGTGCTGTCCTCACAGGTTATACAAAGTTGAATAATCGAGGTTATGTGAGAAATTTTGGAGGCGGCAATGAGAACAGTGAGACTGAAGAATGAGAGAACTACAGCGCAGCCTGTTTTTTTCATCATATACATACTGAGATAAATGTGCAAGAACAGCAGAAAAAGAACACTAATATTGCATTTCGCGTAATATGGATATGAGACCATCTCACGTAATAAGGATTTGACAGCTGTAAAGGAGAATAGTTACAGGCATTGGGGTATATTGACATCTTTTGAAAGCTTGAATTGGGTGTTTTTACAAGTTTTTTTTTTTTATTTGTTCCATTGTAATCCTTGTGAGCCAAGAGGGTTTGGACTTCGTTGTTTTATATTTTATTTCTTGAGCTCAGGAGTCACCCACTTCAGCTGTTTGCTTGATTTATATTATGGAAGGAATTCAAGTGTTGCATGTTAGATTTATCTCAGATGTACATTTTGGCTGATTTGTTTCCTGATTAGTATAGGAATGCATGATAATGTACAAAGTTTGGGAGTGAACCAGAGTCGCTAGCAAATGTTAACTGTTCTGCTGTTTGTTTTCAGTGGCAATATGTTATTTGTGTGCAGTATCGAAATAACCTTGCCACAATTCTTGCTTGCTTTATTTTCAAGATGTTAGTATGAGCAACATCACACAGATGTCTCGGGCAGTATTTTTTTTTTAATTTAACTTTGCTTGCTTAACTTATTTTTGGCACATGTGAAATGGTGCTATAGTAAAACATTTCAGTTTTTCAAGTAGTACAAATTAATGTCTCACTTATTATCTTGCTGTCTTAGGATTTCTTCATCATACTGCAACAATACAGTTATCACCTATTCATCTGTATAGAGTAGATGGTTATAACTTACTGCGGTGTTTGTGGTGCTGCGGTAGTGTTGTCACCTCACAGTAAGACGTTGTCCTGTTCGATTCTCAGCTAGAGTGTCTTCTGTGTGGAGACATGCATGAATGGGTGTACCTTCGTTGAAGGTTGTGCGTCAGGGCTGGTAACTCTGCATGTAAAAATCGACTGTCAATCATTAGCGGACCGGAGTTCCGCTGTGGCGACCCCTAACCAGGAAAAGCCGAAAGACGCAACAAAAAGAGTAGATGGATATAAATACTGTAGTCCCTAACAAACTTTTTCACTTACCTCTCCCAAACCTGCTCAGCCTCAGGCTGTTCCCTTCTGTCTTCTGTGCTCATCCATCCCTGCATCTTCAATTGCTCCTGCTAGGATATCCCAGCTTTGATACCTCACCCAGTGGACCCTAACTTCTAGGGAAGTTGACCTCTTGGTAACTCTGCTCGGTCTGGGGAGTAAGGAAGCTGATGGGAAGTAGTAAGCATGTAGACTGAGAGCTGTCATCATTGTGGCTAATGCAGTGATGTCTGGCCATCATTTCTATTCCATTAATTGAAACTGAGATGTCTTGCAAGGCCACAGGGCTCCAGTACTGGTTTGGGGCTTTTCTTCATTTTCACCAAGACTAGGAAAGCTAGCCATCAACCACTTTTACCTATCCCTCTGGCCAGGCCTACTAGCAGCCTGTCTTGTCCAGAACATGGGTTGCCAGTGATTTAGATGGTCTCTGCACCATCAGGCTGGCCTAATGATTTTTTTTTCACTAATGCAGCTAGTTGCTGGCCGTAGTTAGCATAGCTTATTGACTTTCTGCAGTCTACCTAAAAGTCGTATGTGGCAAAATCGTGCTGGTTGGGAATATTCTACTGCTTAGTGGTAGACATTGATGGTGGTTTACAGGGGACATTTGTTTTTCTATCCCCTAAAGATGCCACAGGTGTTTGTTAATCTACTATCTTCAGCTTGTAGTAGCAGATGCAGAAATACTAGGCTTCATGTGTGCTTAGCTCAAAATTTCCTCACATTATTCCATAACTTGCACATTTCTAGCAGTTACTGCAGTAGACATCTCTGTTGGCATAATGGTCAAGGTCTTTGCCTTCCATGCACAAGGTACAAGGTTCGATCCTGACTTCTGACCAATGCCTGTTTGGAATTTGCATGCTCTTCTGTGTCTCAGTTCTGCCATATCCGAAAAACATGCTGAGTGTTTCCATCTCAAAAGGTGTGTGTGTGTGTGTGTGTGTGTGTGTGTGTGTGCGCATTAGTGACATCTCAATATATATTACATATAAAAACAAAAAGAAAACTGGAACCACTAGTAGCTTAGTTTATTCAGACGCAAGTAAAACACTTTCACAATATTCACACTACGTCTTCAGGCATCAAACTCTTCCTGCTGCAAAGATTACTTAAATGCATCCAGCTAACAATAATCAATTAAACAATTACCTAATTATCTAATTAAGTAGTAAAACAAAAGGTTCTGTTCTTAAATAAAAACTTAAAAATTGTACATTATTTTTTTTTTCAAATATAATTTTTATTGATTTTGCTATAAGACATAACACAATGCAGAGACAATTGCGATAACAGCAATACATTAAAACAGCAGGTATCATTCATATAATGACTATCTACAATATATACAATAGTGCTGTCAGCGGATAATTCAAAACTCATTATTTTTAATGAATTTTATCATGCAAGTCTCTTGAATAGGCATAATGCTTAACATATCATTTAAACCTGGTGGAAAATGAGCTCTAAAACACAAAATCCATTTAGTTTCCATCTTCTGTGTTAAATTTCTTTTATCTCTTCCTCTGTAAGTCGGGGTGTTATATAAAACAAGAAACTTAAAACTGTGTTCGTCACCCTTATCTAAAATGTGCCTATAAAGTGCATTAGTAGTCTTTTTTCCTTCTAACCTCAGATAAATGACTACAAATCCTATATTTTAGTCCTTGGTTAGTTTTACCTATATAGAATGCTGGGCAGATGTTACACTTCGCCATGTATACAAGATCCCTAGTGTTACAGTCACCCAGCACTTGTATATAAAAAGGTTTTCCTGTTAAAGGATGCAAAAAAGAACGTTCCTGATAAATTTGCAAAAACTGCATTTTCTACAAGGTCTAATCCCAGTAACACTTGATTGTCTTGGTAAAGTTTTAATTTGTTCTTTATAACAAAGATTATTTTTCAGTGTCTTTTCTTTCTTATATGCATATAAAGGACCTGTGTCAAAAACTTGTTTTAACTCCGGTACCTGTGCAAGCATTGGCCAGTATTTCTTTATAATATTTTTAAGTTCTATTGTCTTCCGACCATATGTTAACTGTAAATCTAGATTGATTAGAAGTAGATTTATTTTTCTGCTGTTCTGTTGAATTATTATTAGAAAAAATTGGTCGATAATGAATGTTTCTTTTATTTAATATATTCTTTGTCTGGCGTACTTTAGTTTTATTGTAACCTCTAGTACAGAAGTCTGGCTCCATTTGCTCAAGTTGTTCGTTCATTCTAAAATCTTGTGTTCAATCTACATGCACGTACCATCTGATTGTTGACTATGTTATCAAACATAAATTGGGGGTGCATGCTATCCCTGGATAAATTGTGCATTTTTGACCGGCTTCTTAAACATAGTAGTATTCAACTTGCTAGTTAAGTCTTTTTTCAGTTTAATATCTAAAAAAAATCGATTTCCCCTGTAGTGAACATTTTTTTTTAACTTTAAAAATGAAGTAGTGGTATTTAAAAATAAAACAAAATCATCTCATACAAAGGGCCATCCCATATTAATAACACGTCATCAACAAAGCATCTATAAAAATGACTTTCATATAGTAATTAGGGTTGCGTATAGAGGAAGTCACATATTGAGTTTCTCAGTGGTTCTTAACTATGTTCGCATATATATTAGCCACTGGGGTCACCATGGCTACACCTTTTGATTGTTTATATAATTTTTCTTGAAAAAGGAACACGTTATTAGTCAATACAAAGTATAATATTTTACAAGTTCAACATTTAACTGACTTGAATCTGGTTGATTTAATATACAAGCTTTTACTTTTTCTATTCCTTGATAATTTGGAATACACGTAAAAAGTGATTCTATGTCTAACGTGACTAAATAGCAAGTTAATACAGAATTATGTAAGGTCCATGTATATAGTTGTTGCAAAAAATAAGAACTATCTTTAACAATAGTGTAGACCACAGAATGCATATATCTCAGTGGGATTTTGTTTCTTTTGCCAGTAGCCAGAAAAAAATAGACTTGGATTCAGAGATATGTCCCAGGGTTGTTTATACATGCATGGAGATGTTTCCTTTTTTAAATTCAAGGTCATATAGATAGCTTAATTAGTTTTGTACCTAATACATCTCCAAAAAAGGAGCGGGAAGTCTGAGAAGGACAGCAAAAGTGGTAAGGGTCTACGTTGCCATAAGACGAGATGGTTGGCAATAGAGTAGTTTCATATCTTTATACTAGTTGAAATATCCTTGCGGATCGTGTATATTAGATTTTTTCTTTTATCAGTGTTTTAGAACAAGTATTAAAAAAAAGGTGGCTCCTGGAACTATATAAACCCGACCCTGGGTATGGATGTATCATTGTTTTTAAAGGGAACTATCTTTAAATGATTTTAATTGCTTATTATTGTGAAAAGATTCCACACCAAATGGCTGACTGACTTGCATGGGTTGTAGGAATTCAAGACTGCATGAAATAAACACAAGACTGTTCTTGTGGCGGGCAGGAAAGTGAAGTTGTCCAACGTGCAGAATGGCTGCAGTCCCTAAGCCTAGTTAAACACTTAGCCTCGAGAGGAACAAGCACAGATTCTGCCTTTTTTAGAATGTGCCATCTAGAAAAGCTGGGCATTTTCCTAGTTGCCTCAACTCCCCCCCCCCCCCATTAAAAATCAATTAGTCTGTGCTGAAGGATTTATTAATTCATTCTGGGGATGTACAGAATTTTATGTATAAGTAACCTGATAGTAAGTTCGAAGAGAAAATCGTGAAATGCGTTCAGCTGAAATGCAATGTGTGGCATATGTGGTACTACATGTAATGTGGAATGATGCCTAAAAAATCTGCTATGGTGTATGTTTTTTTATAAGCAGAGCATACAAAGAACTGAATTGGTAATAAACTTTGCAGTTCTCATTGATTATTATTCCTAGGAAGTGTCTATATGTGTGCTGTGACTGCTTGTATGTTGTTTTCTTACTTTAGTACTTTTCACTGTTTTTCTTAGCATGGTTGGCAGATACTGTTCTTGCCTCACAGCAAGAGGTTCTTTGGTTCGATTCTCAGCTGGGGTGCCTTCTGTGTAGAGTCTGCATGCCCTCCCTGTGTTTGCGTGGATTTCATTCGGATGCTTCAATTTCCTCCCACATTTCAAAGACATGCAGTAGGTGGATTGGGCACTCTAAATTGGCCATAAGCGCAAGTGTTTGATGTGGAAGAACTACCAAGACAAGGCTAGCCACCCAGCGGAGCAAACTTTGGCTCTAGATGATTGTCACTGTTGAAGTGACATGACACCCTGACCCCATGTGAAAAAAAAATGGGAAAAGTGGTTATGGATGAATGGATGGATTGACTGGTTGAAATGAAAACAGATTCTTCCTACCTCTGTCTCTCTCTTGACTGACACAAGCATTAATTACCAGGATCATTGTGTTTTTAATAGCATGGGGCCATTAGATATGTCCCTCAGGCATGAAGTTACAGAAAGCATGCCCGAAGTCTGACCATTAAACACTGAAGTGTCAAGCTTTTTGTAGCTTAATGCTTGTCTTAATTACAAGCTAAATACTGTACTGGAGAAGATTGACATGATTTCAAGTGCTTTACCTGAGATGTCATGGCTGCAGAGTTTTCCTCAGGTATGGTAATATGAGATTTATCTGGAATGCTGTTGTATAACCTGTTAGCTACAGTTTACATGACATGCTGGTAGTCTGTGAGCTGCAAAAAGTTTGCTCATAGCCCAAAGCAACAATAAAAAAAAAAATGTGCATGCTTATTATATGGTAGTAGCACTTTATTTGTTTGACTCATTTACAGACAAAATATGTAATTAAAGATGCAAATTGTACAGTTTTTGTCTTTGCTGTCTGAAAATGTGTGTTGCCCCAGTATGAGGTTGCTTACCATGCACACATTTCAGACATGGACGTTGTTGGGAAGTTTTGATGGAAGAACCAAGATAAGAATCAAGATGTTTCAAGGAAAGTGAGGAAAGAGACGCATTTTACATGGAGTAAAAGAGCTGTTAAAGGAAATCAAGTTTGCACTGTCAGAGAAAGTGGGAATAATAAGACTGCCTTTGTCTGTAGTTCATTGGGCACACTCAAGTTAAATACTGTTAGGTTTTCAGTACCAAGAAGTTGTTAGCTATGAGAATTTATTTATGTGTGTGTTAACAGGGTAAGGGGGCTGGCACTTGCAAGCTTTTTTAGTAAGTGCGTTCAAAAAGAGAGTAGCAAAATGCATCCAGCTGAAAGGCCATGTTACCGTTCCACCCTCTACATGGAGATGCGTAGCAGCAAGCTGTATGATGCTGTGACTGTAAGAGAGCACCATCTGAGTTCCTGGTGTCTAGAGTCAGAAGGGCTGTGGACCTTTGTAAGTAGTATCTGAGGAGGCAGTGCAAGTTCTTCCACTGACATCCTCCCTTAGGTGATTATGCTTATTAGAGATGCCTTCATGCTTGAACATTTGCTCTGGTGGTGCTTTCTACCTCGTCATTTCCCCACTGAGGAGCATTGTGATGGTTTAGTTGAGAGACTAACTTTGGGTGTCTGTTGGAGACTTATTAAAGATGCCATATTTCCTGTTTTTTACAGCTTCCAGCTTCATCTGTACCAGTACTGGAGAATACAGACCATTTGAACCAGTCACCCTCTGAATGTTTTGTTTTTCCTGGCATTCCATAACAAGTTTCTGAGTTCTCTTCTGTCTAGCACTATTCGTAGAAGTCTTAGCAATTAGGTGCTCTGTTATCAGGCAGAGACTCAAAGGCTCTGAACAAGTGTGGCTGAAAAAATGTATTCTTCCATTTTGGGTCTGTGGATTCCGTACTGCTTGTATCATCTGCCATATTTGCATACTTTTGTAGTCACGTCATTCATGAGAAAAAATGTTTTCCCTTCTCATCTCTGAGAAATAAGAGGTTATAGATAAAACACTTCACTCCTTGAGTAGGTTAAAACAAGCTCTCTGTGCCTTTGATAGTGCAGACATAGTGGCCAGTACTGTGACCTCTAGTTCTAGGCTCTGTAGGGCAGTGTGGGTTCAGTGTCTTATTTCAAGAACTGTGCCGGGTTACTGTACTGAATTGTACTGAATGCTGCCTTTCAGGGATGTGGTGCTCTTTGAGTCAACTGTTTTAGGAGATCATCTGTGGTCTTCAAAAGAATAGTTTGTGTGTGTCTGTGTGTGTGTGTGTATGTATGTATGTATATATATATATATATATATATATATATATGTATATATATATATATATATATATATATATATAAAATGTGTGTGTAGCAAATGTATTCATTGATACTCCTCTTCTTTTAAATGTTCCATGCCAGTTTAGGGGGAAGACTGCAGCCATATTCCAAAGAAAACCTATCAAGCCTCAGAATTTGTTGCCCCACCCCCACCTCAGTCATTTATTGTAGTGTATGTTGAAGACTCCTTCATTGTTGACCATGCAACAGTCTTATTTCCCTCGTTTTTCTGCAGTGGTAAGAAGGTAATTTATTTGGCTTCAGCACAAGCTGGAGAGCCATGATTTAGGGTTGGTGTGTTCTGGAGTTGTAGAAAAGAACCTATTCTGGAATTGATGAGACCACCTCTTGTGTTGCCTCCTTTTATAAACCCTTGTATGTTAATGGGTTGCTGGTGCCTGTTCAGCCCTTAGTTTGCCGACAAAGTCGTTGAGACTGCTTTTACTTGGGAAGGGAGTTCTGATTTCCCCTGTGTTATTGGCCACCAAGATGTTGGGGGTGTGTATGTGTTTATATATGTGTATGTATGTACATACATTATATATGTTTATATAATATATATATAAATATATATATGTTTATATTTTATATATATATGTATATATATATATATATATATATATATATATATATATATATATATATATAGTGTGTGTGTGTGTGTGTGTGTGTGTAAACTATACATACATGTTTGTGTGTGTGTTGGAGGTTGGAGACGTTCCTGTCCAAATTGGGCTCTAAGCAGTTTCAGCCTTATTTGGCATGTGAAACTTCACATTGCCACTTTTCAAAACTTTTTTTCTGCCAAATCTTTTATAGGTTTCATTCGGATGGCATGAGTAGGCATGATAAATGCCGTTTGACACATCAACATGTGGAACTCTCACAAGAAAAACTTGTGTTTCACTTTGAGTAGGCCGTACATGCTGTGCTTATGTTGTGTATTCTTTCTTTATCCATGCCCCTTGCCAGTCTTGCAAGCATGATGGCACAGGTCCTTCAACACCTCACCCTTCTGGTGTGTCCTGTCTTTGATGATTGATTGCCGGTGGCCATCACCCAAAATTCAAGACAGTGGCATTTGTGAAAGCTTTTGATACATTCTGGTATGTCGTTCCCACCCAACCAGTTGGACACAATTGGCTGCGTTACTGCCGTGATCCCACATCTGATGAAGTTTTAGAAACGAAAACCTAATTCAGGATGTTAATGCAGAGCTTTGTTTTTGTGCTTTGGTTGTGACATTAAAGGAAGTGAATTCAACTGTCTGCGAGCTTTATTGTATGCCTTCCCAGGTTTATAGTTTGTTTTACAAGTAATCTTTGTGGACCTAGTGCAATTTTCTTTGGATTCTTTGAAAGTGGTGCAAATATAGGTGCACTTGTAGAAGATGGGTCAAGTAGTCTGAGAAAGGTCCTGAAAAGTGTGAATGTGTAGAAATATGGTATTTGAAAGGGAGCAAATATAAAGTTCAGTATTTCGGCAGAGTAACCTTGGTGATGGTCCATTATTATATGGCATGTTAAAAGTTAATTGAGGAAAAGTAGGAAAAAGACGTGATTGCCCCATTACTAGATTATCAAGACTAAACAGGAGAAACTGACAAAGGCATATAAAATGCCAAGTTATATTCAAATTATATTATAAAAGAATTTTAT
The DNA here is from genome assembly GCF_019279795.1 of Protopterus annectens. Lineage (NCBI taxonomy): Eukaryota > Metazoa > Chordata > Ceratodontiformes > Protopteridae > Protopterus > Protopterus annectens. The sequence goes on along the minus strand of NC_056744.1, from coordinate 896,639,867 downwards.
TAAAGATGGAGTGTTTAGACAGCATCTGGCAGTAAGACCACAGAGTAGAGTGAGTAGTGGAAATGTAATCCATTGAACATTTAAGAGGATTAAGGGAATTAATTTGTCAAAACTCTTTATGGGCAGACAGTGTAGGATAATTATATATGTTTTCCATCTCTGAAAATTAAATTAAACCATTTCTGAAGGTAATGCTGTATTTTGTGGCTAAGAAAAATCACTCTTCATTGTTAAATTTATGTTTTGTCTGCCCTCTGAACCAGCCGTTTTGGTTCAAATTAAGTTTTGTATCCGGGTGCTCCGGTTTCCTTCCACATCCCAAAGACATGCAGTAGATGGACTGGACACTCTAAATTGGCCCTAGGTGTGAGTGTGTGCGTGTGTGTGCCTTATGTGGAAGGTTGGGTGCCAATCATGAGCGGACAGATGATCTGCTGTGGCGACACCTAACCGGGAAAAGCCGAAAGAAGAAATAGATATTGGAAGTACTGTCCTACATATATAAGTTTTCACACTGATCAGTTTCTGAGTTCCACTTTTTTACGTGAAAAGAAAGTTACCTTGTATTCTGTAAGACAGTATCCTCGCTCTCTGGACAAATCTTTTTCCCATAGCAGTAATTTCAAAAATATGTAGCTAATCTGTCCTTTTTTTTCTAGGTGCTGAACACAGGAGACACTGTGCCTTGGATTTTCTTTATCACTTTTATTTTTACTTCTTTAGAGTTTGTGAGCATAGTTGACTGGAACATTTGTTCATTTCCTTTTGTCACAGAAGAGGAAGATGCTTTATTTGGAAAACTGACTTTATGTATATGGAATGTTAAGCCTTCTAAATGACAAAAAAAGTTATACAATGACTGGCCAGCAATAAAAGTTAGGCTGCTAAAAGTATCATTGAGGGGCCAGACGTTTTTCTGTCGTAACTGCCATATGAGGTACATGGGCCCATTATTTTATGAAATAACCACATTGCAGTAAAAATGAGGATGGTTTTACTTATCTGAGGTACAGTTACTGGTGGAGAGAGAGCATCTCAGTTAATTATCCTGTAAATTTATTAAAAAGAAAAAGAAGCAACGGAGATCTTCCTATCTCCGTTGCTTGCTTTCCAAAGCACTAATGTACTGCATAAATGTGGGAACAGATGTCCCATACACATGTGCAGTACATCAACAAAGCAACGGAATTTGGAAACAAGGTGAAAGAACACCATGGCACTGTTTTATACAAAGACATTATGTAAGAAAAGTAGGTATTTTTTTTTTCTTAAATAATGTCCCTGTGTAATAGCAATAGCTAACTATGTGGTGTGATATATTGAAGATTTACCCACAGTTGGCTTTGTTTAATCACTCGGGCTTCACCTTTGTGATTAAACCACACCAACTGTAGGTAAATCTTCAGTATACCACACCCATGTTATCTGTTATTGCTATAATAGACCTTTGGCCAGGATTGGGAGAGGATCTTCAGCCAGTGATTGTCTGCCTTTATTACATGTCTCAGGGGTGTAACTTTAGTGAACATTTGTGGTTTGACCCACTGGTCATCACTGCATAACATAACTAAGTACTTTTGCTTGGACTTCCAACTCCAAGGGTGGGTCAGCCTTTGCGAGGGCTGCCTTTTATGGCATTCTGCTCTGAAGTCTTTTTTCTACCTTTCACGTTCGTTCTTCCCATTGCATTTCTTTCAGACATTGCTTGATATTTTACCCTAGTGATATTTCCACTGTAGAATGCTTCCTATAGTAAGACACAGCAGTTATCTGAGTACTTGCCATATAAATTTATATTCAAAAGGGTCCTCTGCTGAGGGAACATTGTGCTCTCTTTACCTCCCCCCTCCCTGGTTTTGGTGTTCATTTAAGGATATTGTTGCAGGAATATGTCCTGTAAGTAAATTTCAACCTAATTATTCTGTAACCTTATCAATTATAGCTTCTTGTAGATTAGCCGGCCCCCATAAAGAAAGGCAGTACGTGTGCGTGCGCTGTGACGAGAGATTTAAGATTTTGAAAATAGGTGAGAGGATTCAAGGAGGATACTTTCGAGTGCTTCACCTGCTATAGAGAGCCATGCTGTTGATCACTTAATTTGAGAACCTGCTGATCTCATATTTTCTAGGTTTAGAAATCAACACACCACTGGCAAGATGTTTCACTCTCTGTAAAGGAAGCTGGGTATCATTTTAGAGCATCTTTTACAGCATGTATTCTAAATTCCAGCTAAGCTCTTCTGGTTGATCTTGTGCTGTGGGTCTGCACATTTTGTTTAGAAAGTCAGTGTAGGCAATGCATGGATTTTTTGCTGATGTGTATGTGAGATAAAGTATTAATATGCACTTGTGTTGGTTGGGAGTGGTCAATAATGGGTAAGCAGTGTGCCAATACATCCTCTTTGAGGAAGAAGGTTTTTGGTCCTCAGATGTGCTGCACCTCCGAGCTTTCTTTCCAGTCATAATCATCTTTCTTAGTACTACAGGATAGACAGGCTACAGCTGCCGGATTTTGGCTTGGCTAGCAGTAGTGGATCATATTATTGTCCTTTCATAACCTGAGCTGTGGAAATAAGCAGTGCAAAACCTCTTTGTCAGATTTTGAATGCTGTAGCTGTATGACTGCTAGGACTGTTTAGCAGACAAAACCTGTCATACAGTTTAAAAAAAAAAAAAAAGGTGTTCTGCCCATGGGCCTGTCTGGGCATACATAGCTACATCATTCCATTTATTCCCATTTGAAAGAGCTTGATCAGCTTCTCAGGCTGTCTTCAGAATGTCTTTTTTCTTCTGTGGTTTTGTGTTGCCTTTTTATTCTAATCCTTTGCCCTATACATGCTGATGTTTTAAACAGACAGCTTGATTTGTTAGTGTTTGTATCATTTTGTTTTTCTTACTTTTGCAGATGGAATAGGCACAAATCAATCTCTTTGCCTTTCCCCTGACTTTATTGCCACTGACTTGGGTTTGTCTTTTCAGCTGGGAGGAGAAAAGTTCTGTAAATGTTTTTTTCTTTTTTTTTTAATTCACACAATAAGTTCCTTGCAGACCAAAATATCAGTGGTTTCCCTATAATGTTAGATGTCAAAAGACAAGAGAATTCCCTTACAACTGAATCTTAAGTTCGTTTTGAAGGATTAGAACACATCCCTTCATCTGCGTCTTAACAGCCTTTTCCTATGTCGCTATTGTAGACTGTAAGAAATAGCTGGAATCCCTTAATTTCATAGAGTGGTTAACATTAGTTTGCTATGCATGAAAGATTTTCTTGGCATGTGATGAGGGAAGGTTTTGTAGTTCTGCAGTGTCAGCCTCAGTGATGCATAGTTTCTGGACTTGGTTGACTCAGAAGTGCATGAGTTTGGTTTGCAGTGATTATGAAATTGGCAGTGTTTACCAGGGTGTCTGCTTCTTCCCAGCCAGAGCTGAAGATGTTCCAAAGTTTCCTACATCAGTCTCCCAGAAGAGAACCCTTCCTTTCCCAGAATTTAAAATGGTTAAACAACTACATTAATGTCTGTTGTTGACAAGTTTTCAATTCATAACACCCTTTTTGATGGTGGAAGTCACTTCTAATACATGCATTTATTAATTACAAGTTTTGCGTAAAGAGACTGTTCTTGGTGTCTTTTGACTTGCACCTGGATTACTCTGATCATTTTTTTTTTTTTCTTAGTGAGCATTTCTCTTGTAGGAAGAGATTTAATTATGTGGATAAAACAAGTTTCCATCGGATACTCTCTTCTTTTTATGTTATGATTGTCAGATTTTATTGACACCTGTATCCAAAATGACTCTTTCCATATGGCTTATTCATTGCATAAGATTCCTCTGGCAGAGCAGGCAGTCCATTACCAACAGCATCAGGGCTCATTCCACCAGCACATAGCACCTTCCACTATTGGTTGTAGGCATTTTCTTGTTGTTGGCATTCATGATGCTATCACTTCATTTTGAGAAATAATGTTTTGTGGACGTACAGGCTGTATCGAGTAATGGGCGTGGCTGTGAAATTTTGGTAGGTCTTTTCTGTCAGGGGGAGGAGAACTTTTGTTGGCAGTGTCAGTGGTGCAGCAGTTATCACACTCACCTTTGGTGCTGGAAGACCAGAAGACTGTGGGTTTTATTCCTGCTCCGGGTGACTGGATTGCTGACACTGCAGTGCAGCATGGGGAGGGGGGGTGGGGGTTGTTACTGTCCTGAGTTTGTTGTTCTTTTGGATGAGATGTTAAACCATGGGCCCATCTGTATGAGTTGGTGATGGCTTAAATGGTAAAAGATCCCATACCATCTATTGAAAAGAGCAGTGGAAGTTTCCTGATGCCTGTACCAAATGTCCCATGGTAGTGGAAGTACCACTTGGGGCCTCCCCTGAAGAGAGACCTGTAGCCTACTGGGACTAACCCACCCAACCAAGGGGTAAATAAATCATAATTAAAAAGTCCATAGTATATTTCATCCTTTCTTGTTGTTGGTGGATTGTTTAATGATCAGCCCTGAAATGGTTTAAAAGGTGTCTCATCACCTTTGATAAGTCAGTCTGCTTTCAATTTAGATTGCTGTTGGAGGGGCAGAGTTACAGTATGCAAAGTTGCTTACAATCCAATAGCATTCCTTTTGCATGAAATATGTTATTCAGTGCAATTGAACACTCTTACTTTCAGTTTTCCCAGTACAGAATAGTGTCCGGGATTCCTTTTTCTTAAAACTATATCCTAATGTCTGTTTATATATCCCTACAGTGCTAATTTAGGAAGCCACATGCATCCAAGTTTTTATTATTATGCTTGTGCTACAAAGGTGACTTCAAACTGTATATGGAAGGCTTGAGTTTACATATCCAAGGAGGCCTCAAGTTTGTTTTTGAATGCATTTTGAAACCATTCATGTGGTTTTCCTGCTCATTTATTAGAGAAAGAGTCACTGCCCAAGTCGGACTTTATAACTTCTCATTTTTTAGATGCAAATGACTGTAGGATCAAGGATGCAGAAAAGAAGGTGTCCTGCAAAGCATCACTGCATTGGTCAAACACTATATTTGTATTAATATTAATTTCACTCAGTATAATTGGGTACCCTTGTAAGAGCCTTACGGTAGCTGACTTTGGAAAGTCTAGTGGCAGTGCAACTACCTTATGGACTTGGAAGAAAGGGGCATAGCTAGTAAATCCATGCCAGTCTTCTCCGTGTGTGTGTGTGTGTGTGTGTGTGTGTGTGTGTGTGTGTGTGTGTGTGTGTGTGTGTGTGTGTGTGTAAAAATCAAATCTTAGTGTCTATGTGTCAGAAACACTGGCTTCACAGAGAGGGTGCTAGATGACTTGGCTTGGACACTCAGCTTGAGGACTCCATCTCTGCAGTTTTGCCAGTGGGAAGTCTCACTGGGACCCTGGAGAGAGACTAAGAGATAAATCCAGACCTGGACTGAGTGTGTGCCCTGTGTGCTGTTAAGGAGAATTGTGCTTGATGCAGAGAGCTGCATCTGGAAATACTAGGTGTATACATTTTCGTTCCACGTGAGCGTCCCTCTTGAGTGGCAGTAGTGAGGATTCATGCTCATTACTGGCCCAAAGAGGGAACATCATACCCTCTCTATCTTGGGAGCTTCCTCCCAAGTGGCCAGACACTCCATTAAATGCAGCTATGATGCTGTGGAGGCTTGTGCCAGGGCAGCTACTACTGGTTCAGTTCTCAGAAGATTTTCCTGACTTAGGTTACAACCCCTCTATGATGACTTTAAATCTAAGTGAATGGATGCACCATTAGATCAGACTTGTTTGGTCCAGCAGCAGTTTCTCCCTAAATCCCTACAGGAAAAAACTAAGGAACTCAAGGAGTTGAAATGCATCTTTTTTTCTCCTGTGCCCAGGTTTCATAGGAATTTCCCATCTAAACCTGTCTTTGTTCACAGCCGCACTCAGTATCCCTCCAGTAAGACTTTCAGAGGAGCCAAGAGACAACAGAAGCACAGGCACTGTCACAACAAAGGCAGTCTTTTCCTGACAAAGCAGGGAGTTGGCTCTACCCTTCACATGTCTCTTTCCCCTCTTTCTCTTTGCCTTTCAAATGCTCAAAGGGTCTGTGAAAGCATCACTAAGACACCTCAGTTCTTTCCATAATTAAAAAAGGATACTTCATGGTTTGGCACTCCACCCCCTTCTTCATGGGCATTCCTCAACTCCACTGAGAGCAGCTTCCCCACTTCCCAAAGCTCCTTTGGGAACTTGGGCAACAGGTCTTTATTCAAAGGGTTCCTCAAACCGCAAGAGGAAAAGGCTTATATTCAAGAATACTCTTAGTGCCCAGAAAGGATGGCCTCTAGAGGCCAATCCTAGATTTATCCCATCTCAACACTTCCTTAAAGGTTCCTTGTTTCAGAATGTTTACACTCCAAACTCTATTCCCTTTTATTCTCCCGGAAGGATACGTGGCATCTCTAGATATGCTTAACTTCACATCCTCATTCACCCCAGGTTCAGAAAATTCTTGTTTTTCTGTAGGTTCCTGCCATTTTCTATTCTCTGTCTTGCCCTTTGGTCTTTCTATAGCCTGAGGGTGTTCATAAAATGTTTGGCTTCAGTGATTGCACATTGCAGGCTTTTGGGTATCCAGATTTTTCCATACCTGGGCAACCTGCTTCCAAATGCTCCAACTCCTCATACTGTACTCCAAAATCTGGAGACCACCATTTCCCTACCTGGAAAATTGGGATTCACCATCAACTTCAGGAAGTCAGTCCTCACCCCTTCACAGGAATAAATTTTCCTGGGTTTTTGAATCCAGACAGACCTAATGAGAGTGTTACTTCCATCTAAGAAGGTGCAGGGCCTTTGGTCCTCGTTTCACTCCCATCTCCACTTGACTCGCATCATGGCCAGGGAGTTCCACAGGGTGCTGGGATTCATGACTTCAAGCATTCACATGGTTCCAATGGCAAGACTCCACATGAGGAAAATCCAGTGGTTCCTCAGATCTGTGTGGACCCAGCATTCTCACCCACTAGAGTACAAAGCCCCCTCATTACACATCTAAAGAGGGAACTGCTCTGGTAAATCCAACATATGGCCCTAAATCCAGGATTACCTTTGCACCCTCTCACTCCAGTTATAAAACTCTATACACAAATGTATCACATGTGGGCTGGCGGGGTGGCCTTGGGCAGATTTACACTTCAGTGAGTTTGGTCTCTTACCTAGGAAACAGAACACGTCAACACCCTCTTCTTTGCCCAGGCCCTCTTAAAATGTTCACAGACAACATGACAGTCCTTTGGTTTGTGAATGTGTGTGTGTGTGTGTGTGTGTGTGTGTGTGTGTGTGTGTGGGGGGGATTAGATCCTATCTCCTTTGCCGATTGGCTTTTCTGGTATGGGAATTTCTTGTCCAGTACCACATGACTATCTAGGCAGTGTACATTCCCTCCAACCAGAACCTTGTGACAGACTCCTTGAGCAGGTCCTTGACTCAATCTCATGAATGGATGCTTCCCAGGGATTTGTTCCTGGGCATAGTCCACCAATAGGGTATTTATGAAATAGCTTTATTTGCCTCCCCCTTGAACAGACAACTTTTAAAATTTTGTGCCAGAGTTCCAAGTCCTTTGGTTTGTAAAGTAAATGCCCTCTCCTTTTCTTGGAAGGGGATGTTTCTGTATGCATTCCCTCCCTTCCTCTCATCCCAAAGGTCCTGTTCAAGATTCAACAGGACCAACCAAAAATCTTGCTGGTGACTCACTTTTGGCCAAGACAGCACTGATTCCCCTTCTGTTTTTAGCCAAGGGCCATCACCACAAATTACCCCACAGAGTGGACCTTCTCGCACAAAACAAAGGATCCCTGATACAGACACACCTGTCAATGCTACAGCTGACACTGTGGGTGATAGGATTCTAATTCCTTTCAGACATCTATTCTCTGATGATGTGCTCAGTGTTTTGCAGGAGGCCAGAAAACCTAATACTAGAAAGTCTTGCATTTCCAGGTGGAAACTATTTTCACTCTGATGTCTCTCTAAGAATCAAGACTCACTGACAGTGAGAATCCCAGTGGTTCTGTCTTATTTGTGTTGATTGTTCTCTGCTGGCTTGGCTCATTCTTCTGTCAAAGTACATATGTCAACTATTTCTGCGTGTCTGGCTTTTATCACCCCCTCTAGCATCCAGATTTGAGGTGAAACTATTTCTTAAGGGCGTCCTTCACATTAGGCTTCCCAGGAAACATATTCATCCTCCTCCTCCTTGGGACCTTAATTTTGTTTTAGAAAATTTGACCCTGGCCACTTTTGAGCCCGCATTTTCAGCCTGCTTAAAACATTGTTCTTGGAAAACTGTCTTAGTGGCCTTGACTTCTGCTAGAAGGGTGTCAGAGCTGCAAGCTCTTATGGCTTCACCCCCCCCCCCCCTTGGTCTTTCTTAAGGATGGTATCCTTTAGTACAAATCCTTCTTTTATGCCAAAAATGGTTAATGAGTTATCCCTTAACTAGTCCATTCAGTTACCCACCTTCTTCCCTTCTCCCCAAAACTACAGTGAGAAGGTACTCCTTAGATCTACATAGACAACATTGATTTTATCTGGACAAGACTAAAGCTGTCAGAAAATCTGATCAGCTATTTGTGAATTTTAATCCCAGGGCTCTGGGTTTACCTTTTTCCAAGCAGACTATTTCTTCTTGGATTTCAAAGATGGTTTGCCCTTGTTACACGCTCCATGTAAAGAGCCTCTCTTCACCTGTGTAGGCCCATTCTTCAAGAGGTGTGGCTTCCTCTAAGGCATTCTTCAAGGGTTCAGATAACAGCAGCTTCCTTGAAGCAGCCACCCAGAATTCTATTCATTCCTTTACCAAACATTGTAAACTGGATGGTAGCTGCAGATCCAGAGATGGATTTGCTAAAGTTGCAGCAAGTGAATAGAAGAACATAGAGTAGTTGTAAAATCTTGAGTCCAAAACAAAAAGAGCAACCAGTAAAAGACCAAAAACGAAATGTAAAATCGAAAAAATAGCTGGTCAGGCAGAAGTATAGAACAAACAGGAACTTTAATAAAACTTTACACACTGAATAAAATCAATAAAACAATAAAAAACAGGAGAAGTGCTTTCGTACACACACTTCTTCAGATCCATAAAATACTGCATCCATAGTGAGTTTTTATATGCACAGCCTAGTGTTTCAAGTCACGTGATTTCAATAGAGGCCTAATTGGCTTAACTTCATTTAACTCTTTACCTTCCTTGGCTCTAAGCAAATGCATCCCTTTTATTTCAGTACATTATGTCTTAGTCTTTACATCACCAACTCTCAAGCCTGGTATATACATATCCAAAACTATAAACTTAAACCAGTGTTCACACCCTGCTGACATAACATGTTTTGAGAAAGCATTCCTCACATCTTGCTTGCCAATACCATAAACATGCTCTCTAATCCTATCTCTTAAACAGCGGTTGGTCTTCCCAACGTAAAAACTTTGACAAACTACACATAACGCACAGTAGATTATATTCTTACTACTACAGTCAGCATGTAATCTAATGCTAAACACTTGTCCTGTATCTGAGTGTACAAACTGGTCATCTGAATCCACATATCTACATGCACTACAATGATGGCATGGGAACGTCCCTATCCTCTGGCTAGGGGCTCTCCTCTGACCGTCAGATAAGGGTTTATAACATAACATTTTCTTTAATGAGGGGCGATTCTTAAAACAAAAAGATGGTGTGTTTTCTAGTAGCCCTTTACACTTATTATCAGAGGTTAGAATTCTCCAGTGTTTTCTAATAATTTCACATATACGTCCTGAATCCTTTGAGTATGTAAGGCTCATACGTATCTCGTGAGAGTGCTCCTCATTATGGGGAGTAATGTCCTCTGCTCTCCAATCAAAGTAAGGTCTTGTACGTGTCTCCCTTTGCATAACTGCATCATTCTGTGCTATCGCTATCTCTGCTCTACTATACCCTCTGTCCAATAAATTACTGCTAAGTGTATCAAAAGAGTCATACATATCGCTGTCTCTTACATTCAGTCTTGCCGTTCCAAAAAATTGTCCTCTAATCTGCTTGACATGTCTCTGGTGCATAATGCGTGAATGTACTGTATTGTTGGTCTTGCATGATTTAACAAACTGTTTTGTGTACAGACCTCCTGCAGTCTTAACTACCATAACATCCAAGAACGAAATAGACTCAGCAGAGCATTCATAAGAAAAACGGAGAAAGCTAGTAGTGTTATTCAGATAACACATAAACTGATCTAAACTTCTCTCTGTGTTCCCCCAAACAAGAAACAGATGGTCCACATAACGACCATAAAACAGTATTGAACGTTTGAAACTGTTAATGTGAGAAAAAACATACTCCTGCTCCCATTCCGCCAGACCCAAATTGGCGTAACTGTTTGCACATGCCGTGCCCATTGCTACTCATTTTTGTTGCAAAAAATATTCACTCTCAAACATAAATACATTACGTCCCAGAATAAGCTCTAGCAATGTGCAGACTAGATAGACTTTATCACTACGAGAAGCAGGGTCCCTATTCAAGCTCCTCCTGACACCATCAATACCTTCATCATTTGGAATGCAAGTAAAGAGTGAAGCTACATCTAACGTAACTAGCATCATCTCTTCTTTAAAGTCTGTCATGGACCATCTACTCAACTTGCTGTGGAAATCTCGAGCGTCTTTTAAGACATTTCCCATCTTATTTATGACTGGGCAAATTTGTTTTTCCACAAAAATTGACATGGGCTCCGTGGCCCAACCCCTACCAGACACAATTGGTCTCAGTGGCGGATGTGATGGATCTTTATGGACCTTCGTAAGCCCATAAATTTTTTGTACTACTGCATTCTCTACCATAAAATACTCATACAAGCCTTCATTAATCACTCCATCCATGAAGATCTTCTACTCTCCCATGGATGTCAGCTACTAATCTCTCTATTCTTTGAGCATCTAATTTAACATAAGTGCAGTCATCACTTAACATTACATGCATCGCATCTAGGTTGTCAGATACATCCATTACGACAATGCCACCACCTTTGTCAGCAGGAAAAAAACAGATGTCATTACACTTAACCAAGTCTAGCAAAGAGGAAAATTCCTCTTTACTCAAATTATTATCAGTCCTCCTGTACTTCGTGTCTCTTTCAGAAGGATTAGAAAAATAAGTATAAATGTCATCAGTGCACATTTTAAAGAAAGCTTCTACCAGAGGTGTATTCACAGGTGTGTAAACACTAGGTTTTTTAAACACACAAACATTTGTTCTCTCTGCATTCCCAAATTGCAATTTTAAGGAAATGTTCCTTACAAAACAACTTCAGGTCAACCAGCACATCATTGAGGTTGAAATTACCAGCTGGAATAAAGCTGAGATCTTTGCTTAAAACATTGCTCTATTCAGTATTTAAAGTCACTGTGGAAAGGTTAAAAATTAAACCCTTTTTACCTTACTCCAGACGGTCTGACCTGTCTCTGTTTGCTCCTGTCCATACTGTCTCTTCCTGGAGCCTTTCTCTCTGCTTTGCAATCTTCCTCTCTGCTTCATGCTGATCAATTCCGGTGCCTGTAACAATAAAAAAGGCTGTTGTGGTCCTGAAGTCCCAGATCCATCGTTTCCTACTACACTCGCTTGATTGCATTGTATTCGACCTCCTGCAGCCAAACCTGACACGTTTCCTCTCCCAACGATTCCATCCTGATGTAAAATTGCAGGAAAATCACTCAGGGAGCCCTGTGAATGTACGGACATGGTAGTTGTACCTCCTGTCTCTTGTCGTAGCTCTTCAGCCCGTTTTTCGGCATTAGCAGACACAATTGCAGCACCTCCTGTCTCTCGTTGTAGCTCTTCAGCCCGTTTTTCGCCATTATCTAATAAAGCATTCCCTTCTTGAGTAAACACACTTGTTGCCTGTAGAGCAGCATTAATACCTTCTCTGTTAGTCCAGGCTCTCTTCTCATTGGTTGATCGCACTTCCCCTCTGTTCCTCACTCACTCTGATTTGCGGGTAAAGTGTCTATCATCAGACCAAGTGAAGATATGCCCGATGCAAAAGTCTCTAATATCTCTTGACAATTTTTTCTTTTTAGTGTCTTGTAAGCGCCTATCGTATTGTGCCAAGTCCTCAAACAGCTCATCTAATTTGTGCCTGTAAGGCACAAACTCTGGAGAGGAATTAAGGTCTGAGACATTCTCCAGTATTGTTTTATGTAGATCAGTTTCTACTGGAGTAAAATATTTCAGGAGCAAGCGTATGTACCCAGCACTGATCTCAGTGTTGTAATTCTGCCATTCCTTCAACAGGTCTGGCAAAGAATTACCATATGTAGACATCTTAGAAACTCATAGCCCTTTAGGAATAACCCTGAAATGTAAACGGGCTTCAAAGTGTAGTCTCTGCCATTGAAGCCTCTTGTAATGGCACAAGTTATTTTCTTTAGTTTTAAAAAGCTGTATAAAGCATTCATAACTACCAGTTTCAGCAGTATCAGTCCCATATGATTCAAGGGCTTCCACATTCATTAAAAGAAGGGGATTGTCGTTCATTCCCAGCAGACGATCAAGTCTATTCAAAAGCATATTTTCTTGATTAGCTGTAAGAGTAACATTTTCTCCATCCAAAACACTCTCTGCCATGCTCTTATAAGAAGAGTAAGATCAAGTCCAAAACAAAAAGAGCAACCAGCAAAAGACCAAAAACCAAAAGTGAAATCGAAAAAATAGCTGGTCAAGCAGAAGTGTAGAACTAACAGTAACTTTAATAAAACTTTACACACTGAATAAAATCAATAAAACAATAAAAAAAAAACAGGATAAGTGCTTTCGTACACATAGGTGGTACTTCAGATCCATAAAATACTGCATCCATAGTGAGTTTTTATATGCACAGCGTAGTGTTTCAAGTCACATGATTTCAATAGAGGCCTAATTGGAATAACTTCATTTAACCCTTTACCTTCATTGGCTCTAAGCAAATGCATCCATTTTATTTCAATACACTCTGTCTTAGTTTTTACATCACCACCTCTCAAGCCTGGTATATACATATCCAAAACTATAAACTTAAACCAGTGTTCACACCCTGCTGACATAACATGTTTTGATAAAGCATTCCTCACATCTTGCTTGCTAATACCATAAACATGCTCTCTAATCCCATCTCTTAAACAGCTGTTGGTCTTCCCAGCGTAAAAATGTTGACAAACTACACATGACGCACAGTAGATTATATTCTTACTACTACAGTCAGCATGTAATATAATGCTAAACACCTGTCCTGTGTGAACATTTGAGGTAAAAAGTATGACTTCTCCCTCATTCTGAGGTTCAGGAAAGAAAGAAATATTTGTGTAAAATCTTACCATAACCATAGATGTCATTCTTTGCACTGCTGCAGTATTATATCCCTCCCTCCTTCCCCCTGGTCTGTTTTGCTTGGATGTACTGCCTATACTACAACTCCTTGGTCTGGCATTCAGTTCTGAGGATAGTACGTGCCTACGTTGCTTTTATGGTCTACATCCAACTGCAGCCTATGTGCGACGTACCGTGTATGCTTGAATTGTGCAAGACTTTTGTATACCGGCCAGCAATGGGTCGCTTTCTGGTGGGAGATCCCCCAGGTTATGAATACTGCAGCAGTGAAGAGAAGGACATCTATGGTTATGGTAAGATTTTACACAACTATTTATTTCTTTCCTGAACCTCAGAATGAGGGAGAAGTCATACTTTTTACCTCAAATGTTCACAGACAACTCTGGATATCTTGACAGAACAAAATCTTTCAGAAATTCCAGTTATTCATTTCTTGGTGTGTAAGAAGAAGGGACAATCTGTGTCAAAGCAGACTATTTCCAAATAGTTGTCTTGGGCTATTACCTTTTCTTAATTCCACCACAACATAACTATTCTGGGCAGGATCAAGGAACATTCTGCCAGGGCCATGGCTTGGTCTGTCACTTTTTGAAAAAGGTTGGACTTTAGAAGGTCCTGTGTACATACATTTGCAAAGCAGTACAAGCTAAATTCCTTCTCCAGGTTTGTGTCAGGCTTTGCCAGGACTATTCTTCAGGGACGTCTGGACCCTTCTTCCACCTCCCAGTTGTTCAAAGCTATGGTAATTTAACCATTTAGCTTAGGCTGCTGCAGTAGTGATCAGCATGAAGAACCTACTACAGACCTACTACAGGTGTGTAGTTAAAATTATCATAACAGTAAATATTCAGATGATTACTTCTGCAGTAGCTGTGCCCTCTCTCAATCAGCCTCATTTTATGGTGAGTCTTTTTTATACTAGTGTGTGGACATTTATATTTTGTTGTTTCTGTCCATGTTCTGTCAGGGCTCAGCCTCTTTCTCTCAGTTGGCATGAAAGCTGTGAGGGGCTTGGTACCCACACCTGTCTTTTTACTCCGTTTAGCTCAAGCTGATTAATGGTTTGGGTGCATGTTAGGTGCCCTGAAGCTTAGGAAGCTGGCTGGCTGTTATATACTCTGCAGGATACAATCCCTATAGATTAGGCTACTGCAGCAGTGATCATTCAGACATCTACTGTTACGATAAGTTTATTTACACAACTATACTTTCTTGGACTTGTTCTCTACTTTCTTCCATCCTGATGGCTTGCTGCTTGAGAATCATCCCAGTTTTAAGATCTATAGAGGATAGTCTCCAGTGTTAAATGTAAAAGGTATTTTCTTTATCAATTGATCTTTGAAAGGACACGCCTTGATTGTTTCCAGAATACCCTCCCACTCTCCCACCATGATTGGGCAAGCCATCCACCCAGCTTCAGCTTTTGGAGTTCATGTAAGTTAGAAAGGTATGCACTTTTTTATTACTTTTTGGTAATGTCTCTGTTGATACGTCTTCATTATTTGTTGGTGAATTGGTGGGTTTAGGGACTAGGCACACTTTGCCTATATGTGATGTCATGGTATCTACAGGCCACAAATGGCTAACTTTACTGAGCCATGGATGCTTCTCGGAATTAAAAAGATCATGATAATTTTTTCTCTGTCATTTATCCATACAATCTGCCAGTCATACGCTTTCTGTTGGCTAGCTGACCCATTTGTTCCCTCTTCACAGTGATGGAGTTGTTGAGCAAGACCATTATTTAAGCAGACATAACTATGGCTCAGAAGAGTATTTTTTTTTTTTTTTTTTTTTTAATTATTGTTCAGCCTTACTTCCTCTTGAACACTGAGGTGCATGCAGTGGGCTGTCTGTAATGGGCATTTTCTCACTTCTTCAGGGAACATTGTATCAAGCAACCATGCCCTGCAGTTCTAAAGCGTAAGAGGTATCCACATTGAAATGGCACTAACCCACTGTGCTGCAAAGCACAAACAAGTCTCCCCACCCTCTAGGACAGGTAAATGGGCAGTGCCGTTCCAATCTCTCCCTCCTCACTTGGCTCCTTTAGTGACAGGACCGTTAGTTGAACCCTGTCACATGGGCTGCAGTCAGGGCTCCATCAAGCTGTGGTCCTGACTGTGGTTTATCTCTGTCACCTCTTTATGTTGCTTATAGTGTCTGCAGTTTTCAGGTCCATGACATTCACAACTGACCTCTGCTTAACAGTATAAAACTGCCTGATTTCCTTCTGACATTCTGAGGACTGTAGCTGCGACCGATGGACTAGTAGAACTGAAAGTATAAAAAGAGAGGATCTATACTATGCTCAGATTTGCAGCACTTCTGAGTATTCCTCATCTTGAGATACAGCCATCTTGGGTTTAATTTATAAGTTGCAGGGGTGTGGGGGTGGGGGGGACTTTGTCCCTCCTACATCTGTGGTGCAAGGACAGTCCCCTGCAAAAAAATGCTTAAAATGTCTAATAGTGATTTTTTTCAGACTTCAGGTTTTTTTTTTTTTTTGTGGATTGCAGATTATTTTTAAGGTGATATCTGTCACAGAATCATATTTTACATTTCTGTTAGAAAGCCATCTTTTTCCAGTCTTGGTAGAAGGATAGGGCAGAAATTATTCATAACTTTGAGGTCAGCAGATACCTAAAAGCTGTAGACAAGTATTGGTTATTCCGTTCTTGTGTAAAGTGGTGGAAAAGGCATTGTATGGCCATTGTTTTTAGTACATAATTACTAATAGTCTGCTAACATTATATTCAGTACCTATCTTTTTCTTTGAATGATATGGTATTACTGAAGCCATACTTTGTTTACAGACATTGTACTTTGTATTATGAAAGTGGGAGGAACTACTGGTAATCTTCAAAGATGTGTACAGATTATGCATGTTTTATACTAATGTGGTATGCTCGGATGGTAATTCTATGGCTAAGATTTCATGTTGTCATATCCAGGGTCTAGGGTTTAAACATGCCACTTTGTGGGCTTTGCATGTTCTCCTTATGTTCAACTTTATTTTCTGTAGGTACTCTGGTTTCCTTATGCCTTCCAGAACCATACTGATTAAATCTCGCCTTTGCTGTCCTTGTATAATCAGTATGGTTCTGGAAGGCATAAATGTGTGTGTGTGTGTGTGTGTGTGTGTGTGTGTGTGTGTGTGTATACATATATATATATATATATATATATATATATATATATATAAATGTATATGTATGTACGTGTATATATGTATAGATGTGTGTGTTTAGGTTTACTATCAAAATTTCGAACCGTACTCCGTCGACTGTACTATCGTCGAACACGGAAGTTCGAAAATGGTAATATAGATGTAAAAAAAAAACAATCTAGGAACGGGTTTTAACATGGGTCGAGGTAGGGGGAAATGTTTGTAGTTCAGAATAATGCTGAACACCTACCTCGACCCATGTTAAAACCCGTTCCTAGATTGTTTTTTTTACATCGATATTACTGTTTTCGAACTTCCGTGTTCGATAGTACAGTCGACGGAGTACGGTTCGAAATTTTAATAGTAAACCGTGTGTTTATAGATGGCATTTATCGTTCTATGGGTTATTTTGAAAAGGGTGCATAGTGAGTCAATTAATTTACCTTTTTTAACAAATTAATACATTAATTGGTTGAAGTTTACCCAGTAAACTGGAATTCAGTCCCATCACTTTTGCCTGTATTCCCATTTATTCTTAGGTGGGGCTGAACCATGACATGAAGGCTAGCCTCTTTTTATAACCGGCCGATAACCCAATACTAACCAAATAACCATCTTCGGTTAATTTTTTGTAACCTTAAGTTGATACTACTCTTTCATATGACATGAGTGTAGAGGGAGAGGATCTTACATTTCTTTATAGCACGTTAAAAAAAAACACACACATGTAAGTAAATGTGAAAATAACATTTAAATGGCATTACTATTTTTTAAATTATTTTTGTTTGCATTAGTTGAACAGGCAAATCCTGCTAGGCATAACCTATTCACATAGTAACCCCAAGAAAGAGGTACATAACTTAAAATTAGGAAAAGTGGAGATTATTGATAAAGTAGATCATAACAGGTATAGAGTTGCTCGTGTGTACGTGAAGTTTATCAGTCACAAGTTAGAGGAAAACTGTCAGCTGCAGTACATACTATGTATGCACAACAGGTCTGTTCACAGTTCTGCAGAAATCACTTAAAATGTGAGCAGTGAGAGAGTATCTATAGGTATGAATAAAAGAACGTGCTGCTGATTGGGGGATGGTATGCAAGAGCTCTAGTGAGACTACTTCATATCTTTAAGGAGGGGTTATTAGTAATTGTATTCGGAAGTGGAGTCAGTGTATTTTTTGCAATAGAAAGTAAGGCAGTAAACATGTGATTGTGTAAAATTAGCTAACCTATTTCCAAAGTCACAGTACTTATTACTGAGAAAGTATTATTTTGAAATGTTTTCAAAATACTTTTGTAAGACATTTAATTGTAGTGGGAGGATGTTCTTAACTTCCCGACTTGTAAAGTAAAAACAGAAGCACCAGATCTGGTTTTGCACAGCAAGCAGATTACTTTTTTTTTTTTTTTTTTTTACTCCAAATGATAGGATGTAGACCATGAGGTAAGTATATCAGAGAGTGCTGGACAAACATATGTATGCGGTATCTTGGCTGCCATCCCCAAATATGGGGGCATAATTGTCAGATACAGGGTATACAGCTTTAATACTAGTAAGCTAGTTACATTGGTTAGCACTCCGAGGTACAGCGTTGCTTCTAAAGAAATCAGTTAAAATGTAGATCACAAGGAAGCTAGACCACACCGTCTGTCTCCAAATGTTATTTCTTAAGCTTCCTGTTGTGACATTACTGTGTGAATTTTAACCAGTTTATTTCTTTTGAGGATAGAGACGATGGATTCTGGAATGGCATTCTGACGCTAACTTGGCAACGAGTGCAAAATCTTTGTAGTTTATATAGATTTAAAAAAATGGATGCTGTGTGAGAACTTAGGGAGAAGAGCCATTTGACTAATTGCAGTATGAATTGTGGTGGTTTAGAAGGCATTTGGCCCATAGCACATGCCGTATTTCTGGTTTGTTTTGGATATGACTGTCTGTATATATTCCTAAAATTTTAGGCTAGACTCCTGAATGAGCCCTAGCATTTTTATGGTTGTGACCATTTTTCCTGAGATTGTTTTATGCTGTTAATTAAGGAAATGTCGAGTTGCAGTCCTGCGTTTCAGGAGGTGTGAAGTACATGACGTTAGTTTTATTAGATGTTTAATGAGTATTGTTGCAGCTGACCATGGAAAAGGATGAAGGAGCTTTATATTTATGGTGATGGTTTAATGTCTGTAAAGTGAGTCCTTCTCTGAAAAGAGAATGCTGTTATGTATGAATAATGGATTACTGCAATTAATAACCATACTACAACATTCTGCACTCTTAAAAGATGTTATAATAACCCATAAGTGATGAAGCCAAAGCAGAAACATTTACTCTGTTCTCTAATGGCAATAATTGTTTAGTTTGAGAAAAATTACTCCGATTACATAAAGATGGTTATACTACCACATTCAGTTGGTCTGTGACAGATGGTCACCAAGAATTGCACCCAAACTACACGATTAGGCACAAATTCCACGTTATGTCCCCTACAGATGCTAGTGAAAGAATGACAAGGATCCTCCAAGTATGAATGGTCTTGGTCTCCGTTATTGAGCTTTATCTTGGTATTTGTTATCCATGTATGGCACCCAGACCACCCCTTCCTTGAGATTTTGAGTCGTTTGCTCCCATATTGGATGGCAGTAGCCACTTTGTCAGCTTGGATGAGAGTCCAGCTAAGGTGATCAGTCATCTCCTGGTAGTCTGTACTTTTTAGCATTTCAGCTAGTCCCACCTCTCTTTCCACCTTTCCTCCGTCTACCTTGGTTGTATTTTTCACCATCATGGTTATTTCATTTTCCCTTTTTTTTAGTATCCGAGTAGTAACGTATTTTGATAGTTGTGTTCAGTTTAACTGAGTTGCATACTGAGTTGGGTTGGTGCCAATTTTCTGCTTCTTGCATGAAATTTCAGGGACTGAAGTACGATGCATTAAATCCTTACTGCTGTCGCAGTATCAGATTGTTTCATATGGATCGTTTATTTTCTGTATGTACCTTGTGAGTTTGTTTTGGGTCATCTTTCAAAACGGGACATACTTATGGGTCAGTAGGAGGATTACTTGGTGAGCAGAATATAAATGGCAGTAAAGATGCATAATTTGATAAGATACCCTGGTAGTATGAGTAGTGTTGAGTGTTAGCTGGGCTGTACATATCTGCTGCTAATACAGAATGCTGCCTTGTAAGCAGTTCAGGGACTGTGTCAGCACACAGAGCCTTACACACCCTTGTATATTGTTACAGTTTCTAGTGATGTAGTATATTTTGTGCTTGGGGTTGTGCTCATGGGAGAGAATAGTTTTAACAGCAACTGTTCATGGCTTCAGTCATAGCTTTCGGTCTGATGTTTCCTGAAGATTAATGTTTTGGCTGGAAATTGCTTCAGGCTAGTAATCCCAACAGAGAATTTATTCCAAGAAAAAGACCCAGCTGTAACATTTTGTATGTTTAAATCTTTGTTTTCCCAGCATCAAACCACCACTTCCAGCATCCATTTTCTTGGCTCAATCGTTTATAATTTTTCCACATTTTGCGTCCAACCCACTTGTTTTCACAGTAGTAAGTCCTCTCTTTTAAACACTGACATCCCCCAAGCACATACAATTCTTGATATAATTGATTGTACTTTGCACAGCCCATATTTGACAATTTAAGATTGCTTATCAAAACAACTACCCGCAGCAAGAAACATCCTCTGAAAGGTTTGTTGTTTTTCTACCTATCGAAGCAGCCACTGCTGTAGTTTCCCTTCTCCCTTGCCCTAAACTAGAACATCTTAAAACACTCAACAGCCGTCTTGTATAGTTCCAATAACTGGATAGTATTGAGGCATAATTTTCTGTTTAAAAGTTATTCACCTTATAAGTACTTTTATTTTAAAAAGGCAGTTGTAAGACGGTGCACTGTCTACAGCTGTATGCTACGATTTGCTGCTCTTAAAGTTTAATTTCATGGAAATGTGATCTTTGGTAGGAGTAAGCAATGTTTTCTAGCCAGCTTTATATAAATTTAGAAAACATTTGCTGTAATGTAATGCATTACTGGGAGTCAGACGTTTGGCAGTTCCTCTATTAACCTTTATTTTTGTCACAAACCAGGTCATGAGCATTTTTATTAAAGTTCATTTGCATTTTAATTGCAGTATGATGCACATCAAGTTTTATATTTTTATTTCTGAGTTGAACATCAAGCTTAAGTGATTTATTTTGTCCATGTTTCATATCTTCCTGGTTTTACATCTTCTGAAATGAAAAGTGTGTATGTGCAGCTAACTTTTTAAAATAAAATAAAAGGATATTGGAAGGTCTAGCTTGTTTGTGTAGGCCTTATTAGAGATCCGGCTAGTACTTGCTTCCATCACTATATTAGTACTTGTTTTAGGAAGCTTTTGAAAGACATCCCCCAAGGCTTAATTTAAAGCTCAGGTGATAATTTGTTGGGGGCGACTTCCTGGGCAGGACACTAACTACATTTGGGCTATTCCTCAAGGTGTTTCCTTTATAGGAATGCAGTTAGAACCAAGTCCAAAATTAAAACTGGTTATGCTTTTTCTCCAGCCATTGGTTTACTTTGTTCAGGATTGGTTCTGGTTGTTTTCCACTGTAATCTGATCCAGTAACTGGGCAGGAACTTGCTTTCTTGACGTAGGGTCTGGTCCACTCTGGTGTATATGGTGAGTGGCAGTTATTTTGAAAAAAGAACCAATAAAATGATGTGTATTTCCATTTATATGGTACTTCAGGCTTTAACAGTGTCTGTCTAGTGTCGGTCATGTGAGTACTCAACTCTATCTTAGCATCGCATTACCTTTATCCACCTGTTTAATCGTGGGACTGATATTGGTCATTTGGGTGAGCTTCCACCTGAATAATTATTAAAGCCTTTGCCTGGAAGAACATCTCAGGTGCCAGTGCCATCATTTCCTTACCGCCTTTTGTTAACATACTTTGTACAAGGTCTTTCAGCCTACCATTTGGACTCCTGTAATGCTTGGTACATCCGCTTTTGCATATCAGACCTATACCTTTCCACAGATTCATTCTGAACCAGTGCTAGCCATTCATATCCTTTACTTAAATCCTTTTGGATTTTCAAGCCCATGTAACTGGCACTGCATTATATACAACAGCAGTAGCTATGCTGACATGCATGAATTCCTGTCTAGTACTTCTCATGTAACAAGCCCGTTAACCTTCTTGAGCATTTCTTCTACCAACAGCTCCCTTAGGGTTGATAGTGTACTGTTTTTAAATGTGGTAGTCTGGGATTGATGTAGCTTGCCCTACTGTCAATGTAGTCATCTGAAAGAGAAGTCATCAAGCTTACCTGCATTGTTCAGACTATTATTCCAAGATAGAACATCATTTGTTTTGTGTATTTGTAGTCAGTAAAAAATTAGATGCCTGTTTTCCTGAACCCAGAAGTTGTCTAGTGAGTGAATGATAAGTTTGACAAAAAGGTCCCCATAAAAGAACTTGTTCCTGCCTGTACTTATTGATTTACCAGTCTGTTGACCAGACGTCTGTACTCTGGTGATTTTTTTTAGGGGAAGCTGTGAATATATTGCCTGTGCACTACAGATATTTGCAGATATTATTGGATCCCTTGCTAGAAATGGACATACCTGCTCCCAAGATGCTGCCTCTGATAGTTTACTTTCAGTTTTTACTTCCTCTGATGCCTGATTACATGTCATATTTATTCTGTGTTCTCATTCATTATCACACCAGGGAATACAAGTTGTTGTCATCAAAATTGTCTCAGACGACTTCTCCAGGTGCTGTACTTGCAAAGATTATTAAAGCATGGTTTCATAATGGATAGCCATATTCTGAGATGCATTTTATGATAATACACTTTGAGGGATGTTTTGCTTCAGCTGTGTTTGCAAAATCCAAAATCTTTGGCCTTGTAGCTGCTGTGGCTTCAGTGCTTTTCATAAGCACCTGGCCATTAGCTCAACAGGGTAAATGTTCTTCCATATCATTGTTGCAATAATCATAACCCATGGGATCTTCTGCCAAGGATAGCCCCATATCTGGCCAGTATAACAAAGCCTTAAATTCTTGCCAGCATCATACATTAGATGTATGCTTCCTGCATCAGCGTAGGGCATAAAGGTGACATACAGATGCTCAGAACTTCTTTGCTGCCACTTCGAATACTGTAGTTGTATGTTAGTCTGAACCCCGTCTGCTGTGCAGACAAGTACCCCATTGGGGTTCCTTTTCTTTGCTTTTATTGTGTATTTTGTGAGTTCATGTCATCCGGAAAAGGGAAATGTCAGTGTGGGAGTCAGATTTTCCCCATCAAGATGATCACAAGTGTTCATTTTGTCTTTGTGCTTAAGGCCACACTCAAGTTTCCTTTTTGCCAGGCTCTTGTGCCAAAGAGTCTTCATAGCCTTCTGTCTTCTCTTTACATTTATCTTGAGAATCAGTGTCTGAAGTTGTTGATCCTGGGTACTGAATCCACCCTCCCCAGCATACAGCCGACTTCTAAGAAAAAAGCTAAAAAGTCAAGGTCTGATAGTGCACTGCACAGCCTCTGCTGGATGTCTCTCTCTCACTCAATGTCTGTCAGTCTCTCTCTCAGTGTATGATGCCCCTGAAGACTACCCATTGCTGACGTCAGTTCCCTTTGCTGTGACCCTTTCAGAGGTGGGTATGGAACTGGTTCTTGCATGTCCTCCTAGGCTTTGCAAATATTTGCAGTGTATGTGGAGGGGAAACCATGGCTGAACATATTTGAGGGGCCTAGGGCAATTCCCCATATCTTGGTTAGAGGGTATGTATCGGATATCCTAACTGAGTCAAGGCAGGGTTCTGAACAACTGAGCTTTGACAAAGCTAACGTCCCCATTTAAGAAAAGACAGAAGACTAAGCATATTGCTTCTCCTGTCAAAAATCTTCAGAAGAAGTGGCAGGCTTTACTCCGGGCTTGTTTAATGCCTTGATGGCTTTGAAACTGAGGGGGGGGGGGGTTGGTTCCTTTTCCCTCCTTGGTTCTCTATCCCTAAAAGATCTAGGGAACCTGATTCTTTGGCAGAGGAATCAAACTCCGATGACGATTCCTTGTCCTACTCCTCCTAGATGCCATCACTGTTGGATTATGGCTCTGAAGAGGATGAGTTTTTAAGTCCCGACTTCTCTTTGGAAGAATTGCCCTTAGGGGATGCACGGTTTGCATGATGGTTTATTTCAAATGAGACTGCTCCAAACTTTCTGACATCCTGAAAAGATAATTATGAGTTATTGCAGATAGACTCCCCTATGCCTTCTGCTGGATACTTTTTGCCTACTACTTTGGCTCCTGATTCCCATCCTCCTGCCCCTAACAAGCCCGACCCCCTTTATAAGGTGCTTGAGGATTTCAAGTTTCTTTTATTAGTGTTCTTCTGACGCTGCTGTAATCTCTCTCTCTCTAATAAGCTTTCTTGGCTTTTGCCTTCCTCTGAACTTCTTCCCTCGGACAAGGATAGTACTGCTGTGGAGAGGCTGGGGAAGAAGGTCTGCACTTCTGCCATACTGGCATTTCTTTCCATTAGCTGTCAAACTCACATGACCAGGTTTGGCTTCCTCCTTTTGTCTCATTTGGAAGGGATTCTGTCAGACCTGCCTGACTCTGCAGCTAAATCCACTGTTCTTTCTTTGGAGGGATCCACATCTCTGGTGGCTTGTCAGTCCATGGAGTTAAAGTGCTGCTGATGACTCCTCTAGAGCTGCTGCTTCAGGCTTTGTCATGAGACGTTATTCCTGGCTTCCTTTTCAAGCTTTGCCTGATGACATTAAGGCTAAGCTTCTTGATGTTCCTCTAGATAATCAAAATCTCTTTTTGGTACTTTAGTGGCAGATTTATTTAAGACCTTACAGGACCAGGGAAAGGTCATGAAGGACCTTAAATAGATTTTTTGTTTCCTGTGAAATTTAGGAATGGGAAAAGTATCCTGCTAAAACTGCCTTTGTTCATAGATAGCCTTGTCGGTTTTCCAAAGGTAAAAAGGTCCTTAGAAATGTTTTTGTCTGAAAAACCAACACAGGTGCCTAGACCCTCAAATACATTCCTTTTAGGACATACCTTCCTCCATCTGACATTCTGTCCTCTTCCCCTTGGCCAGGTTCCCTTGTCTCTGATTTTCTCTGTCCCTCCCCGTTTGGCAACAGATTACTTTCAGAGTCTTGTGTTCTTTCAGTCATCTGCCATGGCTGCTTTATGGTCTGGAAGTCTCCTCCTCCCTTTTTGGGCATTCCTCAACCTCCCTTTAACTCAGTTTCCCCATATTTCAGGGTTTACTGGAACAGAGCACTATGCAGCCCATCCTATGTGCCCTAAAGGGCACAGGGTTTTATTCCAGGATGTGTCTGGTCCCTAAAAAGGAGTCCTGGAGGCCTGTTCTAGACCTTACTTTTTTTAATACTTTCCTCAAGGTTCCCACCTTTAGGGTGCTTTCCCTTCAAATTCTCTTTCCCGTCTCGCTTCCTCAAGCCTTCCTAGTTTCTCTGGACCTGAAGGACGCTTATCTTCATATTCTCATTCACCCCATAGTCAGGAAGTGGTTACACTTCTCTTTTTTTTTCCTCTCATTTTTGGTTCTCTGCTTTTCCCTTTAGAGTTTCCACAGCCCCGAGGTTTTCACCAAGTGCCTGGCTGCAGTCATAGCTTTCGTCAGGCTTCAAGAAGTACAAATACAATCTGCTCCTTATACTTCTAGGATCCTGTAGGACCTGCACTTCACCAGGCTGGGTTTCATCATCAATCTCCAGGAAGTCTGTTCTGTCCCCCTCTTAGGATCACATCTTTCTGGGATACAGGATCCATAGTATTTCAACGCTAACCTTTCTGACTGCTCCCAAGGTGCTATTTCCAATAGCTTATTTCCAGTCCTTACTTCCTCTTTCTCTTCCCATGCTGCCATTTGCCAAGCTTCATAGTTTTGGTGGTACCTGCACTTGGTGTGGCTTCAGCATTCCCACCCACTGGAGTTACTAGTTACCTTGTTTCCTTGTCTCAAACTCTAACGTCTTTAGTTTATTTAGCATGTATTTCCCAACGCAGGCTTCCCTTTCCAGCCCCCTGCCCCATCTCAGAATCTCTTTGCAGATTCTTCATGTCAGGGGTGGGGAGCTGCTCCCAGCAGTTTGAGGGTGCAGGGTCTCTGACCCCCATAGTCGGTCTTTCCAGCTTTCTTCCTTCTCTACAATCTGCTAGTGAGAAGGTTCCACACAAGTTGGATCTTTATATAGACAGCTTGGGTATTATTTGGCCAAAACAAAGGTCGTACATAAATATGTACAACTTCATTTCTTTTTATGCCAGGACATTGGGTTTGGTAGTTTCTAAGTAAACTTCCTCATGGATTTTGAAAGCCATTTCTTTTTGTTATTCTTTTCATGGCAAGCAGCTTTCTATCTCTGTTCAGGCCCACTTTACCAGGGCAGTGGCCTCCTCTGGGGCTTTCTTCAAGGGTTTAGACACCAGTTCCATCCTTGAAGCTGTTGCTTGGTCTTCTGTGCACACTTAATCATGCATTACAAGTTGGATGTCATTTCCACAACCAGGGCAGGTTTTGCCAAGGCTAATCTTTGGGGGGTTGTGGAAAGTTCCTCTGTATATCGCTTCCTCCCTATCCTTACAATAGCTATTGTACTCTCCAGTAGGTTATAAATACTGCAACAGTGATACAGAAGGACATAGTACAGTTGTGTAAAATCTTACCATAACAGTTGATGATGTTCTCTTCACTATTGCAGTATTCAGCCCTTTCTTTCTGCCTCTTTCTTTCTTTTTCTGTTGGGAATATCTGCCTGGCTGATGGGTTTTTACCCTTCTCTTTAGTTGTCTCAATTTCTTTGGATGTACATGTTCTCGTTTCTCCTGAGGTGGCACTTGTTTACTTGGAACAACAAAATGGTGTAGGAAGTGGAAAAAATGCACCAAGAAAAACCAGAATCACCACTCCAAGTAGCCAAGAACCAGACTCGGTAGTATCAAATTAAAATATTTAATTCCACAACAAGAAAGACTCAGTGGTAACACAGTCAGTCAAGCACTTTTGTCATCCAAGACTACTTCAGAACTGTGTAATAGATCATTGACACACCTTAAATAAACCCCCCCCCCACTTAACACACTAAACTTTAAAAACATACACCCTAAAACATCATCCTAAAACAACAATACATAATACATAAATAAAATTTTGAACTAGTACAAAGTGTTTGACAAGTATGGTATATAATAACACCAATACTATGATACAAATGTGGTCATTAATACCAGGGGCTACAGTGACATTCAAACGAATTTGCCATCGCATTTCAGCCTTGTCCAATTTGTTGGTCCAGTCACCCCCTCTAATGTCCATACCTACCACCTCCAAAATACCAAAGTGGAAAAAGTGGTCAGGATTGAGGTTAATATGCCGGAATAGTGCATTATTGTCCTTCCTTTTCCTAATACTATATAGGTGTTCATAAATTCTTCTCGAAACCTCCTTTCCATTTTACCTATATAGAAGTTGTAATGCAATGAGAACACGGCAAAGAATCCAACCAGCACACTGCCTCCTCTTTACAATGAGTTCAGCACAAATAATGGATGCCAATATAAATACTTAAAACTGCTGTTTAATGAAGTTTAGCACTTTCACTCGAAAACCGAGCTTCTTCAGAACAAAGTACAAATGAATACAAGCACTTTAAATAATATGTTTTGGCGCCAAAAACATAAATTAGATGTCAATTACCATAAAAGCTATATAGCACTTATACATATATATATTATTATATATATTTAAATGTTTAAAATGAATGCTAACATCTTATTAAAACATTACAAGCTATTAATTAATTTCAGTGAACTGTTTTTAAATCTCATATAATCACTTAACAAATCAATTCATATACAAAAGGGGCTTTATAGATAAATAATCATTAATACCTGGGGGTGTATTGGCATCGGTATATACCTGCCACCATAGTTCTCTATACCCTAAATAATTTCTAAGATCACCCCCTCTAGGATTATGTGTAACAGACTCTAAAATCATGAAACTAAAAACATGGTCACTTCCATAATGTATGATGTGTCTTGCTAGTGCGTTTTTAGTGTCTCTCTTTTTTATACAATATAAATGTGAGTATATACGCTGTCTTAACTACATACTATTTCATATGCACTAGGATAAACCATGTTGCAAAATACACAATTAATTCAGCATTACTATCCTATTTACCACTAAATTTACATATCATATGATTTATATGCATGTGTATAGTATATTCCCTAAACATGTTGTGTAGTATACTACTATGTAAATTTAGTGGTAAATACAGCACTTTTTTATAGGTTCTTGTTAATTTTTTAGACACACAACACGTTCTATGTTTCATGTAAAATAAGTATCACTAGGATAGTAATGCTGAATTAATTGTGTATTTTGCAACATGGTTTATCCTAGTGCATATGAAATAGTATGTAGTTCGTGTAAATATACAGATATTGCCTTTACTCCATTACTAGAGAATTAATATACGTGTTTATAGCGGTTTTGGTTTTACACTGATATATATATATTCCCTCATATATATTTTATATATTTTTTATGTTTATTTACTGAAGCTTATATGTGGGACATAAAAAATTTTAGTAATAGAAAATATACATCTTTACAGGTCCGACGCATGGTGGGTAGGATCAGTATGAAGAATGTATTTAAATGCTGGACCTATATTAAATTTTCTTAGTTCCCGGTCTCTATGGTCTTGTTTTAGGACCGTGGGGACAACTTTTTAGGTCAGGAGGAACTCCCTACTGAGAATCCAGACATGTGACCTCAATAGCGAATAGGATGATGTTTAATTTGCAATGGCAAACAGTTTGTTGATGCTTCTTTGGTGCAGCTTTTTTACCGATGGTGGAACTGTCTTAAATAACTTGCATTGGATAGATTTTCTTACAATTAAGGTAAGGGATTCTAGCTATGTTTATATGAGTTAAGAAACAAGGAACACCATGATAGTATTTTGTTGAAAGAACTCTCAGCCTGTGAGGATGTGTTCTCATTTCTGAATGCCATTTGCCAAGTTGTAATGCTTTTGTTCAAAATATGCACTTTTGAATTATGAGCTTGTAAATGCATTTTTTATGTCTGAAGTCTGCAGCGTTTTGTCTAGTCAGAAGGTTTTTGTAATGCTTTGAAATATTTTGTGATGAGTGTGAGTGCTGCACTTTAGAAAATGAATTGGATTGAATTTAAACTGCATTTGAATGTAATGATGGCTTTAAATTGATGCAAGGCAATTAAGCTTCATTTCAAATTAATGAGCCCGCCAAAAGTTGTTTAGTATAAGTATTTTGGAATCATTTTATGATATTGTATCTGATGAAGCATAGTTTAACTATGCGAAAGCGCTTATTCTCTGTTTCCAATAAATGAATTTTTTACATATTTCCATCGTGGATATTTTCAGTGTGTCAGGAGCTTGAGCTGGGACTACTCTATAGAAGGATTTACACGTGGTGACTGTTCTCACTTTTTGGACTTCATTACTACCTCTTCTTGTTTTTGGTGAGAACGTCTTCGGTATTGAGTTGTGTTTTCTACTTTTATACTACAACTATTTGGTAACTTAGCATCTGTCAAGGAAATCAACCAAGGTGCTACAGCTTTAAAACCTATTGAAACCAACTTTGGCGTCACAATTGACTCTCAGGACGAGCCTAGAGAGTATCAGTCACCACACAACGTTAATGACGTCGTTAACGTGGAGCCAGCATCAACCTCTTCACCCGAGATACCAAACGGACAAGGACGTGGTACAGGTAAAGAAGGAATTGATTTGCCTGGTGCTACGGGACTAACAGATAACTACAGAAATAATTCTGACTTTACCTTCGACTTCTCGTTCGGTAATTTTACGGATGATATCAGGCGGACTGGGGCTAGACCCAAACATTCACAACAAGTGCGTACTTATGCACAAACCATGAAGGAGAATTCACTGAGTAAAGGTACTGTTAATTCTGTATGAGCAGGGATAAAGACCAATACAAGAGACAAATGAGCTATAATTGGAACATTAGTAAAGTTATTAATAATAGACATGTACAAGAAGATGAAATAGAATATGCAGACATGACGGAGGGTAACAGACAGGATTTTTATTACACACAAGAGAGAAATTATCAGGGAAAATGGAAAAAAGGGGGAAAATGGAGAAAGAAGAATCACAATCCATTACCCCCTTATTAAATAATAGGGCCACATCAGATGACATCATTAGAATTGATGATGTTATAAGTGAATATAAAAATTTTAAAATTTTTAATTATAGTAATATTGTACTTGAAAAAGCACATTTTAGTTTACTATCAAAAGGCTTGAAATTTATACCTACACCGAAATTTCGGACAGTGGACACTATATTTGAATTGAAAAGATATATAAGGAAATTAAATTTAGCAATTATGTTTGATAATAAGGAAAATCAGTGTACGGAAATTACTAATTCTGTATTAAAGAAAAAAAGCACATATATCCCACCTAGCAATCCGGTGGTGATGGCATTTGAACAAGGGGTTACAAGGGAAATATACAACATTAACAAAGAAAAGTACAACACAAAACATCAGAGATTTATTAATCTATCAGATGAAGAAATAAGGACCTTAAATAATTTAAAGCAAGATAAGACCATCAGAGTGATGAAACCGGACAAGGGGGGTGGCATAGTTTTTTACGATGCCACCACCTATAGTGCTAATATTCATAACATCTTGCAAAGTTCGGGGAATTACACTGTTGCTTCTATCAATGAAGTCAACACTGCTTATAGGAGAATTGACATGTATTTGGAAGAATACTTAATAGAGAATAGAATTAGTAAAGAAACTTATGAATATTTAAAAGTGGAATTCCCTATTTTACCCACCATTGTGGGTATTCCCAAAGTTCATAAGGATTACAGAAACCCACCATTTCGCCCGATTATATCGGGGAGTAATTCAAAAACTTACCCTATGGGAGTTTATATTGACACCACTTTAAAATTCATTTATAGAGACATTGGACATCTTGTCAAGGACTCATGGGAATTTTTAAGGAAGTATCCTGTCAACAGTTACAGTGAAGAAATAGTATTCAGTTCTATTGATGTAATTGATCTATTTAGTTGCATCCCCATGGAAGAGGGCCTTGAGGCATTTAGTAGAAGTTTATGCAAACACACCAAATTCAGCTGGGATAAAATTTCCTTACTAGTAGAATTGATGAGTCTAATATTAGAAAACAATTTTATCTACTATGAAGGTGAAATTTTTAAACAAACCAGAGGAGTCGCCATGGGGGCAGCTTGTGCCCCCATGTTTGCGAACCTGGTGATGTTGGATTGGGAGGAACAGCATATATTTCTGGGGGAGTATTTCAACTACATTGGCTATTATTCTCGCTTTTTACATGATGTCTACATTCTATGGAAGGGTGATAGCACAATGTATGAGAACTTTCTGGAATATATAAACTGTAGCAGCATATTCCTCAAGTTCACTTCCATTACAAGTAGAGATGGAGTACCCTACTTAGACACGTATATCTCACATGATACAGAGGGCTTTAAGTCTACTGTTTTTAGGAAGTCCACATTTAGCAATTCGTACTTGGATTTTAGCAGCTGTCATCCAGCAAGAATGAAAAAGAATATATTTAAAGGACAGATAATTAGAGCTATGAGAATGACCTCTAGACACGCTGATATGTTGAATGAGATCAATTTAATTCGTTCTTTATTTTATGAACGTGGATACGATTTCAAGCTTATGGACGACATATGCAGCTATGTTACAAAGCAATGGGGGACAAAATATAGTCCACTTTTAGGGTTTATTACATCAGATCCAATTACGAATCAACTTGAGACATCAGTTTCTGTGGACCAAAATATACCAATAGAGAGGAAAACTCACACCAGAGCCCTCATTATTGAGTATGGGATATTCAGCAAGAACATCAGAGAAATAGTACTTAGGAACTGGCAAATTCTCACAAATTTTCAGGAATTAGCGAATATTGTAGGTCAGACACCCACTTTTGTGTATAAGATGGGAAGCAATTTAAAATGTATTTTGGAGAGAGACAATAGTAGAGGTAGCAACACAAAAAATGGAATGGTCACACACACCACGAAATGTAGGAATTGCAACCAATGTAGTGTGATTAATGAAAGTCCAAGTATAATTCTAAACAACTATAACCATCTGAAAATACGATCTATCAAAGGTAATTGTAGAACTACTATGGTTGTTTACATTGCAGTCTGCTCAGTGTGTGGAGCATACTACATAGGAAAGACTGAAAGGCAGCTAAGACAGCGTATATACTCACATTTATATTGTATAAAAAAGAGAGACACTAAAAACGCACTAGCAAGACACATCATACATTATGGAAGTGACCATGTTTTTAGTTTCATGATTTTAGAGTCTGTTACACATAATCCTAGAGGGGGTGATCTTAGAAATTATTTAGGGTATAGAGAACTATGGTGGCAGGTATATACCGATGCCAATACACCCCCAGGTATTAATGATTATTTATCTATAAAGCCCCTTTTGTATATGAATTGATTTGTTAAGTGATTATATGAGATTTAAAAACAGTTCACTGAAATTAATTAATAGCTTGTAATGTTTTAATAAGATGTTAGCATTCATTTTTAAACATTTAAATATATATATGTATAAGTGCTATATAGCTTTTATGGTAATTGACATCTAATTTATGTTTTTGGCGCCAAAACATATTATTTAAAGTGCTTGTATTCATTTGTACTTTGTTCTGAAGAAGCTCGGTTTTCGAGTGAAAGCGCTAAACTTCATTAAACAGCAGTTTTAAGTATTTATATTGGCATCCATTATTTGTGCTGAACTCATTGTAAAGAGGAGGCAGTGTGCTGGTTGGATTCTTTGCCGTGTTCTCATTGCATTACATTTGTTGTTTCAACTAGCGAACATTTGGTTATATAGAAGTTGTGACAACCCTGGCATACAGCAATATAGACTACACCGCTGGTGTTACAAGTTCCTGTATCCAACCTAACTTCAAAGTCATTGGAACCTAAGCAAACAGTAGGGCATGAGATAATGTATTTACAATACTCGCATGCCCCACACTTGGTAGTTCCCTTAATGTTCTTATTCTTACTCTCAATAGGATGTTCTAACAAGTTTTTCAAATTACTGTTGGTCCTGTAGAAGAAAATGGGTACCTCACCTAAAACAGCCATCAATTCTTGGTTCACTTTGAATAAAACCCAATTTTTCTTTATAATCTCTCTAATGAGGTTCGAAGTGTCCCCAAAAGTCAGAACTACAGAATAAGAGAAGTCATTATTTTGTTGGTGAGTGACTTCAAGTTCCTTATTCTGGCTAACCCCAAGTAGAGGTTTGTACCTATTACCCCATTCACTTGTGACTTGCTCGCTAATGGTAACCACAGAATCCGACAGGTACCCCCTAGCTACATTTTGATCAGTTTGTCCATTTCCAGCTTAACTGCGTCAAAGTCAGAGCACATTCCGGCTATACGCACCATCTGACCTTTCACTATGTTCCTTTTCACAAAGTGGGGGTGACAACTCCGGAACTCAAGATAGTCATTTGAGAAAGTGGGTTTTCGGTAAACACTATACCAAAAACACTTCTTATTCGAGTCCTTCCAAATACACACATCCAGGTAGTTGATCCTAGAGCTACCACTGTTACCAGTAAATTTAAAATAATCACAAAGATTATTAAGAAAATCTAAGAAGTTGGTATGTTGGTCCCCTACTTTCCAAAGAATGAAAAGATCGTCCAAGAATCTTAAATAACCACCCAACAGTCTTTAAATGGACTTTAAAAATGAACTCACTTTCCCAACGGTACATGACTAAGTTTGCAAACAAAGATGCACAACTATTACCCATTGCTATACTTTTTGTCTGGCAGAAAAACTCCCCACCAAAACTAAGAAAATTGTTCATCAAAATAATCTCCATTAACACCATAATAAAATTGACCAGGGTGTTCCTCAAATTAGTTTTCTCAACTAGTACCTCATGAAAATATTGCAAGCCTAACTCATGGGGTATAGAAGTGAGCAAGTCCACAGCATCAACTGTGGAAAAGTTAACCTCCTCACTATAATGTTCTTCCATTCATTTTTCTTTTCATTGTATAAAGGGTTGTCCCTAAACAGATATTTCAAGTTCATCTTTCTAGTGAAAATTTTAAATTCAGTTAAAGCAGTACAAACATCCTCCTTCCTAGATGGTACAAATTGTATTCCCTTCATTAAAAGCGAAAAAAAGGTCCTTACTTACTTCAACACCTGCATAGTTGAAAATAATAAACCCCCGGTATGTGTGTAGGACTCTCCCGAATGAAGTAATAATCTCATCTGCTTCACTCACTGTTGTATTATCACAAGTAGGAATATCTAGTGGTAACTGTTCTTCCTCCATTGTTTCTGATTGGCTAGAGGCCAATTGGGTGGAGTTCAGCTTAGAGGCCAGTATTAAGAATGTGTCAAAATCCAATTATATACCTTGGGGTATGGGAGTCACTAGGTCTCCAGAAACTTTGAGGGTCTCTGTGTTCTGTAATACATTTCATGCCTCATGTTTGAAAGTTTTTACTTGTCAACAGTTGTACCCAGAAGAGTTGTGTGTGTCCATAGGTAAAAATCAGCAATATTGTAGGTTCACAGATATTTACTTGACCATTGATCTGTGAGGATCTTAAGAAGCCTAGCCTTTTCTTCCCATGGTAGATTCTAGCCATATATTTTGTGTACAAATTGTTCATAGATGAGGATAACAAGTGTATATATTGAGGGATTTGCATGTTTCCCCATCCGTTAGGGACAAGTACTAAACCTGGGGTGAATTTGCAGTTACAACTCATTTTTGTCCCGATTGCATTTGTCTGTGGTAGGATAAGTAGTTTGCTTTATGTTGATCCTACCTCAGCATCTTCTGTTTAAGTTGCAGAAGAGATTTAGAGCCCTTGAGTTGTGTTTTATGCCACAATTGGACTTGCAAATATGTAATAGCTCTGACAAGATTACTTTTCTCTCTCTCTCTCTCTCACACACACACACACACACACACACACACACACACACACACATACACACACTGTCACTGCCCTTCGCAAACCATGTGTATCACAAAATGCACAAATACAAGTACCTGCTGTACACTTGCCTACAGGCAAATTGGAGGAATGCCACTTCACCTTTGGCGTGTCTTTGTGTTAGAGAAGCCAGAATACACAAATAAACCCATACAGAGATGGGTGGGTCTATGGACTTCACACATAAACTCAAGCAAAATCAAGCACTATGAGATGGCAGTGTTACTCTGTGCCAGTAACCAGTTGCTTTCACACACATTTTCCTCCTGCCAGGTCACCAATGATAGCAACTTATGTGCAATGCTGATTGTGATGGGAAGTGAAAGAAATTATGGATAGTTGATTACTTTTTAATATATTAAATCCCCCTCCCACACAGACTAGCACAAGCCATAACAATACTAGTTTTACATTATTGTCAGCAAGTATGGGTCATTATGTGACCTTACTTCCTTCTCGCCAGATCAGTAACTGTTTAACAGTGATCAAACAACAGGGATACGTCGGTTATATATACAGACTGCCTCTGTACACATCAATTACACAACCTCTTTACTGAATGTGTACACCTCAGATATCCATTTGTAGTAAACAATAATACTGAATGGTTACAGCAGTTTGTTTCATGTTTGTTTAGTTTATTTTACACAGACACATATTAATAATAGAATAAATTATTACCTCTCACAAGAGCCACAAGGGCGGGAGACTTAAACCTTGACACGGCTATTAATAGGACGTGCTGGAGGGATAGATTCATCACCCAAAGACTCCCTATGCTGTGGAACAAAATCCCAGTACATGTGAGGCAGAGCGCCTCGCTGGCCTTGTTCAAGAGAGATCTTGACCAATGGATGGGAGATCGCAGATATACCCCAGGGATTACCTCAGTGTCACTTATCGACAGAGGCACAGCAAAATAACGGGTATAGTTCCCCATACTTAAGGGGTGGCGTAAGCCACAAAACGATGGGCTAGTCTTGCAAATGCCCTCGGGCAGATAGCCTAGTATGAACCTATGAACCTATGAACCTAAATGCATGCCAGTACTGCAAAGCAAGTTTTGGACCTGTTTAAACTGAGCAGAGGGCAAGAGGGTCAGTTACGTTCATCCACAGACTGATCCCACCACCACTCAAGGTTTGTAGCCACTTCTGTGTATGCTTCAGACATTTGATTGTGATAAAAATCTTGGCTATGTAAAGTGTCTTTTTTATTCAACACTTAACAGTAATTGCACATTCAAGTGTTTGTGTAAAGACGTAAAATAAAAATAATAACAATACTGACTGCCACCATTCCAGAGTTTATTCTCCTAGCACCTTATTAGAAGCCTTCCAGGGAGATAAAAAACACAAATAAGCATCACATATAAAAACCTACATACAAAGGAAATTATGTTATAAATCAGTTAACAATTGTAAAACAGTTAACTGAATACAACTGGAAAACATTTTTGACAATTGTATTATTAACTGATTTGTGACATCATTTCCTTTGTGTGTATGTATTTGTGTTTGTGTTTTTTATCCTTCCTCAAAGGCTTCTGCCAAGGTGCTAGGGCATAAACTTTTCTTTTGTGGCAGTCAAGTATACCATTTATTGTATTGCAGTTTTTTGGTTGTTTTATGGTATAGGTGTAAAGCTACCCATGCAAATCATGTTAGTCTTGCAAAGACAGAATAATGAACAAACAGAAGTTAGTCATTTTTCTCCACAAACAGGCCCCAGTAATTATGGCTACTTTGTCTGTGCAGCTCTCAGAGCTCCAACTTTTATGTAGTAAAAACAATAGATATGCTAAGTGCCAGACAGTAATATTTTCAAACCGTTCTCGAAGCCTTTTAGCACAAGAGTCGGAGACAAAGCCAAAAATAATGAAGAGACAAAAGACCAGAAATTTGGGACAGGTGTTAAATATGCCGCGGTGGTGCAGCGGTTAGCGTTGTCGCCTCACAGCAAGAGGTTATCCCGTTCGATTCTCATCTGAAGTGCCTTCTGTGTGGAGTCTGGATGTTCTCCCTGCGGTCGAGTGACGTCTAAAGACCTGCAGGTAGGTGTGTGCGTGAATGGGTGTGCCTTCTTTGAAGGTTGGGTGTCGGGCTGGCAACTCGGCACCATAAAAATCCACTGCCAGTCATTAGCAGACTGAAGTTCTGCTGTGGCGACCCCTAACCGGGAAATGATGACGTGATGATGATAAATATTGCACCTATATACTTATATACTTAGAAAAGTGATAGATTAACAAATCGGGGACAGATTTTTACTTAGAAAAATGACACAATAACAAGTTTTTCATTAGCATACACTTTTCTAAAGGATTTGAAGTCCGAATCTCAAATGCCATTCATTATTAATGATTGCAGTTTTCTACAATATGCAAGAAAGCAACAAATTTTATGATGGGCAGATTTAAAATAGCCAAAATAAGGAATATTTTGTATAGTCTTCGGCAGTTGAGAAGTGTGGTATTCCGGCTTCATTCATAGGAATTAGTTTTGCAAAGTTTATTGTTGATAATCTCTGGTTCCTACCATTGTTGAAAAAAATACTTGCTGCAAACCGGTCCATTCTCTAAGAGCAGCAGCATTCTGTTGCCGGTTTTCATGACAACTTATAGCTGCTGATGCTGTATTGTTTTACACAGCTGTTACCCTCCATTCTTCAATGTTTTCAGTCTTTTTGCTCAGTCCCACCCACCTTGTGTTACACATTGTGTCACATAGCCTCAAATGCTCTGATTCATTGTATAGCTCTTGAGTAGGATTGAGCACAAAGGCCAGAAATGTGCTTAACACTTTTCATTATAAGGTACCCCAGTGGCAGCTGCTTTCAACAGGGGTATTGTGGCATATCTTTTTAACTTAGTGAAAGGGAAAAACTAACAGAAGTGTCAATGGCCAAGTGACTACCTAGACAACCACCTAGTTTGCCTATGTCTAAGGATGACCATAGGTATAAACAGTTTTACTTCTGTGGACAGATATTTGCAAAAGTAGGCAGGTGTATTTTCTGTGTCTTAATTGGATACTTGTCACATTCTGAGGTCTGTTCTGCAGACCAGAAATCACAAAGAGAGGGAAGCTGTAGTGAAAGAGCTAAATCTTGAGAGACAAAGAAATTTAATTTTTGGGATTTCTTTCCTTGAAGTGGCTGTATACAAACCCAGATGAGTCTAAGTCAACAGTACAGACTGTAGAGCAGAACTGCTGAAACCATTCCAAAAACGCTGGCAATAACCATTGTAAAGTTAATTAAAACCTTGCAAAATATTTGTTTCCCCTCTTTCTTTTCTAGACCATGTGTGGAAAAGACTGCATGAGTTTGGAATGTTTTGTAGCCTTTGAAGTCATCAGTAGTTATCCTCTTCTTTCTGCAACGAATAACCAACTTTCCAAGCTTCCTATAATCACAGACTTTTTTTTCTGTTTAATTTTCTACTGTTATGAAACTGGTGGTGGAAAATGGGAAGTAGAAGAAAGATCATTAGAAATACATCTCCCCAAATAACAAAGGAATCAGAGAGCGCATACTCCCCCCCCCCCCCCCCACTTAGAGAGACAGACATGCACACACAATGTATAGACCAGCAGTGAGAAAAGGCAGAGTGCCAAATCTATTTCTTTGTGCAGTGTTTCTTGTTCCCATTTCTTTGGAAGATAGCCTGTGCAATGGATGTGTTGAGCAGAGAGAGAGTGGGAAACCTGACTAAGGAAAAGTGATGGGGATTTCCGTGCACCTGCAGATTTCTGTACTTCTCCACTAGGAATTTCCACAAGAATCTGAGGTTGCTAGCTAGCCCCACTGTTTAATAAACAGTTACTGTATAATGGAGATGTAGTGGTTGAGTCAGAACCGGTCATAACTAGATGGGTTGGACGGATGTTATGTCTGATGTCCACCTGAAAAGATGTCCAGAGATGTTAGCCTGTCGGTGAGAGATGTTCAGCCATCTGACCTAAGAATAAAACATCTTTTTAGTCAAGAATTTGCTGACATTACCAGAGGGCCTTTGGAGTTTGTCAGCAGCCGTTGCTGATTAGTCACTAGTGAAAGAAGCACAACAGTAGTGTTGAAAGGTATTATGGTTGTGTCTTTTAGATGCATATAGCACTGGATACTAAAAACACTGTAATCAGATTTATGGCTTCTGCCAAAGTGATATAAACAGATTAGGGAGGGTAACCACTGACCTCAGACATCAGAGTTCTAAAAATAAAATGTGAGACTTTACCTATGAAGTGCTTGGTCTCTTTGAAGCCACACAAAATTTTAGATGAAAGAAGAGAGTTTAAAAAGTAATATAAGAATGTTTTTTTTTTTTTTTTTATACTGTCATTGGCAATGCAGGTATTACTTCTTTACCCAGTTGTGGCAGAAGCCTTAGCATATTTCCTATGACAAACCAATGTACACTTCTTGCCACAGTGATCCTGACCTGTATAACAGCCATTGTTAAACAGCTGTCAAACCTCAGGGAGACACACCTGCCAGGTCTAACTTTGAGTACTCATGCTGCATTAGCGGACCGGAGTTCCGCTGTGGCGACCCCTAACCAGGAAAAGCCGAAAGACACAACAACATGCTATAAGTGAATACACAAGGACCCAAGGGAGTGACATTTTTTCCTCCCCTAAGAGGAGGGCTTAGTAAGTGCTATGGTTATCATCTGACTGCGTCTCCCATGGCTTGGTATCTCTTATACTTGTGTTAAGCTTAACAGACCTTTTTCTACATTCTTTCTAGTTCTGTCTTTCTAAGTACATATATATGAAAGCATACGTACCTGTATGGTATATTTTACCACTATGGACTTTCACTTCTTCCTTGGTTGCCTTGGATTTTTAAAGCATACGTCTCAGAATTATTTAAGCATAGCACTATGATTTTGCCCCAGTTTAGACTTGCTCCTCCTAGATTCACTAATTTTCTTCATAAACTGGACCTCAAGGGTACAGACATTATTGAATAAATGAAGCATGTGTACAAAGTCTCTGCAGCCGTACTTGTGTGAAACATATAGTATTTGAAGGTCTTGTATACTGAATAATAGGAAAGAATTCCTCTTTCTGTCTCTCCTCTGTAATTTGAAAATGCTAGTGCTGTAATTTTTAATGCTCTTAGGTTGATTACAGTCTAATTTCTGAGCTGTACAGGGTTGTCCTGTCTAATCTTTTGTCTTGGGCGTGATATGATTTTTTTCCCCACTGGGCCTGTCATAGGGGGCTTGCCATCTTTTACTCCTCTACCGAAAAATGCTCGCTTCTCATCTATATTTTAGGTTTTTGCTTTTTGGT
Organism: Protopterus annectens; assembly: GCF_019279795.1. Lineage (NCBI taxonomy): Eukaryota > Metazoa > Chordata > Ceratodontiformes > Protopteridae > Protopterus > Protopterus annectens. The sequence continues at coordinate 896,599,853 of NC_056744.1, read as the reverse complement.
TAGGATGTCTTTAATGTGATAAAAGGGGCTATGTAATGGAGACCACGGGTCTCCTGCAGCAGCTAAGGAGAAGTGTATCCTATTCTTAGAGTTCAGTTAAAAAGGTTCATGCAGAATTAGGGTTGACAAATTCCCTAGCCACATTCAGCAAAAGTAGTGCCACATACCAGCATAAATGGCATTATCCCTGGCAACATTAACAGAGTTTTGACGCTACCACAGTATTTTCTTCTTTACAGCAAATTATGACTTTACAGCAGATTGACTTGCTGCTTAACCTACCTACCCTATTTTATATTTTCACAGAGATCAATTCAGAGGTTGTTCATAGGTTCATCGGAGGTTACTAGGCTAGCCGCCCTAGAACTTTTATAAGCCTAGTCATGTTAGTCCCAAGTATCCCTATTTGTTCTTTTTATGGGTAGTTTGCAGAATGAATTTATGAACATAGTGGCACAGTGATCAACACTGGCTACTTCTGTCCATGAGGAATATGAAGGACATGGGGACCCCAGGGGTGAGTTTGCAGTCTCTCATCCAATTATCTAGGTTGTGTTTGAATAGGGTCAGTGAGGAGCTCTGTTTTACGTGAATAAGGAGTGCATTACAGAGAGGTGGCAATCTCTGGGAGACATATGTCTCTCCAGCATGATGCTAGGTTGAGATCACTAGAGTGAGTGACTCTTGAGCCATTTGACTTGTGGATGTACAGCATTTCCATTAGGGCAGGGTTGGAGATCGTCCAACAGGCCAGGCACAACTCGCCTGTCAGCAGCCTGTAAGATGCAGATTAAAGTGATAGGGCTTTCAGCCTGTCCACGTAAGTCATGGTTTGGAGTCCCTGTATTTTCTTAGTGAGAAATCTCTGAGGTCTGTTCAGCTGCTGCATGTGTTTGGTGAGGTATATGCAAAAGGGTGCATTGTACTCTATTAATGGTCTGATGAGGGTCGAGTACAGTGAGGTTATAAAATCCCTCAACCTGGATGCTATGCCCTGGCTTATGGGTGTTATTGATGCTTGAAGATGGTCCATTTCCTCCCCTCTTTTGTTTTGCACATTACTGCAATACTTTGGCATTTTACGGAGTAGGCAAAGTCCAGACATTGCTACAAAAGACAGCATCTGGCTAGTTCTAGTGCACGTTTTTCCTGCCAGAATATTACTTTGGGTTGTTCCTTGTGAAAAATTCCAGGACCTTAGATGTTTTAAATCTTAGTTGGCTGAACCTTTTCCTAATGCAGAAGGCTTGCATGGTGTCAGTGATGTCTGATGTAGCCTTCTGCCTAATTTGTATTTTTTTGAACTTCATATGCATGCCCTCATTTCAAAATAGAGTGAATGGTTTGCCCTGTTTCATTTCAGATTAAGGCAGTATCTATTCCTTTGATTCCCTTCTCTGAATATTGTTTTTTTTTTTTTTTACAAAATACAGTAATCATAACTTCATGCTAAAGCTGTGTGTAGTGCTCAAGATTTCCCTTATGACATTCATAGACGGTTCTTGGAAGGTCTTCCTTAGGTTCATAGGTAAGTAATAGGCTGTGAAACTATATTAGCTACAGACTAGTGTAAACCTAATCAATAACCAGAGGGTAGAGTCAAACCCTGTACTTTGTACGTCAGAGGTAAAGACCTGAATCATTATGAAAGTTGGTGTAACTTGGCAGTGCCTTGGGTTGTAGGAGGGTCTTTTTTTTTTTTTTTTATGAAGTTTAGTTGCAAGAGGAAAACGTATTTGCCGATGGTTGCTGTTGCTGGTTGGTATAGAAAATAGAGAGAGCTTTTTGGCACAGAAGAAGAGGGAGTTTATTTTTGCTCTCGCTCTGTGTGGAAATGGAAGTTTAGAGATTGATCAAGCTAAGTATTTGAAAATGGAGGTTGTTTCTATGATGTGGTTTTGTAAACCGAAGGTAGAGAGTCGGGTGCTTGGTGACATTTCTGTGGAGATCCCAAAAACATAGGGTTGGACTTAGGTGTTGAGAAGTAGTTTGTTTTATGAGCCATTGGTGGAGCTCATGTACGTCTGACTGGAGTTGGGCTTGAATGTAGATGTGTGTGTGTGTGTGTGTGTGTGTGTGACCTGATCGGTAAAAGACCATGTCACTTGCATAGAGAATGAGTGCCAGATGGGGTTCCAAGGAAGTTTGTTAATGAATATGGACAAGAAGAGGGGGGCAAGAGTGGATCCTTGTGGTACACCTTTTGATAATGGGTGCATATTCTGATTGGAGATTCTGTTTTACTTCTGAAGTGTCTGTCAGTGAGGACATTTTTAAATTAGGTACTGCTGTCTAGGCTAATACCAATTTCATTTAGTTTGCTTAGGAGAAGATAGTGGTCAGTGAGGTCAAATGCCTTTGGTTTAAAAATAGGGTATGTGTAAGGAGACTTTTCTCACTGTTTTGTAAAGTGCCATCAGTTAGAGACCAAAGTGCTGTTATATTGCTTTGTCCAGGCCAGAATCTATACTGTTTAGAAGACAGCAGGTAGTACTGCTAGATGTAGCAAGAGAGTTGGATTGAGACTCTCTCCTGCAAGTTTGCTCAGAGTTGGTAAGAGGGACATTGGACTCAAGTGAAAGGTATCTTTTGGGTTGGCTTCAAAATGTGTTGCATGATGTTTTTTGCGAGACAAATTATATTAATGGGTATCTCTGCATAGATATAAACTGGTGTTTATGTTAGATCCTGGAAGGTTGTCTGAGGGGATAATGTCAAGCAGCATAGAGACTACTTTGGGTTTTATGCATTTGAAGCGGAGAGTAGAGATAAATGAAACTAATACACACACACATACTAATCCAGTTAATTTTCTTATCCCGCAAAAGGTATGGCAGATGTGATGGGCTGTCCACTATCACTTCTCCTGAACAGTGTCTGTTTTCAGAGTCTACATTAATAACATGGTCAAGCTAATGTCTGTGCTGTAGTGATATGGCTCTTTGTTCACACCTTAACCAAGGACTAGAGATTGGATATGGTCAAGAATGTCTTTTGGACCAGGTGACACTAGATGACATCATCTGTTACTCTAATAAAGAATTGGGCTACTCGTGTGGCTGTTACAAACAATCTTATCTTAACAGTCCTGTAGTGGAGGCTGTCATCATAGTTTCATCTACTAGAAGACTCTTCATAGTTTGATTCAGCACTTGTGAGGCATTTGTTCGAATACTGAGCTCTGATGTAAGCTTCTATAGCACACAGTCATTTTTTTCTCATCATTTTCTAATATCATTTCTAGGCAGCATTGCTTTTTTCTGTTTATTAGTTCCTGGACTATGTCATTCATAGCTTTTGAGTTGCAAGGTAAAAAAATAACTTGAGAGACGATTAAAGGACTATATTTTTCTATAGATGCAAGTGTGGGGGATGTGAGAACTGGGGTCAGTCCAAATCATGTACACAATAAATATTTGAATAAAAAAAATACTGATCAAAGCTATCCAGGACCACCTTCGTATGTCACTTTTATTATCTACGTCTTTAATGAAATAGTAAACTATACAGTTACACTGTGCTGTAAAGTAAAACGAGTCACATTCTGTCTGATATGGTGGAGGTGAGTAGACAGTTGTTGAAATGATAAACCTTTACTTCCATAACAGATCCATCATAGATTTATTAACAAGACAGTATGCATTAACAACACTGGCAACTTGGACTTTACGTAGAAGTCCCACCCAAGGTAAGCAGGATTAGTCAATAACACACCTCTCAACCTCTTAGTGCAAGACATCTGGACAAAGCCTGACAAAATGGGGGGGACAAAGACCCAAAAATAGGGACACTTTTTAAATATTGCTCTTATAAATGTAGAAAGTTGCTAGAGTAACAAAGGTTGTTTTAACATACATTTTCTGAAGAATTTGAAGTCTGAAACTCAAATGTGTCATTATTTAGTGACTTTAAGCCTCAGATCATCCCAGTGATTTGCCAGAAAAACACAAATTTTATGAGTAACAGACCAATAATATGAGTCAAAAATTTGGGCATTCTGTGAAAATCTGAACAGTTGAGAGGTAAAACCTATTACATTTTGATAGACATTGCTACAGCTCTAGGTTTCTGAGAGAAGTTTTTCCATTGGTGTAAGACTGTTATGTTGTAGCACATGCACACATTGTTCCTGTACAAAAGTTAATACAAAAAAAAATCATTTAAAAGTAAGACTTTGGGTAGAAGGCCCCTTTTCAGTGAGAACATGATTATCCTTCCCTTCATTGCTGACTGCTTGTTAATAGGCATTTAATTAGTTGTAACAGTTAAGAGTCTCGAAATATCAGTAAACATTTGACTTCGTGTCTTCAAACTTCATTGGCTGTGGGCTAGGCATAGTAACCAATCTAATGAATTACTAGGCGTTAGCTTGAATAATATAAGATCTGGACTTAAAAGTAGGTGAGCACTGATGATCCCCAATGTTCTTCCTGTTTCACTATTGCAGTCATCACATTTGGGTTATCCTGCCAGGGTAGCCCTCAGACGGTCCGAATACCAGTGACTTAGTATTTCTGCGTCGGTTGCTGTCGCTTGAGGACTGACGTCAGTTCATCAGTTCATCAGTAGTATAAAGTAAGGCAGCGGATGCCATTACATCAGTCTTTCTTGCCGTGGAGGCCAAAGCAGAAGCAGTTCGTACGAGTGGCGGTCGGCCGCTACCTGAGTTTTCGTCTACCGAATTGAAGTTGAAGTCTTCTAAAGCTAAAGTACCCCTTAAGGATGCTTTTTTCTTGCACTAACCGATGTCAGAAAATGTTAATAATTGTCTCGCCTGTGGAAAACAAATACCACACCGAGACTTCCACTCTTACTGCATCACTTGTTTAGGCCCAGACCATGACGTCCCTTGTTGTTGCTTCTGTGCTTTGTTCAACTCCAGAACTGTCATTGGGCCCTTATTGTAGCCAGATATTTTTGCTTACAGTCCTCGAATTCCAATATGGCTTCAGTAAGCCATCTGACAGCAGATCTTTCTAAAAAACGTAAAGATAAAGACAGAGACAGACCGCACAGGTCCAAACTACTGACAGTGCTTCTGTTAAGTTAGTCGTCAGTTCTCCGGTCCTCAGTGAGGTGCTTTTGCAGCCCGTGATGCCCGCTTCTGTTGATTTGCAGGCCACTACCGAGACCCTTTCAGAGTCTGGTATGCCACAAAACTCTTCTTCAACTAAGGATCCTGCGGTTGTCTCACCCTTGGATGAGTCCGGAGCTGCTGAGCAGGCACTGGCTTCCGAGGAAGTCCTTCGCATCTCGACACAAACAGACGTCTTCTTTCTAAAACTACAGAGTTTCTTAGGCCCAGGGTACGAACCACACCCAAGAAACAGTCAACCCACTCTCAGGCTCCTGATACCTTGCCTCAGTCTCAAATGCTTAAAATGGCAGAAGACCTTATCATGCTGATCAGGGGAAGCCAAGCTACTCCCTCCAAAAGGAAGAGAGATCTGTCCCCCGTACTTTTGTCTGAACAAGAGTCAGATGAATCTGATGCATCTGAATATGAAGACATGCAGCCCCTCACCACTTATGAGGATTCTGATGCAGAGGATTCTATTCCTTCAGCCTCTCCCCCAGAGGATTTTTCCTTTGGGGGAAACCCTGCATACCTTAAGGGAACATTTCCAATGGGAGAGCCAGGACTACCCTCAGTCTAAAAAGAGACTCAGGAAATTCCGAGATCTTCCACAACACAAACCTTTGGCCATCCCCCCAGTCCTGGATGTTGTGGAAGATGTTTTCCTCGAATACAGCTTGACTCCTGACTACCTTGCTCCTGCTCCCAGAAAAGCAGACAAGTACTATAGAGTCCCAGACTCACACAAATATATTTTTAAAACTCCTACAGCTGACTCTGAGATTATTTCTCAAGGGCCAAAAGGAATTAAAGCAACCTCTACTAAGAATCCCACCCCCTCAGACAGGGATTCCCAAGCATTGGACAGATGGAGTAAGAAAGTATGCACCTCAGCTACTCTTGCTAGCAGGGGACTAAATTGTCAGTTCTATATGCTGAAATTTCAGCAACATACCTTGGAACTCCTTAAACAAAAAATGGCTTCCTTTCCTGCTTTGGCAGAATCTAAAGCTTTACAAGAGTTAATGTATTCTGCAAGTCAAGTAACTAAACACATGTTGCACTGTGGTTTTGACACCCTAGAAGCTTCTTGCAGGGCAGCAGTCACTGGATCTGTCATTAGAAGGAACAGCCCCTGCCAGATCATGTCAAATCTAAATTGTTGGATGCCCCCTTGCACAAAGATAACTTATTTGGCACTAAGCAGAAGAGGTCTTAAAAATGATGGAAGAAAAAGCAAAATCTATGCAAAGAGTTAAGGATTTCTTGCAGGTCCAGCCCCCTAGGTTCAGCAGACGTTATCCCTCCAAAACACTGGTCCTTTCTTACTCCCGGTAAACTGGCCCTGTGGAATCGGACACCACAAACAGCAGCCCCAGGGAGTGCAGAGATCTAAGCAGTGGACTACCTCCACTTCAAAACCAGGGAGTTCTAAGCTGCCCCTTTATGGTAAAAACTCACAATGACTCATCTCCTCCACCCCCTCCCTCTGCCCACCTTCACTTACCTCTAGGAGGAAAACTCTCCTTTCACTCAAGCACCTGGGCCACAATTACTAAGGACCACTGGGTTCTGAACATTGTGTCTCAGGGATACAAATTTTCCTTCCACACCCTTCCAACCCCCAAAGGGTTCCCAGATCTGCCACCAAATCAGTGGGCAGAGGCTCAAAACAAATCCTTTTCCTGCTCTCTGTGGGCAGTAGAGCACGTTCCTGCAGAACAGATAGGCTAAGGCTTCTACTCAAGACTTTTTCTGGTGTCCAGACAAGAGGGCATCTGGCACCCCATCCTCGATCTATCCATTCTAAACACCTTCCTGGTGATCCCAAAATTCAAAATGCTAACCCTCCAGCAGCTGCTACCCATGCCCTCCAAGGATGCTTGGCTGGCCACCCTAGATTTAAAAGAAGCCTACTTCCGCATTCCTGTCAGGGAATCCTGCAGGAAATATCTCTGCTTCAGGGTAGGATCTCAACACTTTCAGTTCTCTGTGCTTTCCTTTGGCTTATCTTACTACTCCCAGAGTTTTCACAAAATGTCTGACTCCAGCCATTGTCTTTTGCAGACAAAGAAATAATCAGATTTACCCATACTTAGACGACTGCCTTATCCAGGCAGACAGCCAGGAGGAGCTGCTCAAGCACCTGGCTTTTGGTATGACCCTACTAACCTCCCTGGGGTACACAATCAATGAAAAGAAATCCAAACAGGTACCCACCCAAAGGATAATCTTCCTGGGAGCAAGTCTGGACACAGCTTACCAGAAGGCTTACCTTACTCCAGAAAAACTAATTTTCCTGATACCCTACTTCTCTCAACTAGCCACCAGGCCCCAGCTAACTGCAAGGAAGATCCTGCAAGCTCTGAGGTTCATGGCATCTTGCATACTGCTCATTCTATATTCCAGACTGCATATGAGGAATCTTCAGTGGTACCCAAAGAGCTTTTGGTGCCAACACTCTCAAGACCTGGAAACTCTTCTACCTATAATTGCTTGCCTCAGAAAATATGTTCTTTGGTGGGCAATAGCATGCTCCCACAACAAGGGAATGCCTTTCTCCCCACCCCCGCCACCCAGACCCTCACCACAGATGCATCAGACTACACTTGGGGTGCACACCTGGACGTCAGGTGCATACAGCGCCAATGGAGCCCACAGCAAATTCCTCTGCACATCAGTCAAAAAGAGGTGATGGCTGTGCAGCACACCTTGATAACTTTCAAGCCCCTTCTCTCTCCAGGGGCTCTCCTGATCTAAACAGACAACACCACTGTGATGTGGTACATCAACAAGCAGGGATGGATTCCCTCCTACTCTCTGTGCAGGCTGGCTATGACCCTTTGGCACACAGTCTCTGCCATGTAACTACACCTGTTGGCACAATTACTACCAGGCTCTCTCAACTCTCTGGCAGACCAATGAAGCAGAAATTTACTGTTGAGTTGCCACTCGTGTGGGTCCAGAGGTACCTTTACCCTAATAACTCAGAAATGGGGAACCCTGAAGGTCGACCTCTTTGTCTCCCCCACCAACCATCAGCTCAGCAAATTCTGCACCAGGGAGCATCACTGCATGGCTTGGAAAGTGGATACCCTGTCCTTCCCCTGGGTCATTCTATCAGTCTATGCCTTTCCTCCCCTACCTCTCATCCCCAGGGTACTGCTCAAATAAGGGAGAAAAACCAAGGACCATTCTTATAGCTCCAGAATGGCCCTGGCAGCACTGGTACCTCTTGCTGTGCAGCCTGTCCCCACTACCCCCATGGCATCTTCCTCAGATTCCAAACCTCCTGACCCAGAAGGAAGGGGAGTTCATACATCTCCAATTGCAGACGCTCAGTTTGGCAGCTTGGCTTATTCTCTAACCCTGAACCAATCTGCCAATGTCAGTAAACAGGTTCTGGATGTTATCCATGAGGCCAGAAGTCCTAGCGCCAGAGAGTCTTATGCTGATAAATGGAAAAGGTTCTGCACCTGGATCCAGGCTAAGGGGGCCAATATGGCACAGCCCTCCCTCCCTCCCTCTCATCCTGGATTACTTAGCTGACCTACTACACAGTGGCCTCTCTTTCTCCTCTGTAAAAATTCATGCCTCTGCTATTTCTGCTCATTTTCCCACTGAGTAGCCCCTTTTCTCACACCCTTTGATCAAACAGTTCCTAAAAGGGGCTAGCAACTTGAGGCCACCCAGAAGGGCACCAACACCAGCTTGGGACCTTAACTTTGTGTTGGAAAAGCTCACCCTGTCCACTTTTGAACCAGCTTCTTCTGCAGAGCTAAAATTTCTGTTCTGGAAGACGGCATTCCTTCTGCTAATCACTTCTTGCAGAAGAGTCTCTGAGCTGCAAGCACTCATGGCTCTGGAACCCTTCATCATCTTTCATGCAGACAGGGTATCCCTCAGAACTAACCCATTTTTCATGCCCAAGCTGGTGTCCAGTGTGGCTCTCAACCAATTCATTAATTTGACCACCTTTTTTCCTAATCCCCAGAGCAAGGGGGAAAGGATTCTTCACTCTCTAGATATGCACAGACAGCTCAGATTCTATCTAGACAGGACTAAATCCTTCAGAAAGTCTGATCAATTGCTGGTTAGCTTTGCTACAGGGGCAGAAGGCAAAGCCATCTCCAAACAAACCATTTCCAAATGGATAGCACAGTGTATCCAGTTCTGCTACAAACAGCATGGAAAGCCTCCCCCCAAGGGGATCAGGACACACTCTGCCAGAGCAGCCTCCACCTCTGTGGCTTTCCTCAGGGGAGTCCCCACCAGGGACATCCTGGAGGCCGCCACCTGGACATCTGTTCACACTTTTACCAAGCATTACCACCTGCCTGTCTTCTCCAAATCCAGGGCAGGGTTTGTCTCTGCAGTCTTGCAGGGCATCCTAGCCAGCCCTTAGTTTCATTGACTGCCTCCACCCTTTTCCTCAGCTTTGGGAAGCAACCCAAATGTGATGACTGCAACAGTGAAACACAGAGAACACAGTACAGTTGTGTACACTTGCCATAAATGTAGATGTTCGAGTGTATTCACTGTTGCAGTCCTGGTTCCCCCCCCCCCTCCATCCCCCTTTCTTCTCTTTCTCCTTTTATTACCATTCTAACTTGTTGTTCTCCTTTCCTTACAAGGGACTTATTGGTATTTATTTTCCACTGGTGGGTTTCTTCCACCAGAACCTGTCCTCCTACTTGGGGGCTCCTGACAGGTTAGGGCAAGAATAACTGATGTAATGGTGTCGGCTACCTTACTTTATACTACTGATGACCTGACGTCAGTCCTCAAGCAGCAGCAACCGATGCAGAAATACTAATTCTCTGGTATTCGGGCTGGCTGAGGGCTACCCTGGCAGGGATAACCCAAATATGATGACTGCAACAGTGAATACACTCTAACATCTGCATTTACTGTAAGTGCATACAACAGTACTTTTCTTCTACCCCTACAACGCAAGACTGCTGCAGTATGCCTTGGGTATAAACAGGTGGGAGAATGAGTGTCTCCCATTATAAAGGGACAGGAACTGTTTTAGAAGTTTAACTTTTTGATCCTTCTCTTCCATAGTGTTACTCATCACGCTATCTGTAGTAGGTGACATAGCACAGTTAGACATCAAGGCAGCCTGTGGATCACATTGCTTGAAGACTTGCTTTACATTCTGAGCCTTTTTATCTGCAATACCAATTAGTGTGCGCGTGTGTGTGTGTGTGTGTGTGGGGGGCACGACAAAAGGTATTCTGGACAAACCTATGCTTTTCCCCAAACTCTTGAAATCTTATTGTCACAAAGTGAGAGCTGTTGTCATGCTGTCAGTAATAATGCACTAATAGAAATAGCACACTGCAAAAAAAGTTTGGACTGAGCTGTATAATATGTTGACTAATCATCATGTCTAGTTGTGTATCTCTGGAATAACGCTATAACGTTTTCCCTCACATTGAAATAACAGATCTACAGTTGTCTTTTACCATGGGCCCTTCAGTAAAAGGGATGGTTATCAGTGTCTGTCTCCATTAAATGAATTTGCTTTCTGTGCAGAAGTGACGTATCATCACAATCCTGGAACCATCTGATGGTGCTGTTCAGCCACCACACTGACATCTTGGCTCTTTACCCTTTCTTAATCTCAAAGGTAGAATTACTGTTCTAGATTGGTACAGCGAGAGAACATCTAGCACAGACAAATACACTTTCATAGCGCTGTATACATATAATGGGTACATTACATGGACTCTTCTCTAGTTAGCAGCATCACAGCCTGCCTCTCTGTCTTTTTCTTACTTGCTTCTCTGGTATCATCCTACTTGTTGGCAGTGTGTTATAGTGGGCGCTAGGGAGACTGTACCTTTAAGGGCAAGATAAGCAGGCAGAGGTGGCCAAAAAGTAACCAGGGTGAAGCTAGGTAATGGCAATATACAAAAAGATTACTGCTGCTAACGACAGATTCATGGTGGGGACAGAGAGAGTGAGAGTCTCAAGAGATGGAAAGAAATTGCAAAGCAATTTTCAGCATGTACTTCCAAGTATTATTATTCAAATGGTCTGGGGGACAGTTTTCTGATGTTATTTTGGAATTGCCTCTACTGAAGGTGGAAAGAATTGGTTGTTTTGAGAAAGGAAGAAATACATACACTGTTCATTTGCTGAAGAATCTGTTTTTTTTTTACTATCCCCTAGCCGAAGAAAGACATTTGTTTTGTGTTAGCCATGTAAGTAAAAAACGTAGAACTGGCCTTATGACTGGCTTATTTTACATGCTTACAAAAGTTGCTGTAACAGGCATAGGTCTGACTGACATTACAGCCTGCTGAAAGATGCAGTGACATCATCTTAAGTATGTGATGCTTTTTAACCTGCCAGTAGATTTCTGGATTGTGTATCAGATGCCAGTAGCTGTTTTTAAGGACATGCACGACTTTTACATTGAAGTCTTATCAACAGCTGCTAATGCTGAACTCGAGCTTTATCTATCATGTAGACAGTTAGTTGAACAGTTTTCTTAGGATTGTTTAAAAGATGAAAAACGTCCATGTTCTGTAAGTTGAGCAAAGAGGTATCACGTCCCTGCTGTCTTGCCAAGTATTCTGTCAGTTGGTGAAAAGATTTTTTTCAATAGTTGTTGATTTCCCTTACATAAGAGCTGCTCCAAGACTATAGGTGCTGGCTTTTGCTCTGACAGTTGTTGCTTTGCTGGCATCACAGTATGGTGGCACCAGTTTAAATATTAGCATGGACTTGAGTCGATCAATTTCATTCTAAATTCTTTTTCAGTAGGTCATTGATGAGGTGAGACAGTAACGCTGGCAGGGGCCTGTGCAAATAATTTACTTTTCCAAATTATTTTACAAAGATCAGTTGCATTGCACAGGTTTGGTACTTTGATAATGTCTTTTACCTTGTTAGGAAAAGATGAAATTATACCTGACCCAATGTACTGTGCAGAAAATTGAGCCTCCGTTTTCCCAGTATAGTGCTTCTTTTTGCTGAGGTTGAGCTGCAACTGCACAATAGCCTGGAACATGGCCTCCAAACATTTGTCTTGTGGTCCTAACATTGAGGTAGCCATTGCAACAGTAGTACCTTTGTGTTTTTTTTTCTTCAAAAGAGTGGTCATTTGCTGTTGACATAAAATTTCAGGAGCTGAGATAATCTTGAAGAAAGCAGATATAAAAAGTCTTCTCACTAGAGTGAGGAGGAGACAGCATCAAGCAACTGTTGTCAAATGGTATCTGTCAAATCCTATGGCTGCATCCAGAGTGGGGCACGTCCTTGCCCCAGGCAACTTGGGTGCTTCACATCACTTTAAATCTCTGCAAGTTCTTTATAAATTTTCCTTAATCTCTGTGACCATGGAAGAAAACCAGTCGGTGAGTTCTGTGACCTTTCTTTTGATTCCCAAACATTGCATTTCCTCTGGTTCTGCTTCTCCTTTTGGTAGAATAGGAAAGGGAACCTGATGTGGTGAGAGAGTATAACTGTCTCAGGCCTTGTGTCTCTTTTTTTTTTTTTATTAGGGTATAGGGAATTGTGTCAGGCTAGTGTCTCTCTTATTAGGCCCACCATTCTTGAGTCCTGTGACTCCAAACATATCTGTGGTTATCTTCTGAATTATGGCGGTTAGACCCATCTTACTTGTAGCCAATCTGATGAGCAATTTAGTCACATAAAGACCCAAAATGACATTCAGTACTTGAACTTCCACATTTCTTCTCTACTTGAGGCTAGGAATTTTCCTTTGCATATAAGTTTGCCACCAGAGCTATGGAAATCCAACTGAGAATGATTTGAAAATGCTTTGGTGTGCACCATACGATATCACTGTTAATATCTGCACTGATGCCCGTTTTAAACTACAGTGATGTGTCATTCATTGGAATATTTACATGCCACATTTCATCCAAATCTGACTGTTTAGCAGCTGACCCTAAGAAGGCCTGTACTTCTCATTCTTCAACTGTGATTTCTTTCAACATCCAGGTACACTTAAGTAGCTTAGGTGCTTAATACTTTAACACCAATAAAATAAAACCCTGACACTGTATAAATGGACAGTAAATATGCAGAATAAAACAATTTAAGAGGCATAAATGTAAAGTGTCTAAGGCCTGCAACCTAATGTGCAAGCCCAAATAAATATTTCTTCAAAGATCTTTTAAAGTTGGGAGTAATAGGGGTCATCCTCAACCCCCCCACTTGCACAGTTAAGATTCCAGAGACGTGGCCCTTGAGATGCAAAGGAATACCTTCCATGGACCGGTGGCCTTGGCACCTCCAACAGGTCTATTTTATAGGAGTGCAAGGTACAAGCAGGCAAACAAGCAACTTAAAGTAGGGGAACCCAAGCTGTAAAGGGCTAAATAAACCAGAACCAAAACTTTTGCAAAGTGTGATCAAACTGGCAGCCAGTGCAAGCTGCACAGAATCAGTGCAAGTTTTTGATGTTGGAGTGTTCTAATCAGCAGCTGAGCTGGGGAGTTCAGCACAATGTGCGGATAGTCAGACTGAGTTTGGAAGCGACACGTAAAGAGCACTGCAGTAGTCTAGTTTAGAGGAAACCAGGATGTCTATTATTACTGGAGGATCGGCAGGGGTAGTAAGTTGCTTAATATGGGCAATATCCTTCTCATGAAAATAAGAGGCCTTTACAAAACCAAACACCTGGTCCTTGAGGGTGAGATGGCAATCAAAAAGTGGCACTAAATTCATTACCTTCAGCACAAGTTCTAGTTTGTTACCATTATAGATGATGCTATGGGTCAGTACCGGAGCATATAATTCTAGACAGTGACATGTAAAGCCATGGCAAAGGTCTTAGAATTGTTGAGCTTAAACCAATTATTAACCATCTTTTTGTGGATGCATTCCAAGTCTGAAGGTAGCTTGTTAATGGAGACTTAGATTCTGAAAAGGATGAGAGGTACTCCTATTTTGTCATCAGTATAACAATCGTGTTCTAAACCTTTATACCAAATAATGACCTCCTTTTGGGAGCATATATGCTGTGAATAGCAGTAGACCCAAAAATGAACCTTGTGGCCATAATAAGGAGGAGAGGTGATACCCACTGATGCCAATGAGTTTGTTCAGACAGTGGAACCAAACTGGTTCCAGATGGTTCCTGTGATCCTGTCATTTCTCTGTAATGGCTCAAGAGGTTCAAAAGGTTTACATGGTAGTTGTCAGATACCAGAGAAGGAGATAAAAGGACTGATGTACTTTGCTGTCACATGAAAAGGAAATCCCTGGTGAGGGGCATCTCTGTACTGACACCAAAATAATAACAAACTGGAATGGGTTACTGATAATGTTAAACATAAATTCAGTTGTGTACACACAACCTTCTTAAGATAGTGCACACACAACATTCACAAGGATCTTGATAAAGATCAGGGTTGTGATTGGTCTGTGACTATACAGATGATCTAGATCTAAAGTAATCTACTGGAAACTGAAGTAACTGAGGCATCCTTTAAAACTGATGAATACATTTCCTCCCTAAGTGAGGACATTGTGATCTGGTAAAGGACCCAATCCAGCAATAAGCCAGTCCTAATAAGATGAGAATCCAGTCCGCAAGCAGTGCTGTACAGTCTGAGAGCAAGAGTAACAAAACCATCATAACCAAAAACAGTAAACTGACTATTTCCAAAGTGGAGATCCTTTCATAGAAAAATGGTTCCTCCGAGAGTGCACTTGGCTAGCACCCGACCTTGCCTGAAAAATCCCAAGAGGCTAATCCACATATCTCTTCTGGAATAAATGAACCACAAAGCAAACAAGGCTGTGATTCGACCATGTGATTGGTTCCACCATATAATCACTGGTTATAAACACCCAAATTCTAAATTCACTGTTTGTCCTTGCCTGTAGGTTGCAGAGGTAAACACCTGAACAAACATTAATGAAAACAGAGATGATGCCTTTACAAGAACCACAGACTGTTTGTCAACCTTGATATGGAAGCTGCCCACAATTACTCATCTGGATGACATCAGTACTAAAGAGATAGGAAGGTCATGAACTCTTGAACGAACACCCTTGCACTGTTGGATGGACTTGCAAAGAAAGAGATATTGACAGTAAACTCCTGTACCCATAACATATACAAAGCAGTTGGTGACTACAGCTTTACAGTATTCCAGCTCTGTGACTAAAAACTGTAAAATGGCAAACCCAGTTTAAAAGCTGAGCCATCCCAGAACACTGTATGAATATGGGTGGGGAATATCACCACAAGAATAGGTCCCATAGCTGGAATTGAGCAAGGCTTCCATAACGAATGTCAGGTCAGTAGTAGTATGAAGTAAGTTGGAAACTATTCCAAGCTTCTTCCTGAGAAATGTTGTACTTGAGTACAGTATAGTGGCCAGAGCTGCAGGAGAACAGGTCCCACTAAACTTTTCCCAGTGGAAGTAGGAGTACGCGGGTACATATGTTACAAGACTGCTTCACATCTTCCTGTGCTGGGTATCACTTCACAGCAGAAACTACATAGCATGGGAGTAGAACCCATGGCCAGTCCTCATCACATTTTAGAGCTCATTGCTGATTGTCACCATGTGTATGACTATGTGTATCACAGCAGAAACTACATAGCATGGGAGTAGAACCCATGGCCAGTCCTCATCACATTTTAGAGCTCATTGCTGATTGTCACCATGTGTATGACTGTGTATCACAGCAGAAACTACATAGCATGGGAGTAGAACCCATGGCCAGTCCTCATCACATTTTAGAGCTCATTGCTGATTGTCACCATGTGTATGACTGCACTCACTACAATTGTACTGCTTTCTCTTCTTGTTTTCCTTTTTCTGCTTTGGGTTGTACCATTCTTTTTAGCATGTTTAAAACACACTTTTGTCTTATCTTATGTGTGTCTTTATCAGCCCCTATTTCTTAATTTTCATTATAAATTGCTTTTGCTGGCTTGCAGTTTGTATTGCTTTCTCCAGTGTTTGCTTAGGCTCCACTTACAGCTTCTGCTAAAGACTTCCAAGTCTGTAATGCTCATAGTGGTTCTATTCTGTTATGTATTGGCTTATCCTTTGTGATACTGAAGTCACAGCACTCATTAAGCTCGCAAAAATTACTCCCAAGCACTACTTTTCTCTTCTCCCTTTATGAGCTTGTTGTATATTGAAGCACTGCATGTTCCTGCTTCTCCATCTTGGTGATTTGCAGCGTCCTGCCCATCGCCAAAAGTGAATTGCACTGTGAATTAGTCCAGTTTCTCTCCTGGCATATAGCAAAGAATTTACCTGGGCATTACCATCCTCTGTCCAGTTAGCTGCAGTCTAACTGTCCGCAAACCTCTGTTTCCAGTTATGGCAGGAAGAAAACGAAGGACTCTGGTGGGTGAATAGTGAAATATTTTGCTTCTAGTTGACATGCAGGACATTTAGTACTTTACTTTGACACCGTGTTATAATGAAGGCCAATCCGTTAGAAAATTGCTGAACTGCTTAAACATGAATGCAACCGTAAGTAATCTGTCATTGGAATATGCCAAGCAGCATGCATTTGTACAATATCTGCTTAGATTCTGCTCAGACATGTCCTGTAGATCTTGCTTTAAGAAAGCCAGGTGTGGTCAGTAAGTAACATCACTACAACCTCACCTACCTGTGGTAAAGCGTCATTTAGTGATTATCTCTTCAGTCGCTCTGTTTACTGTCTTTAGCCAGTTTTGATTAAATGTGGCAGACTTCCCCGTGGGTATTCCCACATCACGCAGACATGTCACCATTGAAAGTGGTGGTGGGACAAGGGGTGTCCTACCTCTTTTTATGGAATTTCTTAATCTTTTCCTGTGTGATTTGTGTCCCCATGGCTGAAGATCATCAAGCCTTCCCAAACAGATGTGATCCTATTCATTCCACTGTACTGAAATCTACAGCATGGGGGGGGGCATCCAGCGTGACTTGTCTTTCAGGAATGGTGCTTATCCCCTCCTCAGTCCCCACTGCCAACACTTCTCCCAGCCCTCCTCCAGAACTAATCCACTGTAGCTCTTTGACTTAATCAGATAACATGTGTGTTTCTGTTTGTCCCTGAGTTTGTAGATTTGTAGGTAGGTGCTCTGCTACCCACACTTGCAGGTTTTTTTTAAGCCTAGCTAATTTCCCTTCAAAGAGACCCCACTCCTAGGTGATTGATATAAGCCTGGTGTCACTGTGGGGTATCCAGTGCCCTCCCTGTAATGTGTGTGTACTTCCCTCTTAGGCCCTTAAATCACCAGCTTGAGGTATCAAACCGATGTCTTCCCCCATCTACGGGCATCATGCAAGTCTTCTGCTTGCATGGGAGCAACATCTGAGTGGAAACCACCTCTCATCCCTCCAGTATGGGTGAGCAGAAAAAAGTCACTCATTCCCACACTCTTAGCTTGGCTGTTCCATCACTCAAGCTCCTAGCTGAAGTCTGGTTACCTAGCTTATAGGACTTTGAACCTTTGTGCCACAGATCCATCTCCTTTCTGGAATCTCTTTCACTAGAGCCCTTCTTGCTCTTACCATCTTTAACTCTAGCTTGAGCATTTGCTGTTGCTAGTGTTTGTATCCAGTATGGCAAAATGAGTAATACATTAGGTTCCTGGGTACAGAAGATGATGCTCTGTTTCTGAATACAAGAAGTTCAAGAAGAAGTCTGGGCAACATGGTGCCTTACTGATAAGATGTCTGGCCCACTGCCTCAAGATCCTGGGTTCAGATCCGACCCCGGTCATAACTTCTGCAGTTTTGTATGATCTCTCACTTTGTGTGTGTGTGTGTGTGTGTGTGCGTGTGTGTGTGTGTGTGTGTGTGTGTGTGTGTGTGTGTGTGTGTGTGTGTGTGTGTGTGTGTGTGTGTATGTATGGTCATCTCCATGTACTCGTGTTTCCTCCAACTTAGCAAAAATATACTAGTTGATTTTCTAAAGGTTCAATTTAAGTATTATTGTTTCCACACTGATATTGGTTGGTCTTAATTTATGGACCTGAAAGATTCTTGCTTTTAGATTACCGTAAATGCAACCCTGAGGTATTGTGTGGTGCCTTTTTGATAAGGCCGTGGCGTCCATGTCAGTAACAAAGTAAGTGCTTGCTCTTGGTGAAGGCTCACCTTTAAAGATAGGCTGCAGGGCTTTCCTTATCTGAATTTTCAGTACTACTTGAAAATCCGCTATTTAATGCCACTTTAGCAAGTATCTTTTTACATTTTGGTGTCTTGTTGGTTGACATACAGAGAAGCATATTTTTCTTCAACATGTGGACTTTAGACTTCTAGAAGTCTGATAGGAGGATAGTCAACGTTGGCGGTTTAACTGGTAGTAGACTTGCTTCTTATGGAAGTCTGACAGTTTGTGAAGAGGTTTAAGACTGTCAATTGTTAGTGAACTAGGGTTTGACTTCCTCTACCTTCATTTGCCTATTGTGTGATCTTGAGCAAGTCACTTAACTGGACAGTGCTTTGGGGTGATTGGGAATTTGGGCTAGGCTCAATAATGATTTCCTGGACTGCATGCCTAGTAACCATCTACTAACCTGCCTTCTGTTACTGCACCGGGTGTTTGGATTCACATACTGGCTTCTATTACCACATCAGGTGTTTGGATTCATTTAATACTGACACTGCAGTGCAACACTTCTAAGTATGCTATCCTCTGGATGAGATGTTAAGCCAAAACCCAATCTGCTTGAGTAGGTGGTAGCTCAGGTCAATGTAAAAGCTCTCATGGCACTTATCCAAAAGAATGGGGAAATTTCTCCTTTCCAGTATGCATAATATCTCTGGTCTCCCCTAAAAAGTTGATTGGTCTAGTGGGAATAACTTTGTCTATAAAATATAAATTAAAAAACAGGTAAAAAAAGGGCTGCTAATAGTTATTGAATTTGTTTATTCCAAGGTAGTGCAGACCTGCGGTGTGATTCTTATTGGCAGTGAGGTTATTCAGCAGGTAAAGAAACAGTCATATGACATGTCTTATTGCACATCCTCTTTAGATTTTCTTCTAAGTTTTGTAACGGTTTCCATGCTATAATCCTCCTGTGTAAGATTCCAGAGTTTGTTTCTTTATTCATTTATTTATTTGTTTATTATTTAGGATAAAAATCTGTATATTACAGTTTTCAAAGTCAAGCTGATGATTTTTTTTTATTTTGGCATTGTTTGTTTAATATAATCTTCTCTTATAATTTTTTAATCACTCGCTTGGAATTTTTATCGTGTCCCATGTTTTCAATAGTGTACTCCTCAAGGAATACAATAACTTATTTTTTAAAGCAAATTGGCCTCTCTTAACATTAGCCAGTTATGTGCTCTCTAATTAGTGCAACTTCGTGATGAGATTGACATTTTCTGTTGATGTTGCTCTATGATATATTTAAGCAGTAACCAATGACATGGTGTGTTATATTGAAGATTTACCCACAATTGGCATAGTTTAATCATGAGGGCAAAGCCCGAGTGATTAAATAAAGCCAACTGTGGGTAAATTTCAATATACCACAACCACGAGGTTGGTTATTGCTATTATACAATGACATTATTTAAGAAAATAAATACTTGCTTTTCTTAAATGTCTTTGTATAAAGGTGCCGTACTGTCCTACTGTGGCTGGTGGTATCCTGCTGCATTGTTTTGATGTACTGTGCATGCATGTAGGACTTGCGTTCCCACATATACCCAGTACATCAATGCTTTGAAAAGGAAGCAATGGAGAAAAGAAAGTCTGTTGCTGCATTTTTTTTTTTTTTTTTTTTTTTTTTATTAAAAAAAAAAAAGTTTTGACTACTTTAGGGGCAGGAGAGAGAGACAGAATGGAGGAAATGCAAAGAAAATTAGGTACTTGTCTTCAGTTTTAAATAACGTACCTGATTTTCTTTGTATTTCCTCCATGCTGCTTCTCTGGCATGTCTGGAGTCCAGACTATAGATTTTTTTTTTTTTACTTTTTGTTAAAAAAAAAAAAAAAAAAGTTATGGAATATACGAATGGAAAGAAGTCTGGGTGACCAGACCTTTTTTCATTGGTATATTCTAGGCTTTACAACAGGCACGCTGGTTGGGCTGGCCAATCAGCATGCTCATTTTTGAATATTAATAGGCAGTCATTGTATAGTAGCATTTGAAGTGATGTATATCCTTAACACAAATATTCCATATTGTTTTCAAAGCTTATAATAATTGCTACTCCTCTCCCTGTTTATATAGAATATATATGTAATTAATTGCTGCAACTCGTTTTATATTTCTGTACATTTAAGATTCTCCTCCCAGTGCTTTCTCTAAATGGATTCTGCACAGCAGTAGCATACTTTGCTAATGTGGTAAAGTGATATGAGGCATCACTGATTTGATTGGATGAAACCATTGGGACCCCAAAAACAATATTATCCCAGTTCCATGTTAGGTGATCTCTCATCTAATTGCATTTTTAGAAGGGAATTTCATGCAAGATATTCGTATTCTGCCAGCGTATTTTTAGTTCTTGTGGTGGGGATGGCAAGGAATTCCCAGTGACACTCAGTTTTACTTCATAGTCACTTACCACATAGGTTCATATGTTCATACGTAGGTACTAGGCTATCGGCCCAAGGGCCTATGTAAGCCTAGCCAACAAGGTTCCCTGGCTTACGCCACCCAAGAAAGTTAATTTCCTGTGCCCATGTTGAGCAGAGCCACAGAAGTGATCCCTGGGGTGTATTTCCTATTTTTCATCCACTCGTCAAGATTTTTCTTGGAGTGCTAATGAGGAACTTTGCTTGACATAGATTGGTATAGGTCAGTCAATAATTCCAGCCATTAGAGGTTCAAAGTTCCTTATTGGTCAGAAAATGTATATCCATATCAAGTTACTGCTTTGCTAACTTTTTAAGTGAATTAGATTTGTCTGGTAGGTAAGGCTGTGAGCTGTTAATGAACTGTTTCCT
This sequence comes from Protopterus annectens, assembly GCF_019279795.1. NCBI lineage: Eukaryota > Metazoa > Chordata > Ceratodontiformes > Protopteridae > Protopterus > Protopterus annectens. The sequence goes on along the minus strand of NC_056744.1, from coordinate 896,578,862 downwards.
GTAGTAAAAAGTATGGCGTTTGAAGCCTTCTACATCCATTTGCCTACTGTGTGACTTTGATCTAATCACTTAATTAGGTCAACCCTGAAAAGGAAAACTGGTGAATGTCATTTTAAATATTTTATTTTATCTATCTATTCCCACCCATTATTTTTGCCTTTGCCCGAAATTCTTGAGCAAAGAACCCCTTAGTTATTTTGGTCTGTTCAATGTAAAATGTGTGGCATTCTGGGATTGCCTTTCAAAAATGCTTGTTCTAGCAATTGTCTAAATATATAGGCATTTTTAAAATCTATTCCTGATTGTGGAATTTTGTCTCGGATTCTTGAGCTAAGAAGGTGAGAGGGCAGAAGGGAGTTGCAAAGGCTTGCTTTGTACAGTTCTAGTAGCAGTGATCTGAGACACATTTCTGGGGCATTATTTATGAGATTATTTGTTCACCTGATCTCTAGTTGATATCTGAGGTGTATAGTCATACAACTGGCTGCATTAGTGTAGCTACTTCAGGGCAAGACAGGCAACTGCCCCAGGTGCAAAGTGTTAGGGCTTAATCAGTTGAACTGGATCTCTTTAATGCAATACCAGCTTTTAAAAGCCATATTGCATTTGCAATCAAACCTGGGCAGTGTGGCACTCCATGTGAGGTCTAAACTATTTTTTTTTTGTTTTGTTTTGTTTTTTGTACAACCCAAGCACTGTAGCATTCTGTGCAGGCAGAGTATAAACTGTTGCAACTATTTGCTACATGTGTAGTAAGCAGTTTGCAACAGTTTACAGGAAGTATTTTTTTCAGTAAAGTGTGAGTGCCATAGCTTTGCATGCAGGCAGGGTATAAACTATAGCAATTGTTTGCTAAAATTTAAAATAAAAAAAATATTTTTTTAATAAAATTTGGGAAAGGAGAGTCAGGGCAGTGGACAGAAATGGGATTGGGGCAGGAGGGATGAGGGGTCATGTCATACATCTGACCACTTGGTTGTTGCATCAGTAGAAGGAATGGACATTTTTTTTTTGCTCTTGAATGGCAGAGCATTGGAGGGTGTATCTATCTGTATTAAGCCAATAGCGACAATGTAGTAAATGGCTAATTACAGTGAAGCACTTTTTTTTTGCTTTCGCTTGGAACTGAGAGGGTAAGATGCTGGTTCATGGAAGGAAATAATCCTTTTTATTGTAAACAGGTCATTCATTGTCTCACACATGAACAATTGATCAGATCAGCAAAGTATGTCCAGACCTTACTCTTGTATCACTTAAGGGTTAGACCTATATAGGCTTGAAAGGTCAGCACAGTTTCCCTCTTATGCATAAAATACATACATAAACAAGGGCACCCCCAGGATGTTTTGCTAGTAGGTACTAGATATTGGAGAATTTGCATAATAGAATATGCCATGATAGCAGTATGTTCTCAGTGACCAATGTTCAACTGGACTGTCACACAAAGCACAGTACTAATGTTTTAGCCAGTGAAATCCATAGTAATATTTTAGCAGGTTATAAACACCTAGATAGATAACCAGGTAGGTACCTCTCTCTCTCCCCTTCCTTTGAGACATCCAGCATGCCTGTGTCTTGCTGACATTACCTGTTAAAATGGCGCGAGACAATGAATGACCTGTTTACAATAGAAAGGATTATTTCCTTCCTTGCTGTGATCTAGTGAAGGTAGCTGCCAGCAGGACATGTGAGTCTGTTTAGTGACACCAGAACAACCCGTGTAACTGTTCCTCATTGGGCTGTAGTGACACCAGAACAACCCGTGTAACTGTTCCTCATTGGGCTTTAGTGACACCAGAACAACCCGTGTAACTGTTCCTCATTGGGCTTTAGTGACACCAGAACAACCCGTGTAACTGTTCCTCATTGGGCTGTAGTGACACCAGAACAACCCGTGTAACTGTTCCTCATTGGGCTTTAGTGACACCAGAACAACCCGTGTAACTGTTCCTCATTGGGCTTTAGTGACACCAGAACAACCCGTGTAACTGTTCCTCATTGGGCTTTAGTGACACCAGAACAACCCGTGTAACTGTTCCTCATTGGGCTTTAGTGACACCAGAACAACCCGTGTAACTGTTCCTCATTGGGCTTTAGTGACACCAGAACAACCCGTGTAACTGTTCCTCATTGGGCTTTAGTGACACCAGAACAACCCGTGTAACTGTTCCTCATTGGGCTGTAGTGACACCAGAACAACCCGTGTAACTGTTCCTCATTGGGCTTTAGTGACACCAGAACAACCCGTGTAACTGTTCCTCATTGGGCTTTAGTGACACCAGAACAACCCGTGTAACTGTTCCTCATTGGGCTGTAGTGCAGAGATTTTGGGTCAAGCTGTGGATGGTTCATTTTTCCTGCAGAGGACAGATTTCCATCCAGGCAAGATTCCCCTCCATTCTTTATATGGATACTGACTACTTATAAGCTCTTTCTTTGTATTTCCCTAGAAAGCTGATGCTTTTCCTTCATTGTGCAGGGAAGATGGCTGTTAGGAAACTGTACCTTCCAAATTAAACAGATTCACCTATTAGTATAACTGTAGGCCAGCTGGACCAAATCAGGGCATTTTAACTTAGGCTTTGTCTTCTGTATCCCTTTCACTGAAAGTTTGAGGGGGAGCTGTGGCCACTATGATCATATTCCTAGCATTTCTGCCAGTTTGTTTTTCAACTTATTCTGTATGTTAACATTTTGCTGTATTTCAGGTAACAGAAAAGAACCCGTAATACTTGCTCGTCTGCACAAATGTACTTCTGGCCACAGTGAGTGTAAAGTGTCCTACACAGAAAACCTTTCTTGTGGTCGTCAGTTTGGCAAGGAGAGTAAGGGAGGTACAGCCAATATGAGTGGACATTCAACTATGTTCCTTGCTGTTTTAGGGGAAACAATATAAGTTTTTCTCCATAGTTTTTCCAAATTTTAATCTGGACCAAGATGCTCTTTTTGTGTGGTTTTCCACAAGAGAATTCTTAATCTGGAGAGAGGAAACTACAATATTTAGATATTTAGAAATCCCCTGGTTACTGCATTGATATAATAAACTGAATTATACTGCGGCATTTTCTGACTTTTTACTGTAAATAGCTCTAATCTCTCCCTTTGACACATTACAGGAGGAGCAAAGCAACATGTATTGTAGCTGCTGCTTGAGGTTTGTCACCTTGAAAGTGTTTTTCACATCCATGTATATCCAGTCCCGAGTTGATGTTTAGTTTGGAACAGCTTCTGTCAGGAGTTATTTTCCAACTGATATTCTGCTTTCCTCCCTCCCATCTGACTGGTAATAAGCCATGGAAATAGCCAACATTTTATTAATGCAGAAAATATGCAGAAATCAAGTAAAACATTGCTCACTTGGGTAAACTTTTAATTTGGTTGCATATCTTTCACAGTACTATAACTCATCTACACGCCCTCTGTCCATTAAATTATTTGCAGTCCTTGTGCTTTTAGGTTTAATTTTTTAAAGATTGGAGTGCAGCAGAGTTAATTAGTGTTGGGTCAGAGTACTTTTGGATTTGGCAGGCTGTAGCAATAAACATTCTGTAGGGAGGAAGCCAGGTAATATCAGGTGGAAATGAGCATATAGCATTAAGTTATGACTACCCTTCTGTATTGATGCACTGGACTAATGTTGTTTGTACTTCAGTATTCTAAAGAAGTTAGACACATACTTAAGATGCTGTTTATTCTGCATTATATCCACTGCATATTAGAATAAGTATTAGATGTTATGATTATCTTTGTTATTAGAGATGCAGCAGAAATTTCTGACTGCTGTATAAAGCCCAACACCAGCGGATCTGTCCCTTCTGTAACTTGTTTCTGTAGCAGCTTGACTGCAAACATTCTTATGGCTACTCCTGCGTTCCACACCTACATTTTTATTAGATGCCTTATTCTGCTTGCTATCTCTAACTGTAAGAGCTTCTTTCATAGACTCTCCTCCTCCTTCATATGTTTTGCTTCCATCCAAAAGTAGTACCAAGAGCTTTTGTACTCCCTTTAATTTTGTTTTCATTTGTGTCGTGCCTACTGCAGAAACTTAACAATGTACAATTTAGTTTTGTAGATTTTTGTAGATTTTATGGGAAAATGGGCAGATTACTTGAAGAGAACTTAATTGTTTGTCTGCATCACTTGGAATGTATTTTCTGGAATGTGCCCACAAAACAGAATGGTAAGCTGTGATGGAAAGGACTGTTCTGTTGGTTATCTGCAGTTCTCAGGAAGGGAGTGAGACTTGCAGTGTCCACTAATTTGTCACCCCTTGGGGTGTGTCTCAGTGTGTTTCTGTTACAGAGCTTAACTGAAGAGAATATTGTTAGGTGCGAGGAGTAGCGCATGTGCCTTCTGTATGCTTATCATGCCACACTTGAAATGGGTATGTAAGAAGAGAGCCAGGGTAACTCGAGGGCCGGAGCCACATCACATCTTGCAACAACAACAAAAAAATTGCATTCCAGTATCCATACTGTTATATTCAGGGGGAACACTGAGACCATTGTGCCATCTGTATTGGTAAATATCTGAATGACACCATTAGCAGAATTGAGTAAATTTAAACAGAAAGGAATGTAGCCGAGCAATAAGTCTTTAAAGTTATTTGTGTTTCTGTTGCAGCAGTCATTGCTCATTAGTATACTGATGACCATTAAACAATAAGTATCTCTAGTTTGTGTTTACCAAAGTCTAGGAGTCTTGCAAATCAGTGAGAAGTCAAAGGTGTTTTGTGAAGTTATGCAAATGACTTTTCAAGTGGTTCTGTGCTTTCCACCACTGAGGACAGACCGTTGACTGCTTTTGGCACTTGCCATCTCACCATAACAGGCACACATTCAGAATGGGATCCTAGCACACTGCTGACACTAGTAGGAAACTTCTTCATGGAAGAACACCAAGATCCAAGGAGGATAGTTTGGTCCTTTATGGATGTGAAACTGCCTGGATACTTAGCTTGAGCAGTTAGTCTTTCTGGGAAGGCCCCCTCCATTCGCTTTTATATTCTGATTCTACTGAGCTTGGTATTGTGTGTGAATGAATTAATGATTGAATGAATGTTGTGCTCCTGAGTTCCCTGACAGGTTTTGCACTTCCAGATTAGTCATTGCCAGAGATTTTGTGGTAATAACTTATGCTACTGAAGAACTCTGAAAATATAATTCAAGAAAATAGACGTAGGCTTCATGGGTTAGGAGAATCACCCCCCCCCCCCCCCGAGTTCACCTCAGTGATGTCACAGACTTCATCTAGGCTTTACCTTGAAGACTATCACCTTGCTTTGGAAGCCATCCAGAGAGAGAGAGAGAGAGAGCAAGCACAGAAAGGTAAGGGATAAACATGCCAGACACTTCTACCAGATGAGGGAACACATGCATGTTATGGAAATAAAAGGATAGCTGTGTGTTTGCATTTAGTCTTGTCATCTCGAGACTTGTTAAAGAGCCATGATAAAATAATCTCCGAGAGCATGTCTTGTTGGCTAGGGTTTGTGCCTCACGCATCCAAGGTGTATTGTTCAATTCTTACTTCCTGTCCATGTCTAAATAAAGACTGCATGTTCTGTGTATGTCTGTGTGGCTTTTGTCTGTCTGATTGTCCCCTGAATAAAAGGCCTGCTCAAGAGATGTTTTCAGAGATGATATTTATTAGAAGAACATAAATAAAAGAGGCACTTTTTACCCTGACAGAAACATTTTTCAAGTACCACCACTTTTGAAATAATAAACAGAGTTGTACATTAGTTGATTAAATCTGTAAAAGAAGTTGCTTTAAGTACAGATTTTTAAGTCCAGTTGTAAGATTTTGTTTTGTAAGTGCATTGAATGTTTAACTGTTGTCACTTTATAGTGATTGTGTTTAATGAGGTGGTAATACTTTTTGTCAGTTAATTGACAAAGCGACTGGGGGTAGAAATACTAATCTCTTTTATATGAATGTCTTTGTCTTAGTAAAAGTGCTGTCTGAAAGGGTTGTGCTGTTTTTTTTTTCTTAAACAATTGTTTTTGCTTGATTTAGCGTCTGTTTATCTTGTGTAAAACTTTTGTTTATTCCGACTACCTCCTGAAAATATACTGGTTAATTTGGCCGTAGTTGCCCTTTTCACTTCCCAACCTACCAAAAAAGGTGTGCCGGTTGATTGTATTGTAATTAACCATATAGATGGCATTTATCCTTGTATTGTTGTCCTGGGCTGTGGCTGAAATTGGTCTGAGAGGGGACTAGTTCACTTGTGTGATTAATAAACAATGACTAAAACCTTTGGCATGTGTTTTTTTCTTTAAATGCTTGTTCTGTTCCTCATTTTACCCCAGGACAGTCGTCAATTTTATTTTTTTGTTGCATACTGCCAGGAGTTCATTCAGCTTGCGTTCCATCATGAAGGAAATGAGTCTGGGATGGAGGATTGCTGACAGGGATAGTATTAGTCATGATCAGTATGTGACAATGTATGTGTCATTCCATTTCTGGCTGTGAAACTTTGCACATCACCCTTATTATGCCTGACAGCATACTTGTAGAGATCCTGCTTAGGCATAAACTACATCTAATTAAGTTTGATGATATTTGTTTACTAAGGAACATAATGAATTGACAATCTTTACTGTTTGTGAGATTAGGTTTGGTTTGTGTTTGATGTGTCATTCTTTAGTTCTGTATTCTGCTGTAGTACATTAAACTTTTGTCAGTCTTTTTTGTGCCAATGCCCACTGTGATATTTTCTCAAACATTTTATTGTAGGATTTGTTAAACCAAACTTTAGTTTAATCATTAACCGAGAGATCTGTATTTTGTGGTTTTCAGAGTACAGTCTTTTTAAGATGGTCTGATGTTTTTTAATTTATTTATTTTTGGCCCAGCTGTACTCCTTGAGCTAAGTACTGTCAAAGAGGATTTCACTTATCCCTGGAAAAAGGGTTGATGACTACGGTAAGCTGGTTGACAGCAGTTTAGATTTTCTGTATGAACTGTCACTGAAATTCCTCAGGTGTGGCTCTGTGTTCAGACGGCAGTGAATTTTAAAGGTATTGCAAATACCATTTATACATCAAATTAATGTTGCTTTGAAATATACAAGAAATTATTTTATAACATGAAGCTGACAGAATATGCCTGATTTGTGTACAAGATCTGAAGTGACAAATGCTGATTGTAAATTAACAAAGTTTCATACTGGACAGCAAAGATGTGCAGTCAGTGTCATTACTGATTTTAAAAATGCATTTGAATATGCATAAATAGATGGAGGCCTATTATTTTTAGCATGAGCGTTATGAATATAGCATACATTTTTGGCAGAATTTCGTAAGACATATGAAACGGTGTAAAGGGTCAAAGCTGCCTTTTCATATTACAGATTGATATGCACACAAGTCTGCAGGTTACTTGTTTTTATTAGCTCTTTTTAAGGTTTTCTTATTTTTAACTTTAGAAGGTTTAGTAGATCTTGATTTTTTTCTCTCTTGGTTTGTGTAGACATGAGTCTTTCCGCACATACAAACAAGTGCAGGTCTGTGGTGCAGGATCTGTTTCTTACAGTTTATTATGTGAAGGTGAGTAGAGTTAATGCAAATGCAAACATATGGCTCTGATTGTCTTGATCTCTAGAATGTTGAACAGTTTAGCACATCTGTGCAGTTAATAAAGCTAAATCACAAAGAAAATTTAGGAAAAAGCATGGTGACTTTAAACAAGTAAGACAGCAAAACATTAAAGAATCAGTGAACTTTGGCAGGGAGTACCTGTGATGATACTGAAATGGGAAGGTTTCTGGAATTGTCTAAGAATAGGGATGACTTAAGTGGTAAAAGGAATTTATTGTTAGGTTATTATTTTAAAACACACACAGTTTTGAAGTTCCATTTTTTTTTATATTGAAGTACAAAACTATTTAATAAAATATAGATAAAAATCCAGTGACTGAAACACAGGAAGGATTTTGTAATTTTGTGTGTGTGTGTGTGTGTGTGTGTGTGTGTGTGTGTGTGTGTGTGTGTGTGTGTGTGTGTGTGATCAATAGACGGTATATACATTTTTATTAATAGGAGAGTAGAGACAAATGGCAGAAAAATATCACTTGGCCCACCTTATCTGCCCATTTCCCTACCTAATGGAAGATAGAGAGGCAAGATAAGTAAGTACTGCTCCTAAGATCATAGTTACCACCTTAGAACATCAAGATTTTGTAAATAGTATTTGAGAAAACACTGTTCTAAGGGGCTTATCTAATTTAGTAGGCTAACTGTACCATCAGTCCCGTGTAGCAGAATTTGATTTGACAGTTGTTCCTAACCAGTTCTAACTACACTAAAAGGGCAAGTTCTGTGTCCTTGTATTGCAAAGGCTATAAAAAAGAAGAATCTGTAGAGACTGTGGCTGTGCTGAAACCTGCAATCCCAGCAGCATTGCTTTCTTGGGTCCCAGCACATGTGTTCTGCTGGATGCTAGAAGGGTGTCAGGCTAGAAACTTGAGTTCTTAGTGCTTCCACGGGGGTTGCAGATACCTACAGGTCAGCATGCATTAGCCCCGATTCTACCCCAGATGGGTTCTAGATTAAAAGAAATAGTGCAAAATCCAGCAGTGGACTCCCTTATCTTAGATCGATAAACTAACCTGTCCGCTATCCCTGAGAATTTTGTTTCGCTGTAATCACCTTGGAGCAAATCTTAGAATCTCTGTCAAAGGCGATAACATAATACTTCTGTGGAGCAGATGGCGTAGCAGGCTGCATTCTTATCTGTGCCAAGTGTGCACTGTCTGAGCCTGTGCTGCAATCATTTCGTCTCAGCCCATCTGCAGGGTTTGTTTCTGTTACCTGGAGAACAGCCTCTATGACTTCAGTACCTCTAAAGTCCTACGTAATTGTAAACCTGTCAACCTCACCAGCCTTGTATGAAAAGCCATGGGCCGTATCACAGCAGAATACATTTATACAGACATGGACAATTTAATTGATCTAGATCTCAGTATGGTTTTGTAAAGGACAGGCCCTCTCTTGAAACTAGTAAGCTTTTTCAAAAAGGTTACAGAGGCTGTGGACAATGGTCATTCTGTGCCACTCTTTATCTTGACCAAGGTTTCTGACATTATTCCCACATGTGGGTATTACTGAAAAATTAGACAAGCTTAAAGTAAAACCCCACATTGACCACTGGACTGCTGATTGGCTATCCAACAGATCCAAAGTTGTGAAAGTTGCTGGTTCTCTGTCTGAATTTAATTTGTAAATAGTGAGTGCTACAGGAATCAGTTCTGAGCCCTCTCCTGAACACATCCAAGTCTGTATTCCAGAAGAGTGGTTGACCAGATTTGCTGATAACTACAAAATGGGCACTGTTATTGCATATCCACTGATACGAAATAGTTCCAGGAAGGGCTGGAATATGCACATACATGGTATATCAAAAATTCAAACTAAGTGGGGAAAAAAAGTCCAGCATACTAGTGTTTGACAGAAAGGCTGTTCCCATGTCTTATGTTATAAATGGTGCTCTTCTTCAGATAGTCATATGAGACCTATGTACTTATGTGGATAGCTTTCTCTCATTTGATAACCATGTTTCCTCCACAGTCAGAAAATCCTTCCATCTGGCCCGGTTAATTTCCAAGGGAATATTTTCGAGATCCAAAGAAGTCCTCTTTCCACTGTACTTTTCCCTTGTAAGACTCATTGAATAGAGTAAACCCTTTAGTATCTACAAATCCAGCCATGTTGCTCATCTGAAAAGGCCCGAAAGATTTCTAACCAAGAAAATGAAAGGTCTTAAGTCTTGCAACTACCCCAATATATTCGCACAAATGTCCTTGTACACAGTAGCCTGCAGGTTGCTGCAAGGTGATCTGTTTCTGTCTTTTCAAGCCATGAAAAACCCAGTTCTGTACCACCTATTTATTTACAAAATCTGTGGCTTTACAAACACCCACATTAAGGACTTAAGTCTGCACCAACAAATAAATTATTCACTGGACACATGGGTCCCTAACTCAACATATTCCTTGCCTGTGGAGTAAGCTACGCCCACTACAGGTTAAACAAAGTACTACTATGGTTACCTTCGGTCGTTGGATGCAAATATACACCAGGGCTGTCATGTGCTATGTTGCTCGATTTGGGAGGTGAGCACTACTTAGTACTTGAAAGGGGCAGCAAGAACTTTTAAATTTGCCTGCTTAAAGGTTTATTTGGCTAAGCATAAATTGCCTAGTGTGCTCTTCTATTCCTACGATCTTTCTGCTCCCCATCCATGGATTTATTCTTTGTAAGTAATGCGGATCATAGTTACTTACTTTTTAAAGTAAGCAGGGAAATTGATTGAAGTAAGGAAGTGAGTGAAGGAGGAGGAGTTAGGAGGTTTAAGATATCAATAGGGACTTGTTCATATTTGGGGATATACTTTAACCCCAGGATAAACTATATCCCTAAATATGAACAAGTACCTGTACATACCTTATACCTTCCTCTTCTTCACTCACTTCTTTACTTCAATCAGTTTCACTGCCCTGACTCTCTGTCTAACTATGCTATAACCCTGTTTTTTCTCCAACTTCATATTGCAGTTACTACGTGCATTATACTAACTTACCTTTAATTTCTGTAAACTGGATAAAATTTCTCTAAATATTAAATTATTATCATATAAGTTGTATCTATTTTTAACCAAGTTTTTCATTTTGTCTAATTTGGTATAATTATTTAAATTGTAGATGTTTTTGTATTAATTTTGAAGATTGTAAAAATTCATCCATCCATAACCCCTTTTCCCCCCTTTTTGCACATAGGTTCATAGGTTGGTACTAGGCTATCAGCCCTAGGGCCTATACAAGCTTAGCCATAACAATTCCCTGGCTATTTCTTCCCACACTATTTACTTCCCTGGACCCCTGTCTAGCAGGGCGACTGACGTGATCCCCGGGGTGAATTTCCTTTCTCCCATCCAATCGTCAAGGTTCCTTTTGAAGAGGACCAAAGAGGCATTCTGCTTGATATGTATGGGCAATCTATTCCAGAGTCTGGGGAGTCTCTGGGTCAGGAACCTATCCCTCCAGCATGTTTTGTTTATTGTGATGACAAGGTTTAGATCCCTGGAGCGTGTGGCTCTGAGGGATTGGGATTTCTTTAAGTGTAGCATGTCCAACAGCTCTGGGTTTGACATAGCCTTGTATGTTAAGCAAAGATCGCCTCTGAGTAGACGATATGCGACAGAGTATAGTTGGAGTTTTTTAAGATGGTCAGCGTAGGGCATCCTCTTTAGGCCTGTGATTCTTTTAGTGAGGTATTTCTGTGGCCTTTCCAGTTGTTGGAGATGTCTTGAGAGGCACATACCAAACTGGGCATTGTATTCTATAATGGGTCTAATGAGGGATGAGTACAGTGGGACAATGACCTCCTTTTTTCTGGATGAAAAGCCCTTAGTGATGAGGTGTGCCACATAGAAGGATTTCCTGACTGTTGTGGCGATGTGGTTATCGAAGGTGAGACCACTGTCCACCTGTGTCCCTAAGTCTCTTATCAAACTTTCGGTGTTTAGTGTACTGCCACCTATATGGTAATTCACAGATACATGTTTTTTCCCAAAGGGGATAACTATACATTTCTTGGCATTGAGCTTGAGCCCATGGCTCTGGCACCAAGCATCTGTGTTTGTAAGGCCCTTTTGTAGAGTATCCACATCATTTGGGGATTCAATAATGGCTCCCAGTTTGCAGTCATCTGCAAGCTTTGTTATCCAGAGTCCCTTAGTGTTGGACTGTACTTCAGAGAAGTAGATACCAAACAAGAGCGGTCCCAGGACTGAACCCTGAGGTACTCCACTTGTCACTTGTCTGGAGCTGGATTTGGAGTCAGCTACTTTTACAGTGTGGGTTCTATCAGTAAGCCAGTTAGCAACCCATTGGGTGACGTAGGGATTAATGCCCAGCTTAGTAAGTTTATCTATGATTCCAGAGTGGGGGATGGTGTCAAAGGCCTTGGCAAGGTCTAGATAGGCTGTGTGGACCACCTTACCCTTGTTCATGGCTCTGGAGACTGATTCGAAGAAGTCAGTCAAGTTCAGAAGACAAGATCGGCCCTTCACGAACCCAAACTGGGTGGGTCCAGTGTTTGAAGGTTGCCAATGTCTTTGTTTATAAGTTCCATGATAATACGCTCCATGGCCTTGCAGATAAGGCTTGTCAGACTGATGGGACGGTAGTTTCCGGGATCCAAGGTGGATCCCCCCTTGTGGAGTGGGATAACTGTAGCTGTGCTCCACTCAGTGGGCATGAAACCTGAGGTGAGGCTATGATTAAACATGACACTTAGGTGAGGTGCCAGTTCATATTGTAGTTCATGTAGTACACAGCCCGGGATGTCATCTGGTCCCATGGATGCTGTATTCTTAGCTTTGGAGAGTGCATTTTTTACCTATGTGGCCGTTATTACCGGAATTTGGCAATCTTCCAGTATTGAGATGGGCCATTTAGGGGGTGAGAGGGGGGTGAATTTGCCACTGAATCGATCTGCCAGGATATTGGGAATATCCTTGGGATCAGTATATTTAATGCCATTCTGTTTTAGCTCAGAGCAGATCTGAGCATTGCCATTTAGATTCTTGACATAGTTATAGAATGCCTTGTTGTTGTCTTTGGAATCTTTGGCAATTTTATTTTCGTAACTAGCTTTGGAGGATTTTATGAGGGATCTCGGTTCCTTACCAGCCTCAGTAAGAAAGTTTTTTGCATCCTGGGATTTTCCTCTTTTCTGCAACAGTTTCTTCCTTTTGTTGTAAAGTTTGTTTATGGCAGGGGACCACCAGATTGGCTTCTTTGTTTTTGGATGAGAGCATCTTGGTTCTATTTGGGATGGCACGATTTATGCATGAGTGGATGTGCTCGTACAGTGCCTTAGAGTAGGATTCAGCAGTTGAACTTTCAGCTCCCGTCTGCATGGGTGTCATGAAGTTTGTCACTTCTGACTTGAGTAGCATGAAGTTGGCTTTGGAGAAGTTTTTTATGGAGGTTTCCTTACTGGGCGGTGGGGGTGGGATGTGGATGTTAAGGTGATTAGATTATGGTCAGACGTGACTAACGAGGGGGCGACCATAGGTGTGGAGCATCTATTTCCCATGTTGGTAATGACCAGGTCTAGGATATTGGAGCCCCTGGTGGGACTATGGATTAGTTGATCCAGGGCGTTGGAATTTATGAATTCCAAGAACCGTTGGGCAAAGGTGTTGGTACATGAGTAGCTTTCCCATTTAATGGCAGGGTAGTTTGTTTGGTTCTATGTTAATATTTTCCAGTATGTTTAGAAAGGTGTAGTGAGAATCTTGGGGTATGGTGGGTGATCTGTAGCAAGCTACAATTTGGATTGCAGTCTTACCTAGTGTTAGTTGCACCTGGAGAATTTCAGACGCATTGTGTTGGGCAACTAGCCTGGTGGTGTGAATATCCTTGGTGAATATTGACACTTCTCCACCTTTAGTGTTTTGGTCCTGCTTTGGTGGCCGAAAAGTGTGGTAAGAGTTGTAGCCTGGTATTGCAGGGGTGCTCTCTGGAGCCTTGAAGCAGGTCTCAGTTACTGCACAGATATCGATGTTCTCCACTTTTAGGAGTGCCTCGAGAGAGAGAGAGAGTGCATTTTGAGGTTTAGACTTCTAGCATTGAGTAGCATTACCTTCAGATTTTGCATGCTTGTACCTGTTACGGTGGTGGTTTTGTTCTTTGAACTTTGCCTAAAAAAGGCACTATAGGGGTGGCAAGAGCCGTAGCCAGTAACCTGAATCCCAGAGGCAACAGGTGCAGACCATCTCTGGCAAAGCATCGTGGTCTGTCAATCATGTAGTCCCAGGCAGACCGATACTGGATCCCCTTTGAATGACACCAGAAGCTTAGCCAGTTGTTGAAGTCAATAATTTTGTCCTTATATTGTGGTATCATTCTGGGCAAAGGCAGGATGCTACTCAGGGCTAGGGTCATACCTGCCTGGGCCACATGATCCAAGAGCTCTTCCATGTCTCTCTTCATGTAGTCCAGGGAGGTACGTCTCAAGTCATTCACTCCAACATGGACAATGACAGAGTCATATTTGTACTTGTTGTGGAGTGACTTGAGTGCATGCGTTATGTGGCGGATCCTGGCACCCAACAGGCAGCTGACTGTAATTTTCTCCTTGTTCAACCTGGTGAGAGGGACATCAGTGTGCTGGACTATAGAGGCTGGGGTATCACTTCAGCGGTGACAATCATCTAGAGCTAAAGTTCACACCACTGGGTGGCTAGCCCTGTCATGACTGTTCTTCCATACCACACACTTGCATGCACATTTACACCTATGGCCAATTTAGAGTGGCCAGTCAACCTACTGCATGTCTTTGGAATGTGGGAGGAAACCGAAGCCTCCAGAGCAAACCCATGCAAATACAGGGAGGACATGCAGACTCCACATAGAAAGCGCCCCAGATGAGAATCAAACTGAAGAACATCTTACTGTGAGGCAGCAATGGTATTTGCTGTGCCACTGTGCTGAAGATTGTAAAATTATTGTTCTTAAAGTGTTTTTGTAATACCTTGGAGCATTGCTCCCCAGGCCTACCTTATTCCGACTTTCCCCAGTAATAAAACATTAATAAGGAAAACTAATTAATTTGGCTGTATGTAAGTTATCATTCCTAGTTTTTTATAAATGGAAAGTCTGATACGGTAGATTTCATACTTAAGAAAATGGACAGGGATACTATCCACACTGACCCAAGAACTCTGCTCAGGATGTTGCCACCGAGCTTGGTATTACCATCAACTTTCCTCAATTACTGGTAATTTCATCAGCAACTACAAAAAAAAAAAAAAACTTTAGTGGAATCATAAAGTTAAAGATATGCAACAAAAATGTCTAAATAAATTGCAAAAACTATTTTGTATTTTTATCAAATTTTCCAAGTATAACTATGTGCTTACCGTTACTTTAAACATCAAACTAAGTTTCTGTTTAATTACATAAGAAAAACTGAAATGGAGAATTTGTGAATGTAACACTCATTCTCTGTCACCCTACATAAGGATCTTGGGGAACCAGTGTATTTAATCTCATTCAATGTTTGAAAAGGAGAAAAGAATACTGGACAGAGTGCCAGTTCATCGCACATTACATGTGCTCACTTACCTGTGGCATGCATACATGCAGTAGTTTGACAGATACTCCACAGATTTGCTATAAGAGAAGTGTTTATGATAGGAAAGTGGAGCTTTTGGCAAAAACCCAGGCAAACACATGGAGTAGATGCAGATAAGATACTCCAGCCAAGAAATGAACTTTAAGATAAGTACCTTTATCTGCACTCTTTTTTTAAAAAAAATACAGTATTTAAATTGATTTTAACTGTATTGCAGGAATATTAACTGAACTGGAAGTTTTGACTCTGCTCTTCAGTTAGTCCCACCCATCCTCCCTGTTTTTGTCTTGGTGTTAATCTTAGTGGCCTTGAAACTGCCCGCCCCGTTTGGATACTCCTTCTGGGCACATCTCATCTGCTCACTCAACTGAGTGCAGTGAGATCATATTTGATTTCAGGCATTCCTACTGTGTACAAAGAGAGCATCTGGGAAACAGAAAAAAAAAATTAAGCTTGTTTCCTGCCTTTCCTGTTAAGTGGTATAGACTATTTGTAGGCTTCTGAGCCCCCAAGCCCTTCTGTGTTGAAGGGAAGCCTTCTAGCTTAGTTTTTTTTTCTTATAACTAGCCAGTTTTCTAGTTTCAGCACTCAAATCTGTTTCTTTGATCTCAGCACTTGTTCAGAAAAAAAAAAAATTCATCTGCTTTTACTGTACTTGTGTTTCTACCTACTTTATTTTACTTTTGCATCATCTTAAAAGTACTCAATTGTATTTATTACTGCTTGGTGTAACTCATTCTAAGCCTTTTGGTTTAAACACTTGGGCTTCGGACCAGTTGTTTTGCACTGAGAGGGTTTGTGGTCTGCACTGTAGTGGCAGAACAGGTAGCCTACATGCTTCTAGGTTGGGAACTGCTGATTGAGGGCTCGGTGTCTGTTATTCTAAAAGTGTATTAATTCTGGTTTAAGCACTTGGGCTTTCAGGCCAGTTCTTTTACATTAAGAGGGTTCGTGGTCTGCACTCTTGTGGGAGGAGAGGCTGGACTTTGCCCTTCTGAGCTGGGAATTTCTGGTTTAAGGCTTATAGTGCATGCATATCTGAACTGCTTCTTACTGAAGTTGGTGTGCCTTGTTTACTGTGGCATAGACTGGATTCGGGCCTGCTGGATCTAGCTTTGTTTGTGTAACTTGAGCACTAATCCAGGCATTCTCTAAAGTATTCAGTTGTATTTATTACTGCTTGGTAGTAACTTGATTAAAGTGTAGCTATCATTCTAAGTCTTTTGGATTAAGCACTTGGGCTTCAGACCAGTTATTTTACATTGAGAAGGTTCGTGGTCTGCACTCTTGTGGGAGAAGAGGCTGGACTCTACCCTTCTGAGCTGGGAATTTCTGGTTAAAGGTTTATAGTGCCTGAATATTTGAACTGTATCTTACTGAAATTGGTACACCTTGTTTGCTGTAGCATAGACTAGATCCAGGCCTGCTGAATCTAACTTTGTTTATATGCTTGTTGTTTGTTTGCTTGATGTTCTTCATCTCACATTGCTGCAGTCCTTACTTATGGGTAGTCCGCTGTCCTCGGTCGGCCCGAATACCAAAGTATTAGGCTGACGTCGGTCATGGGCGCCTAGATCTGACATCAGAGCGTCAGGGTATAAAGGTGCATGACCGACGTCATTTCCTCAGTCTTTTTTGCCGCATGGTCCGATGCAGAAGCAGCGTTGCAAGTGCCGTTCGGCCTTCTGAAATTTTTCGTTTTCGGAGTTTCAGACCGATACCAAGTTGGGCTAAGTACCCCGTTGGGGAATATTTTTGTTTTTTCTTGCCTCAGTTACTTACCGGATGTCAGAAAAAGTGAATAATTGTATTTCTTGTGGGAAACAGATACCGCATAGGAATTACCACTCGCTTTGTATTCCTTGTTTGGGACCGGAACACGACGTAGTCGGGTGTCGGTTTTGTGCTAGGTTTAATAAGCGCACTATCAAACGGAGGTTAGATTGCGCTAGGTTAGTCTTTGGCAAGAGGTGTAATTATAATATGCCGTCGGATGTTCCGACGCCTGCTTCTACTAAGAAGCGCAAAGACAAATCTTTAAAGCCTAGGCAGGATGATTTGTCTGTTTCGGACGCCGGACCTTTAGAAGCTACAGCTGAACAGGTGGATCCGGCTGAAGTTTCTGTTGAGTCCCAGGGGGAAACTTTGATTTTACAGGATGTGGCCTCTCAGGAGGCAGGTCAGGCTGAAGGGGCCTCACAGGTTACTATTCTCCCTTCTATGCCTAAGGTGGTTAGGCCTTCTGCTACTGTTTCCAAGGCTCCTTCTAAGGGCAGGTCTGTCTTGCCTTCCTCTGGTGTCAGTTCTGGTTCTTCAGGGTCTGTGCCTAAAAAGCACATGCTTAAAATGGCAGAGGATTTGATTACTTTAATTAGAGGTTCTATGCCCCCTCCTGATAAAAGGCCCAGGATGGAGCCAGAGTTGGAAAGTTTGGAGCAGGCCTCAGATGATTCAGAGTCTTCTGCTGAAGACATTCAAGATTTCCCTCCTTATTCTGATTCTGATGCAGAGGATTCCACTCCTTCTGCTTCTCCTCCAGAGGATTTTTCATTTTCTGAAACTCTGCATTCCATGAGGGAGCATTTTCAGTGGGAGGGACAGGATTACTCTGATTCACGGAAGAGACTTAGGGAGTTCTTGTTTTACCACAGCATAGACCCTTAGCTATACCTCCGGTTTTGGATGTTGTTTCAGATGTTTTTTTGGAAGCTTCCCTTAATCCAGACTCTGTGCCTCCTGCCCCAGTTAAACCGGACAGGTATTACAGGGTGCCTGAGGCTCATAAATATCTGTATAAGAGTCCTAGGGCGGACCCAGAAACTATTAGTCAGGGGCCTAAGGGTGTTAGAGCCTCTGTTGTTAAGAATCCGGTTCCTCTGGATAAGGAAGCTAGAGCTTTGGATAGATGGGGTAAGAAGGTGTATACCTCTTCTACTTTAGCAATGAGAGCTTTGAACTGCCAGTTTCATATGTTGAAGTATCAGAATTTCCTCCTTTCTCAGCTAAGGTCTAAAGTGGATGCTTTGGCAGAGGGCATAGAGTGTAAAGAATTGCAGGATTTAGTGCATGTTTCTGAACAGGTGGGTAAGCACTCTTTGCAATGTGGTTTTGATGCTTTACAGGCTTCTTCTAGGGTGGCTGCCACTGGTTCAGTTATTCGTAGGCACGCCTGGCTTAAGGATCAGAATTTGTCTGAGCATGTTAAGTCTAGAATTCTGGATGCCCCTTTACAGTCTGAAGTTTTGTTTGGTCCTCCTGTGGAGTCAGTCTTAAAGAAAATGGAAGACAAGGCTAAGTCTATGCAGACTGTTAAAGATTTTTGCAGGTACAACCTCCAAAGTTTAGTAGAAATTGGCCTACTAAGGGGTGGACGTACCCTTCTTCTGATTCTCAGTCTAGGGGTAGATCTAGGCGTGGTAGGGGCAGAGCTCAGAGTACTTTCAGGCCGAGACAATGGAGTTCGCCTGCTCAATCTGCTGGTGAGGGCAGGGGCCAGTCCTTTCGTAAACAGGCCCAATGACCTACATTTTCAGCTGCCAGATTCTTCTTGCCTGGCAGCTCCTTTGGGAGGAAAGTTGGCTCTTTTCAAGCAAAATTGGCATTTAGTCACCCAGGACAAATGGGTATTGGACATTATAAACCGAGGTTACAAGTTCTATTTCCATACCATGCCTCCTTTCAAAGGCATGCCAGACGTCCCTCCTCGGCAAAGGATAGAGGCTCAGACAAATTTCTTTACTTCTTCAAATAGGAGCTATACAGCCAGTTCCTGTGTCAGAAGTGGGCCTAGGATTTTATTCCCGCCTGTTTCTAGTTCCAAAGAAAGGGAACACGTGGAGACCAATTTTGGATTTATCTATCCTCAACACTTACCTGGACATTCCAAAGTTCAAGATGCTGACTTTACAACAACTTTTGCCTCTGTTGGGAAAAGATCACTGGATGGTTACTCTGGATCTCAAAGAGGCTTACCTTCATGTTCCTATCAGGCCCAGTTGCAGGAGGTAGCTGCGTTTGGCTGGAAATTTACATTATCAGTTCTCTGCATTGCCCTTTGGCTTATCTACTGCACCCAGAGTGTTCACAAAGGTTCTGGCTCCAGTGATAGCATTTTTCAGACTAAGAGGAATACAGATTTATCCTTATTTGGACGATTGCCTGATTATTGCACAAGAAAAGGACGAACTTCTTCATCATCTACAGTATGTGATGGCAGTGTTAAGATGCCTAGGGTATTCTGTGAACGAAACAAAGTCCAGTCTAGTACCCTCTCAGGACATGTGCTTTCTGGGTGTGAGACTGAATACAGCTTCCCAGATGGCCTTTTGACCCCAGACAAACAAAGAAGCCTTTCTCTTTATTTCCATCAAATGTCTCTACGGTCCAGGCTGACTGCAAGGACAGTCCTTCAAGCCTTGGGGTTCATGGCATCTTGTATTCTGGTGCTTCCCAATGCCAAATTGCATATGAGGAAGCTTCAATGGTATCTCAAAAATGTATGGACACAGCACTGCCAAGATCTAGACACTGTCATTCAGATAATCCCTTGCATTCGGAAGGAGTTTTTGTGGTGGGCTCAGGAATGTCACCTAAACAAGGGACTCTCTGTGACCCGGCCAGAGGCGAGTCAGATTCTAACGACAGATGCCTCAGACAAGGCTTGGGGAGCACACCTCAATGGAAAATGGGTGCAAAACACGTGGCCTGTCAAACTCCAACATTTGCATATCAACTTGAAGGAAATGTTAGCAGTCCAGTTTGCATTGATGGCTTTCAAAGATTTACTTCACCCAGGGCAGGTGTTGATTCAAACAGACAACACTACTGTCATGTGGTACATCAACAAGCAGGGGGGAACCCATTCTTACCCTCTTTTCAGGCAAGCGATGATTCTGTGGGAAACTGCTCTCAATCTACACCTCAATCTTCAGGCAAGGTTTCTACCAGGAGCACAGAACTCCTTAGCAGATGTATTGAGCAGACAAATAGTGGATCCTCACGAGTGGAAATTGGATCCTCATGTATTTCAACAGTTAACAGTGTTATGGGGAACTCCAGACATAGATCTGTTCGCTTCTCCACTAAATTACCAGTTGCCAAAGTTTTGCACAAAAATGTTTCATCACACAGCTTGGAAGGTGGACGCTCTATCATTCAGTTGGAACAATCTGCATGTATATGCCTTTCCACCTCTGCCTCTTCTTCCCAAGGTACTCTTGAAGGCCAGACAAGACAAGCCAACCATGATTTTGATAGCACCGGATTGGCCTCGACAACACTGGTACCCACTACTGAGGAGCTTAGTACGAGAACCTCCATGGCCTCTGCCTTTGATTCCGCACCTTTTGTCACAAGAGGACAGTCACTTCCTCAATGTCAAGATTCAGTCTCTACATCTAACAGCCTGGCATATTCTGTTTTAGACTGTGGAGGGTCTCAGCTTCCACAACAAGTTTTGAATGTTATTTTGGAGGCCAGGAGGCCTAGTACCAGGAAAGTTTACGCTGATAAATGGAGGAGATTTTTTATTTGGAGCAAAGGAAAGGACTTTGATGTCTCCAAGCCTGATTTAAGTGTTGCTCTTCAATATCTTACTGAGTTATTGGACAAGGGTTTGTCTTTCTCCTCAATAAAGGTCCATGCTGCAGCCATTTCTGCTCACTATGATTGTGACCCTCCTTTATTCTCTCATCCTTGGTTTAAGCAATTTCTTAGAGGGGCAAAGAATATAAGACCCCCACGTAGAGCTCCTACTCCTGCTTGGGATCTCAATTTTGTGTTGGAAAAACTTACTCTACAACCTTTTGAGCCTGCAGCTACTGCCGAGTTAAAGTATTTGTCATGGAAAACTGCTTTTTTGTTGGCCATTACCTCTGCAAGAAGGGTTTCTGAATTACAGGCCCTCATGGCAGTGGAGCCTTTCCTGATTTTTCATAAGGATAGGGTATCTTTGCGTACTAATCCTTCCTTTATGCCTAAGGTGGTTTCTAGTGTGGCCTTAAATCAAACTATTCATTTGCCTACATTTTATGCAAACCCCAAAAATAAAGGGGAGAAAATTTTGCATACTTTGGATATTCACAGGCAGTTGCGTTATTATTTGAGCAGAACCAAGGAGTTCAGACAGTCTCAGCAATTGTTTGTTTCTTTTGCTTTGGGTTCACAGGGTAAACCTGTTTCAAAACAAACTATTTCTAAATGGATTGGGTTTTGTATTTCTTTCTGTTATTCCCATCATGGTAAGGAGATTCCTGCTGGAATCAGGCCTCATTCCACTAGGGCTACTGCTACTTCTACGGCCTTTCTAAGGGGGGTTGCTACAAAAGACATTTTGGAGGCAGCTACTTGGAGTTCAGTGCATACCTTTTCTAAACATTACCACCTTCCTCTTTATTCTAAGTCTAGGGCTGGATTTGTCACTGCAATTTTACAGGGCATTTTAGCGGCCCCTAATGCTTTATGATTTTTACCATCCTCCCTTTCCCGTTGCTTTGGGATTCTACCCATAAGTAAGGATTGCAGCAATGTGAGATGAAGAACATAGTACAGTTTTGTACCTACCATAAATGTAGATGTTCGAAGATCCACATTGCTGCAGTCCAATTTACCCTCCCTCCTTCCCCACTGTAGTTAGACTTGGTGCTATGCTTTAGGTGATGGTTGTTGTTGGGCATGTTTTTGGGAGGTATTCTGTTTTTGGCTGTGGCCTTTCTGGTTTGGCCTTCTGACATCTGGGGCAAGAAAAGACTGAGGAAATGACGTCGGTCATGCGCCTTTATACCCTGACGCTCTGATGTCAGATCTAGGCACCCATGACCGACGTCAGCCTAATACTTTGGTATTCGGGCCGACCGAGGAGAGCGGACTACCCATAAGTAAGGACTGCAGCAATGTGGATCTTCGAACATCTACATTTATGGTAGGTACAAAACTGTACTTTATTTCCCTGGAACGCTAATTCCACCTAATACGCGTCTTCTCAGCGCTTCTGTGGATCACTAGTGATATCTGCATTGCTTACTGTACTTATTTCCTTGTTTCACTTGAAAGAAAGTTACTGTTTGTCGTTTTTGCATTTAAGTTACCTGTAACACATTGCACTTAAGTTACCTGGCACTTGCTCACTAAAGCAATTATATCAGCACTAAAAATTAAAAGCACTACACCCTCACTCCCCACTGGCCCTTGTTTTCAATTATTAAGGAATTCCCAATATTATTCTAGCATGTCCAAAGGTCAGTTGTCAATCTCTTCTCCGGTCCAGCTGGTGAATCTGGGAATCTTGAGGCAATGTTACAACTGCCTCATGTACACAGACAACCCTGTCCTCCTCCCAACAAATTCCAACACATGTGAGAGATGCAACCATATAGCCAAACTGGAGGCTAAGCTCTCTCAACTCAGTACTGGCATAACCAGTCAGGAGGAGAAGGAAACCACACTCACTACAATTCCAGTCTCACATAGACCTACCACGACAGCAAACCAAACACATAATCACACAAAAACATACTCGGAAGCTCTAAATAAAGATCTGCCTAAGCAGCAGAGACCTCCAAAGCAGACACCCAAGCAACCGCTACCCCAGAACAAAACACGTGCAACACATATCTCACAAAGCCAGTGTGCCGAACCGTCACAGCCCTTAAGACTAAACAACACACCTGATACACTTGTAATAGGTGATTGTATCGTCAGGCACACTGACGTCCCGCTCACCAGGCTGAACAAGGAGAGGGTCACGGTGAGCAGCCTGTCGGGCACTAGGATCCGCCACATAACACAAGCACTCGGGTCACTCCAAGGCAAGTACAAATATGACTCAGTCATTGTCCATGCTGGTGTGAATGACCTGAGACGTACCTCCTTGGACTACATGAAAAGAGACATAAAGGAGCTCTCTGAGCATGTAGCCCAGGCCAGTATGACCCTGACCTTGAGTAGCATCTTACCCTCACCAAGAATGATGCCACAATATGAAGACAAGATGATCAATTTCAACAATTGGCTTAAGTACTGGTGTCATTCTAAGGGGATCCAATGCCTGTCAGCTTGGGATGATATGCTCGACAAGCCATGATGCTTCGCTAGGGACGGCTTGATCAATTTCAACAATTGGCTTAAGTACTGGTGTCATTCAAAGGGGATCCAATGCCTGTCAGCTTGGGATGATATGCTCGACAAGCCACGATGCTTCGCTAGGGACGGCTTGCACCTGTCACCCCTGGGCTTTCAGATATTGGCAAAGGCTCTTGCTACCCCATAGTGCCTTTTTTAGGCAAGGCTCAAAAGACAAACCCACCTCCATAGGTATCACAAGGGATAAGAAACTAAGAGTAATGCTACTCAACGCCAGAAGTCTAAACCTCAAGATGCACGCTTCGAAACTCTCCTTAGCATGGAGAACATCATTATCTGTGCAGTAACAGAAACCTGGTTCAGGGCTCCCGAGAGCACCCCAGCACTACCAGGTTATACCTCATACCATGCTTTTCGGCCCAAAACTTGGACTGAACCACAAAAGGAGGGGAGTATCGATATTCATCAAAGATACCCACACCTCCAGGTTGGTGGCAAAGCACGAAGCATCAGAGACTATCCATGTGCAACTAACAGTGGGTAAAACTGCCTTCCAGTTTATAGCCTGCTACAGACCACCCTCCCAAACCCAGGAACCCCACTCAGCCTTTCTGAGAACACTGGAAAATATGAAGGTCTCTCCAAACACCATTATATTGGGCGACTTCAACTACCCAAACATAGACTGGGAGCATTACTCTAGCTCCAACACCTTAGCCCAAAGGTTCCTAGAATTTATAAACTCAAATACTATAGAACTACTTGTTACCACTCCCACAAGAGGGGGAAAACATACTGGACGTGATCATCACCAACATGGGGACTCTATGCTCCAGACCAGAAGTGTATCCCTCACTGGTAAGATCAGACCATAAACTAATCTCACTGGATATTCACATCCCGACCCCACCCCCTGCCCAGAAAACCACAGTGAAAAACTTCTCTAAAGCAAATTTCACACTCCTCAAAACCAAGGTGGAATCCTTCAAAGCCCCCAGGCCTGTGGAAAATATGGCCCAGACCGCAGAATCCTTTATAAATGCATTCTATGAACACCTTCAGGAATGCATGGATCATGCAATCCCAAATAAAACCAAGACCCAATCCTCCAAAGGCAGACGTCCTGTCTGGTGGACCCCAGCCATAAACAAACTATACAATAGAAGGAGGAAGCTACTAAATGATAGAGCAAAATCCCAAAAAGGGAAGGCATCACTGATCAGTATTAGCAAAAAACTACGGGCACTCATAAAATTGTCTAAGGCCAGCTTCAAGAGAAAAATTGCACAGGACACTAAGGATAATCACAAGGCTTTTTTTAGTTATGTTAGGAACCTGGGTGGTAATTCCCAGATATGCTCAGAATTAGTCCAAAATGGCAAAAATACACTGAACCCACAGACATTGCCAACATCCTAGCTGACAGGTTCAGCACAAACTTCTCCCCACCAAAAGGGCAAATATCTATCCCAGCAGAGTGCTGCCCCTGACATCTCAGATGCTCAGGTAAGAGCCGCCTCTCCAAAGCAAAAACACAGCATCAGTGGGACCAGACGGTGTCCCGGCTGCGTCCTACATGAACTCCAAGAAGAGCTAAACCCAAACATAAAACTACTGTTCAATCTCAGCCTTACTACAGGATATGTGCCCAAAGAGTGGCGTACAGCAACAGTGGTCCCTGTCCATAAAGGTGGTGCCTCAACGGATCCTGGAAACTTTTGCCCCATAAGCCTGACTAGCTTGGTCTGCAAAGCTATGGAAAGGATCATCATGGACCTCATAAATAAAGATATTGGGGACCTACAGGCACTGGATCCTACCCAGTTTGGCTTTGTTAAGGGCAGATCCTGCCTCTTAAACCTGGTCGATTTCTTTGAAACAGTCACCAAGGCGATTGACGAGGGGAAGGTGGTCCACACAGCCTACCTGGACCTCGCAAAAGCCTTCGATACAATACCCCACTCGACATTATAGATAAGCTCACCAGCTTAAATATAAACCCCTATGTCACTAGATGGGTTGCAAACTGGCTCAAGGACAGAACCCACATGGTTAGAATTGCTGGAGCCATGTCAGACTCCAAACCAGTTACAAGTGGCATTCCACAAGGCTCAGTCCTGGGACCTCTCTTGTTCGGTATATATTTCTCGGCGGTACAGGCCAACACGGAAGGACTGTGGCTGACCAAGTTCGCAGATGACTGCAAACTGGGCCATAATCAACTCTCCAGCCGACACAAGCATCCTCCAAAAGGGCCTCATAGAAACAGACAACTGGTGCCAAAGCCATGGCCTCAAGCTAAACGCCAAAAAGTGTATAGTCATCCCCTTTGGCAAAAACAAAGTGCCCACAAATTACCACATAGGTGGTAATCCATTAAGTACAGAAGAAGTCATTAGGGACCTGGGGACCCAAGCTGATAGCAATCTCTCATTTGACAACCACGTTGCCAAAGTGGTTAGAAAAACATTTTATATAGACCACCTAATCATGAAGGGATTCACATCTAGATCAGGGGAGGTCATCGTGCCTCTTTACTCATCTCTAATCAGGCCCATAATTGAGTACAATGCCCCTTTTGGGATGTACCTTACCAGACACCTGCAGCAACTGGAAAGACCCCAAAAGTACCTCACCAAGAGGATCAAAGGGCTCAAACAGATGCCATATGCTGCCCGGTTAAAGAAACTCCAGCTCTACTCAGTGGCATACCGCCTGCTCAGAGGCGATCTGTGCCTGACGTATAAAGCCATGTCCAACCCGAATTAATGGACATGCTGCACCTCAGAAAATCCAAATCCCATCGAGCTACGCTCGAGAGACTTGAACCTCAGCACTGAAATAAATAGGACATGCTGGAGGGACAGATTCATAACCCAGAGGCTCCCTTCACTCTGGAATAAAATCCCAGTCCAGGTTAGGCAGAGTCCCACATTGACTCTCTTCAAGAGGAATCTTGATGAGTGGATGGGAGATCGTAGGTTTACCCCGGCTATCACTTCTGTGTCACTGTTAGACAGAGGCACAGTATACTAACCTCAAAAAAAGGCATAGCAAAATTAATTTAAAATGGGTGGCGAAAGCCAAACACACTCTGGCTAGGCTTATAAATGCCCTAGGGCAGATAGCCTAGTATGAACCTATGAACCTATGATAGAGTGATGTAGGTAGAAAATGAGGGTGATGAAAAACTGGAAGTTGAGGCAAGAGATGTAAAATGGCAATTTAGATTGAATGCCACAGTAGCCCCAGGACTTAATGATGCTATTTCCTTGATACCAATATTAAAACAAAGGGCTTTGGTTATATAGGAAAAAGTAAGTGATTGGTTTTGCTTATTTGCAAATGAAATGAACTTGTATACTAAAACATAATTTTAAAACATTTATTGTTGAATGAATTTTAGACCAATGTTATTTATTTTGTTTATATATAATCAAACATTTAAATACAATATTAGATTTATGTTGTATGTTTTCAAAATGAAAGTAGGATGCATTTGATTGGTGGCATAATTTATTATTGTGTTTAAGGAGGGTGCTGTATGTATTTTGAATGACTCTGAAGAAACCTGTTGTATGTAAGGTGAAAGCGCTAAGTCTGTTGCGTCATTAAACAAGTTAAATCAGTTTGCGCTTACTTCCTGTGGCTAGATTTTTAT
This sequence comes from Protopterus annectens, assembly GCF_019279795.1. Classification (NCBI taxonomy): domain Eukaryota; kingdom Metazoa; phylum Chordata; order Ceratodontiformes; family Protopteridae; genus Protopterus; species Protopterus annectens. Next base: position 896,551,970 of record NC_056744.1, on the reverse strand, counting down.
TTTTTATTTTATTTAAGTCAGCGTGTCCGACACCTTTTGTTTTTATCTTACTTTAATGTGTTTCATAAATTACTCCAACCTGTCTTATACACCACTCTTCTATCTATAAAGTCTCAATACAAGGCTTGTAATTTTAATGTTTTTAAATATTAAAACCAATTATATTATACTGTTATGCTACATATTCACTGAAACTGCATTATAAAATGTATTATTGTAAATGTTTACTTGCATTAAATAATGATATCTTGGAGCTTTTCTACCTGGGCCTCTGTTGAAAAAGGGCAGCTGTGCTCAGTTGGACTTTCCCGGTAAACAAATGTCAAAAAAATAAATAATTGTTTCAAAAATAGGGAGTTGGAAGACTGAGCCTGCAGAGAAAATCTGAGATTTAGGACAACTGCTCTTGTCTGGAGGGGTAAACTTCATTTGTTGAAAAAATGCATAGGTTTGTGTGCTTGATATAATTAAAAGAAGATGGGTATTTCTAAAAAAATAATAATTTTTTGTTGGTGTGTTTTCATTTAATCAAAAGGTTTTAAAATGTGATACAGGTTCAAATGGAGATGAGCTCTCATGTAGTTCCTTCTTCTCAAACTGACAAACATTACTGTGTGCATGTAACCTAAAAGCTGGAAATGTACATTCAAAAGAGCTAGTAGATTCCTAACATAATAGCTACTGTGTTTGTGTTATGGAATATAAGTGTCTTTAAGGGATTAGGCAGAAAGCAAAACTTATTGAGTTCTATTAATAAGTATAAGGAGCAAGCAGCAATGTCTCAGGAGACGCATGTGGATAGAAGTGAGCATGTGACTTTGACAAAGAGGATTTCACTGTTGACATTCAGCAGAATATCATGGACTAAGGGAAAGGGGAGTAATAATACTCATTGCTAGAGGGGCTGCAAGAGTTGTGGATTTGTGGTAGCAAAGGTTACCGACAGGGAGGATGATTGTGCTGGCATGTACTTCTATTCCACCTAAAACTACTGTTATGGAGCCTAAGAGAATTTTGGTAATATTATGCTTTCAGGAAGGAATATTATTTATGAGCGAGGACTATAATCTGAGTTGCAGTGGTTAGGATATATCGGGGGTACCTACAAAGCACAATATAGCAAAATATTATAGATTCTGAAGAAATGAAAACATTTGATATGTAAAATGTGAACTGAGTAATAGGAAGCCAGATAGAAGTTACTACTTATTCCTCAAAGTAGCTGGGCTAGACTGAATAGAATTTATGTTTCACAGGAACATATTAATTTAATGGAAACACATCCGATAACTGTTTCAGATCTTGTACCAGTAAATACTTATGATAATGATGCAGGGTAATGAAGTAAAAATGAGGCACTGGTGTTTTCCTACTTGTCTGTTAGAGAGGGATGAGTTTAAGGAATGGCTAGTAGAAATGATTTGAGAGGTAGAATTGAAGATGGAAATTTTGTTAGAAGTGATGGCTAGCGAGTCAGATAAAATGAAAATGGAGTTTAAAATGTGGCAGAAATAAGAGCGATCTATATCAGCGCTAAGTAATAGGGTTATTTAGAGGGGTGGGCAAAGTTTAAAGTATTGCAGACTAAGAGGAATCTCACAGAACAAGAAGAGGAGCAAATGTAGAGTGGTATGGGGAAAATAAGGGAGTATTTGGATGGTGTGTTTGAGTTTAGAAAGGTTGAGTTTAGAAAGATTGGTGTTAAGCTATTTTTACAAAACTTTTAGCACAGCGATGACCAACAAAAGGTAGAAAAGGTTATTGCCAAATTTAGGGAGCCTGCAACATGAAAAATAACCAGAAATCCTTTAGAGGTAGCACAGATATTAGAGATATTTCAAAAACATTATTTAACATTTGTATAAAGTAGACACGTGGATAAAATAAGTGGCACAAATGGAAATATTTATAGAAGACTTATACTAAGGTTAGAGGCAGATTAGGCTCAGAAATTAATAAATAAGATGAGATGAGATGAAGCTCAGCAATTAATAAGTAAGATAAGACAAGATGAAATAAAAAGGTGATATATAATCCAATCAGCAGTGAACTCGCCAGGAGCAGATAGTATTCCTGTGGAAGTTTGCAAGTTGCAAAGGAAGAAAGTGATAACTATCGGTAAGTTTTTGTTTAACAAAATTTAAAAGGTGTGAATTCCAGCATCCTGGAAGAAAGTCTTGGTGGGTGTCTTAACCAAAGAGGGTAAAGACCCTTAAGACCCAGCTTCATACAGACCCATTTCAGTTTTAAAACATGATTATAAATTGTTTATGTATACTAGTGTAAGGGAATGGCAAACCAGTAGATATGGATCAATGTAGTTTTGTGAAGAGGAGGCAAACATTTGACAAGGTTAATAAAACGATGATTCAGCGGGAGGCAGATTGAAAGAAAATGCCATGAGTCTTGATGCAGAGAAAGCATCAGAATCCGTTAGAATTTTATGAGAATGCAGCAAGCAGCATTTGCATTCTCTGATGGAGTAATAGGATAATTAGGAGGCTATATAAAGGATCAGAGGCAAGAATTAACGTGGGAGGGTTCCTCTTTGACAACTTGTGCTTGAACAGAGGAACCAGTCAGGGGTGCCCTTTTTGCCCTTTGTTATTTACTGTATATTTAGATGCATTGGCAAATAAAATGAAACTTGCATATTTGTGGCTGTAACTGGTATGATAGTCAAGAAAAGTTACCTTTATTTACAGATGACATTATTTTGTACATACATTCAGAAAAAGACATGGAACATTCAGTGAGAGTTTCAGATATTTTCAGGATATAAAATAAATGAAGCTAAAACAAAGGCTATAGTGATAAACAGTGTACCCACAAATGAATTGGTTCAACAATGTCCAGATTTACAGGCATGTGATAAGATGAAGTATTTAGGTGTATAGATTAAAAGGGATTCTATTATGGCAGTTAAGGATATGTGGGAAAAGAGTAAATAAAAGATGATACAAAAGCTGAAAAGCTTGATTATGGACATGAATAGCAAGATACACCAGTGAAAATGTTTCTTGTTCCTTTATTTTTATGTTCAGGGCAGGTATATTTTTAGCAACTGGAAAAGTTGTGGATGATAAGTAATAGAGTTGTAAGAATTTATTTTAGGCAAGAGTTAATGGTCATATACATAAGATAAGCAGAAAGTTAGCAATCGAAGTGGAAAGGGATGATGATGATGATGACTCTGAGGGGGAGTGTTCAAGAAGTAAGGAGAGAGAGAGAGAGAGAGAGTAGGATTTTGGGTGCAGGTCCTTAAGGAGGAATAACAGCAATACAGAGTAAAGCAAAACGATAGACCACCAAGACAACAGAGTCCTCAGTTAAGTAAAACGTGTGTAGTAGAAAGAGAAACTTCGGACTCAGCACGACAATAAAATAAAAGCAAAAATTTATTTGGTAAGCGCTTTCGCGTACCTTTCAGTACGCTTCCTCAGACCATAAAAACAGTAGCAAAACTGTGTGCTATTATATAGCAGCAACAAAAGCAGTAATTAATTGAAACAATAAACTTAATAAGCAATCAATTAACCAATTAATTAGAGTTGAAAAAATGCTAGCTTAAAGATACAATAGAATTTAAGGGCAAATATTCATCAGCAGTGTAAAAACAGCTATAGAAGCAGTATAAAAAACTAGTAATGCTGACATGAAATGTATGTATACATTGTGGGGAAACCTGATTACTATAAATTCATATTAACATCTCAAAACATTTATTTAATCTAAAGATACATATGAAAAGACATGTGTTAAATGAATGTATATACAATACATAAATGTATGATATATAAAAAAGTTTTTTATATAAAAAACCTACATAGAAAATGGCTATGTGGCAAAAAAGGGGTATCAAAAGTGCCATGGTTCAACATGTAGGATAGAGTTAGAACAAAACAAAGATAGAAATAAAAATAGAAATAAAAATAGGCTAAGCATGTAGTTAAAAGATACATTTACAATCACTAGATGAACCTAAGTGAAGCTATAAACCTATGAGCCAAACCAAAGGTAACTAATAGGAGGGGATAACCTCATGTGGAAAATGTAGTAATGAGGTTAAAAGGGCATTACCCCCCAGGTCTAAACCTCTATGTCTCCATAAAACCTTACCTTAATACACGCAGATGAGCTTTAGGCAGAACATTTTTAATGCACTTACGATATTACACCATTCTATTAGTACATTTTCCACATGAGGTTATCCCCTCCTATTAGTTACCTTTGGTTTGGCTCATAGCAATACAGAGTACTGTTTCCTAAAGTAGAAGAAAATATTCTAGGGTCTAAGTCAGCACGGGATGGAGAAATTAGATTTTACCAATAGGACTGACTGTAAGTATGGGTATAGAAAATTGATGAGGGGGGTGGAATTTATTGGAGAAAATTAGGAAAGGAACCAAGGAGTTGGGAGTGAAGGTTGGAGGCTCCTACCAGGAATTTGTACGAGTATAAGTAAAGACAAAGGGAGATCGGCTGCTGTGGTGCAGCAGTTAGCATTGTTGCCTCACAGCAGGAGGTTCTCCAGTTTGATTCTCAGCCAGAGATCCTTTTGTGCGGAGTTTGCATGTCCTCCCTATGTGAGTTTTAAAGACATGCAGGTAAGGGGTGTGTGTGTGTGTGTGTGTGTGTGTGTGTGTGTGTGTGTGTGTGTGTGTGTGTGTGTGTGTGTGCCTTCTGTGAAGGTTGGGTGCTGGCCTGGCAACTTGGCACCGTAAAAACACCCCCACTAATCACTCTGTGGACCGGTGATCCACTGTGGTGACCCCTAACCGGGAAAAGCTGAAATACATTGCTATAAGTAAAGTGTAAGGGATAGGGCAGTGTGAAGTGAAAAACCAGCTCTGGTAGAGTTTTTTTTTTATTGAGTCTGGAATAAAGTTGCTGTTAACAAAAATTGTAATTGGTAGGACATATAAAAAGATTCCCTGATAACTATAAGGATCAGTCTGAGGAGTTTAAAAAGATTGAGAAGAGAAAATAGAAAGGCAGTATACAAAAGAATAATGGACGGACAATTGTATAACTCCTAAGTATGCAACAAAGTCCAGAAAGTTTATGATTTTTGCTTGGAAATACTTGAATTTGATATTTTTGTACCACAAGCAAGCAGACTTAAGAGAATTTTCCTCAGGTAGCTAGTAAATGCTGGAAGTGTGACTGGACAGAGGGAGACGGGTAGCTGGCAGATTTAAAAAAAGTCTCCACAGAGTACTTTGAAGTGTTGGGGGAGCAAATGGTGTAATTAAGGAAACTGAGCTGGGACTTAGTATCTGAATTGCCCAGATATGTTAAGGCCTTACTAAATTTGATGGCTTTTTTATTGGCTACCCCCCCACCAAAAAAAAAAGTTATAGAAAACAAAAATCAAACTCTAAACCAACTGCAGCATTTGAAGCACCGAATATTGTAAAAGAAGGAAAAGAAATGGAAGTGAGATGCATTACATTTAGCTCATTGAGAAACGGGTACTGGGGGAATGAGAGCAGCCTGGGAAACTTTTGTCCACCAAGAAGAGCATAGTGCCTGCATTCTAATGTTAACAAATTCTGAATTCTTCAAGCAGATCTAATATTATGATACCAGTATAGCTTTCATTTAGCATATGCTCATGTTCTCTCTCCACCAGGCTGACTAATTTAACCCCTTACTGTCTAACTTCCTTTTCGCTGTGGCGACCCCTAACCGGGAAAAGCCGAAAGACACAACAGCTGTCTAACTTCCGTCTCTTCACTACCCAATTGTCAATCTTTCTTGGCAATTGAGCCTTCTTAGCTTCAGTTTGTGATATTTTTATCCTGAAAAAAAAACAAATATATGTTTTTATTTTGTCTGTATGAATAGTATAAGCTTATTATACTTCCATTGTTACATGCTTTTAGATACAATGTCAAGGAACTTGCGTTTGAACTCCTATTGTAATTGTCATATGTACAAATGTATAATTATGTAATCTTCCTTGGAGCTTTTCTTCCCGAGTCTCCGCTGAAAACGGCTTCTGGCCCAGTCGGACACTACCTGGTTATCAAATGTAAGTAAGTAGATAAACAAATATGGACACTTTACTCACTTTTGATGTAAAACTATAATGGTACCAGTTCATGGGAATGGGGGGGGGGGGCAAATCAGACTGACTAGTTTATGCCCATCAGCCTGTGCATTCTCTTATGTTAAATCATGGGAAAAAAGTCTTACAAAAGGATCTTATCCAAAATGGCTCATGGGATTTATTTCTGTTACAAACTGAACTTTATGATTTGTTAACCGGAGATCTTGCCTTGTGACCCATGCTGTGTTCTTTGAAGAGGTGAGAGCAGCAGTTGGAGGAATGGCCGACCGTGACGGCTGCTTATCCTGACCTTGCTAAGAAAAAAAAATTCAAGATAAAGCTATTGAATATCTGTCAGTACTTAGTTCATTAGGTAAACACTGATTAAGTAATGGGATGCAGCAAATTAGGCCCGGGGCTTGCCTGCTTACTTAGATAAGCTGCCAGTGGTGTTCCTCATCTCTGTGTACTGGGTGCAGTTCTTTTTGGACCATTTAATTCATCCATAAAAGTAGGAAATGGATTCTGGCTCTATTAGAAATTATGTGCCTGCAATACCCTGCTGGGAGCCAATACCACCTTGGGAGCATGATACTAAAACAGAGCATTAAAAATAGAAAAGTGTGATGGATAAGTTACGCAATGCTTACAGTTATGGATTCATAGGTAAATACTAGGCTATCAGTATGCAGACTTTTACAAGCCTAGTAAATGGAAATAATTTATGATTTGACTTAGCCAGTTCTGATGGGTTAAGTACAATTCACTCGCTATTTTTAGTACACTTTCTATGAACTGAAAATAGTGCTGGAAGGGCAGGGCCGTATTTCATTATTACTGTAGTGCTAAAATCTGTTTTGTAGAGGAAATGTGTGCATTTCCCCGATGCTCTGATATAGGGATTTACATGCATCTTTGCACTGACGTTTCTGTATTTTACCACAATCTTTTTTATGTGTGTCTGTTGCAGACGCTAATTAGGTTGGGCTTGAAGGGGGCAGTAGCCCTGGGAACATTGTGTTAGGGGATGCGATTAGCAGATGTTAGTGCAGTACTGACATTTCTGAATACTGCATTTGATGTGAGGACTGTAGCACTTGCTTCAGTGCTTTGTTTGTGATATAGAAGTTGAAGCAAGTTGCTTGCTATAGCTTTAAGTGAAAGACCTTATTTTTTTATTTAATTTCATTTGAGGGGCAGAGAGAGTCTGACACTCCTTAAGAAAGTGAGTGCTTAAGAAAGTGAGTGCCAGATTGGAGAATTGACCTTTTTTCCCCTCAATTTTAATGCCGAAAATTCCCAGATTGTAGAGTTGCACTGGGCGCTAGATTGTCAATTATTGCTCTAGTCTTTTGTGCATCTGCTATGGGACTTCTTTTTGCTTCATAGTCATTTGTTCCTACCTCTTAAGTTAATTTCAGAAATAACTTCTTGCTATGTGTGTTGTGGCATGCATTGTCTCCCCACATGTGCTGTATTGGCAAGTTCAGTGGGGGATGAAACATGTCTGTACAGGGCTTTTTGGCAGAGTGCATTATTATAGGTCTGTGTCATGGTGTTGCATTTGTGAGACAGTGCGTTGAGGCAATTACTTCTTCTTGGGAAATGTGCATGTTTTCTATGATGCCTTGATAACGGGAGATTTTCTCTGTATGTTCTTTATGGTATAGTTCTGTGTGCATTTGTTGAGAGTTGCATTGTTTTCCAGATGGCTCAATACACGTCAACATTTCACTGTGCAAAGGGAAGGAAATTGTTTCCAAATGAACAGAAAGAACTTTGGGGAGACTATCTGAAGCAATAGTAAAAAAAGAAAGAAAAATAACCAGTAATAGTTTTAAGAAGCACATAGCACTGTAAACAAGGACTAACCTAACATTCCCAAACCTAAGAATTGTGAGTGGCTGGCTACAGATAAAAATGCATAAACATATTCCATCATAGTTGTACTATGTTTATTTTTCAGGTTGGTGCAAACTAAATTTAGGTCATTTGGAAAGCCCAAGCACCAGAATAGGCCCACCCAGGTTTTTTTTACTTGGAAGCCATCATTACCAAGGACAGTCTTTAAAACATGAAACTACATCTTCATTAGAAAAGATTTCAAGAAAATGACCTTTGATTCTAAAGTGTAGTTTCTGATCATTACCATGATTCCAGTATAATTTTCTTTTAGTGCATCTACATATGCAAAATTAAAATAGTTTTAAGTGCAGGGCACTCAAAAAGCAAGAAGAAATTCAACTTGATATTCTAATACTCAAATTCTGGATTTACTGTATTTTCTGAAAAACAGTAACATGTCCCTGAGCACTGTTTATAGTACAGTGACCTAAACCGTAAAACAGAAAGCAGGAACAGGAAACCAATGAGAAATACTCTAAATTCTCCAAAAAATAGCGTAATGAAACTTTTAATAACCGCTTTCATCCAGAGACTTCTTCAGAATACACAATTATAAAACTACAAGCATTAAATACCTCACCAAATAAGTAATTAAACAATTAACCAATCAATTAATTAAAAATCTGGTTATTAACCAGTACAGCTTGTCATTTAAAAAAAGAAGTAGTAAAAATCTCCTTGTCAATACTTAATTTAGTACCTTTTAAAAAACACTTAATGTTAATAGCTTCGTTCAAGCCAGGAAACCTGTCTGCTTTCAATTTGATTTGCCAAAGTGTCTCCCTTTGTTCAACGTAGTTTCTAAAATCACCACCCCCTAAGGTCTGGTTTGACCACCTCAATAATTGTAAATAAAAATTTCTTAAAATTTTTACAAGCAAGGGAGTGTTTAAACAGGGCACTATTTTCATCGTGAGTTTTGATGTTGTATACATGCTCACGGATACGGGTTTTAAGGCACCTGGTGGTCATCCCTACATAGAACGCAGAACAGGTACTACACAGGCTAATGTAAACAACCCCCTTTGTACAACAATCAACGTGTCCAGGCACTTGAAAAGTCTGATCAATACTATCAATAACAATAACTGGTCCTTTGGCTATGTATCTACACATGTTGCAATTGTTACAAGCAAACATGCCATTCACTGAAGTCTTATTGACCTCCTGTTTAGATTTGTTGTTTTCAAGAGCTTTCTTAATGTTGTAAGTGTTTCTGAACACAAAATTTGGTTTGTTTCCTAAAACCTTAAGAATGCCGTGGTTACCTTGTATGATCTTTCAGTTCTTTTCTAATATTTGTCTAATATGACCACCGTCAATACTCATGTCTAACGAACAAACCATTTTGTTAAAACCTTTTGGTTCTCCAAGGTTGTTGCAAGGAAAAACAATGTTGTTAGGTTCAATATAATCCAACAATGCTGGATAATGTGATGACCGCTTATCTAAGATCTCCTTAACAATATCATTCAACAATTGCAAGGGGTACCCCCTTTTGTAAAACATGTACTTAATAAATTCAAATTCGTCAATGAGGTCTTTTTCATTTGATGTCATCCTACACGCTCTTATAAACTGCCCCTTAGGAATATTTCTAATGATGTGTCTAGGGTGCGCACTTGAAAAATGAACATAACTATTCGTAAAGGTCTCCTTGCGGTATATTTTGCTGTTAAATTTGTTTTCTGTAAAATCCCACCAAAAATAAATATCCAAAAAGTTGATGAACAAGCCTGAACATCCTAACATAAATTTTAAAAAACATCCTGACTTGTTAATTTCCGTAAGGAATTGATCAACTGTGGTTTTGTTTCCTTCGATGATAAAAATTAAATCGTCAACAAACCTATAATATAGTACAGTGACCTAACCTATCCTTTCTGTGTGACGATGATGTGATATAGCTTTGATAAAGTCTGACGCTAGTAATACTGTGTCCCAGAGTAGTTAAAAATATGTGATAGTTTTTAACAAAACATTATCAGCTCATTTTCCCATGCAGTATTGAATTAAAATATTGTTTGTTAAACAAAAGAAAGGCAGTGTATATGGTAAACAAAACCGCAGAATTGTGTATGGCTGTGGGAATGGACACACAAGCAGATGTTCATCGTGTTTCACTGCTGCAGTCATTACACTTGGGTTATCCTGCCATCAGGCAGTCCCGCAGTCGACCAGAGTTCTAAAGTCTTGGTCCGACGTCGATTACTGTTGCATCTTCCCTGATGTCAGTGCGCCAGGGGTATATAAGATGCAGCCAACGCCATTTTCTTCAGTCTTTCTTGCTGCGCGGTGCCCGAAGCAAAAGCAGTTCGCAAGTGCCGGTCGGCCGACTCCTGAGATTTTCAATTCAAATTTCAGAACCGAAGTCTTCAATAAAGCTAAGTACCCCATTGGGGAAACTTTTTCTTGCCTCAGACCGATGTCAGTAAAAGTTAATAATTGTATTTCTTGTGGGAAGCAAATACCTCATAAAGATTTTCATTCTTACTGTATTCCATGCCTAGGCCCAGACCACAACGTCACTAGTTGTCGTTTTTTGTGCTAGATTTAACAAGCGCACTATTAAACGTCGGTTTGACTTTGCTCGCCATTACTTTGGCCGAAGGTTCAATTATACCATGCCGTCGGAACAACGGAAGACCGGAGTACATAAAAAAAACACAGACAAGGATAAGGACAGGCATCCGAGGCCTAAAACTGACAATGAAGCCTCTTCTAGGCCAGTCGCCGGTTCTCAGTGAGGTGCTTTCGCAGCCCCTGACACCTGCTACCTCAGAGCCACAGGCCGCCTCCGACTCCCACGTGTAGATGTCTAGGCCTCTGGATACTCAAGGTATTGGGCCTATGGAAACTAACCCCTTAGATGGGTCTGGAGCCGCTGAGCAGGCATCGGCTTCTGAGGGTGTTTTCAGACCATCACAACTTACCATCAGAACTACAGCAAAGTCTAAAACTCCATTTAAGACAAAGAAACAAGTACAACATTCACCTGGACAGACCTCCATGCCTAAAAAACAGATGCTCAAAATGGCCGAAGTCTTAATTACTCTGATCGGGGGTTCCCATCCCCCTGCTGATAAAAGGCCTAGGCAGGATACAGACTATGATTCCTCTGACCAGGTTTCCATTTCTTCTGATTCCTCTTCAGACCAGGGATACTCTTTACCCCCCTATGAGGACTCTGATGCTGAAGAATCAATTCCTTCAGCCTCTCCTCCTGAGGATTACTCTTTTGGGGAAACTTTACATACCATGAGGGAACATTTCCACTGGGAGGGCCAGGATTACTCAGAATCCAAGAAAAGGCTCAGAGACTTTCTTTTGTTTACTCAGCACAGGCCCCTTGCAATTCTGCCAGTGTTAGATATTGTGGATGATGTGTTTTCTGAATCCAGTTTAAATCCTGATTCTTTGCCCCCTGCTCCAGTCAAGCCCTACAGGTACTATAGAGTCCCTGACTCTCATAAATTTATTTTTAAAAACCCTGTTGCTGACCCAGAAACTATTTCCCAGGGTCCCAAAGGGGTAAAGGCTTCCACGGCTAAAACTCCAGTTCCCTCTGGCAGGGATTCTAGAGCATTAGACAGATGGGGGAAGAAAGTTTACACCTCTGCAACTTTAGCAGTGAGAGCTTTAAATTGCCAGTTTCACATGCTTAAATACCAACAATATTTAATGCCCCTGTTAAAACAGAAAATGCTTACAAGTTCAGAACAACCTGACTATAATTAAATGCAGGATTTATTGCATGCAGCTGAACAAGTGGGAAAACATACTCTGCAATGTGGTTTTGATTCATTAGAGGCTTCCTGTAGAGCAGCAGTTACAGGATCTGTGATTCGAAGGCATGCTTGGTTAAAAGAACAAGGTTTACCTGATCATGGTAAGGCAAAATTATTGGATGCACCTTTACAGCAGGATATTTTATTTGGTGTTAAGGCAGGAGAGGTATTAAAGAAAATGGAGGAGAAGGCAAAATCTATGCAAACAGTGAAGGATTTCTTACAGGTACAGCCACCTTGATTTAGCATAAATTGGCCTTCAAAAAATTGGTCCTTTCCAGTGTCAGACCACAAAGAGGCAGATACAGACGCCCAAGAGGCAGATCTTAGCCCCAGGGCTCTTACAGACCACGACAGTGGGGTGCTTCAACCCCAAAAGGAGGGGAAGACAAGTCAGAACCTTAGAGGAAACAGTCTCAATGACTTCCCCCTACAAATGCCAAGCACTTAGCCTTTGGCAGCTCCCTTAGGGGGAAGACTAGCACTTTTTTCACAAAATTGGCATATAATCACCCAAGACAAATGGGTTCTGAATATTGTGTCTCAAGGTTACAGGTTCCACTTTCACACTTTACCAAGGCTAAAAGGAATGCCAGACCTGCCACAAAATCAATGGGCAGAGGCACAAAAACAAATTGCAGCCCTCATGGACATGAGAGCTATTCAAAAAGTACCACAACAGGAACAAGGACAAGGATTTTACTCAAGACTTTTCCTGGTCCCTAGAAAGGACAATGCCTGGAGACCCTTACTGGACCTTTCCACTCTAAATACTTACCTGGATGTTCCGAAATTCAAAATGTTGATACTTCAGCAGCTTCTTCCCATGCTGGGCAAGAAGGCTTGGCTTGTTACTTTGGACCTCAAAGAGGCATACCTGCATGTCCCTATCAGACAAGATTGCAGAAGATACCTCAGATTCATAGCTGGTTGAATGCATTACCAATTCTCTGTGCTGCCCTTTGGCTTATCTATTGCACCCAGGGTCTTTACAAAATGCCTGGCACCAGTAAATGCATTTTGCAGACAAAAAGGAATTCAAATATATCTATACTTGGACGACTGCCTTACTCAAGCAGAGAGCAAGGACATTCTTCTAAAGCATTTGGCGTTTGTAAAAAGATTGCTAATTTGCCTAGGGTACACAGTAAACGAAAATAAGTCAAAACTAGTACCCTCACAAGAGATAATATTCCTGGGTGCCAGCTTAAATACAATGGCCTATATGGCTTATCTCATGCCAGACCAGCAAGGACAACTGACTCAGTATTTTCAATTGATGGCAACAAAAACCCAACTCCCTGCAAGAAAAATTCTGCAGGCCTTGGGGTTCATGGCATCCTGCATACTACTAATACCATATGCCAGACTGCATATGAGGAAATTACAATGGTACCTAAAAAGTGTTTGGACTCAACACTGTCACAGTTTGGAAGCAGTAATACCACTTATTCCCTGCCTACAACAGGAGTTTTGATGGTGGGCACAGGCATGTCACCTCAACAAGGGGCAGCCTTTCACTCTACCCACAGCCAGGCAGACACTAACAACAGATGCCTCTGATTACGCCTGGGGAGCACACATGGCAGGAAAATCTATTCAGGGCAAGTGGGCCGCAAACCAAATGCATCTTCACATCAATCAAAAAGAGATGCTAGCTGTACAAAATGCCCTATCAGCTTTCAAGGACCTTCTGCATCCAGGACAACTATTACTAAAGACAGACAACACCATAGTTATGTGGTACATAAACAAGCAAGGGGGCACTCATTTTTATCCCCTCTGCAGACAAGCCATTACCTTGTGGAACACAGCTATAACCTATCAAGTTCATCTGCAAGCACAATTCCTGCCAGGAAAGAAAAATACTCTGGCAGACGACTTAAGCAGAAACATCATGGATCCTCACGAGTGGAAATTAAATCCACAAGTATTCAGCATGATAACACAAAAATGGGGGAGCCCAGACATAGATCTTTTTGCCTCCCCAATGAATTGCCAACTACAGAAATTCTGCACAAGGACTTAGCACAAACAAGCATGGAAAGTGGATGCCCTCTCGTTCAGCTGGAAAAGCCTACAAGTGTATGCCTTCCCACCACTGCCTCTCCTTTCAAATGTACTCCTAAAAGCCAGCCAAGAAAAGCCAATATCGGATCCTGATTGCCCCAGACTGGCCACGCCAGCACTGGTACCCAATCTTGAAGAACTTAGCTCAAGGTCCACCATGGATTTTACCTCAAATTCCGCATCTTCTGACTCAACAAAATCTGATTCTGCACAGCCAGCTCAAAACCTTAAACCTGGTTGCATGGCAGATTCCTTTGTCAAGCAGACAACACCACTCTCTAAAGCTGTTATGGATGTCATTTTGGAAGCCAGGAGGCCTAGCACCAGGAAATCCTATTCAGAAAAGTGGAAGAGATTCTGTGCCTGGAACCAGGCTCAAAGCTTTGACCCTCTTGTCCCAAATATTCCTCAGCTATTACAATATTTAACTGAGATGCTGGACAAGGGCCTATCCTTTTCATCCATTAAGATGCACGTCTCTGCCATCTCGGCTTATTGCAACACAGATCCTCCTATTTTCTCTCATCCATTGTTAAAGCAGTACCTCAGAGGGGCTAAAAACAAAGACCGCCCCAGAGAGCACCAACACCAACTTGGGACCTCAATTTTGTCTTGGAAAAACTAACTTTACCTCCTTTTGAGCCAGCAAATGCAGCAGAATTAAAATGTATGTCATGGAAAACTGCTCTGCTTCTGGCAATAACCTCAGCACGAAGAGTCTCAGAGTTACAGGCACTAATGACAGTGGAGCCTTTTATCATTTTTCACCAAGACAGGGTTTCTCTAAGAACAAACCCTTCATTTATGCTAAAGGTGGTATCCAGTGTGGCTCTTACCCAAACTATTCACTTGCCAACTTTTTATCCATATCCCCAGAATAAAGTGGAGAGACTCCTGCATTCATTGGACATACACAGACAGTTACGTTTCTACTTTGACAAAACAAAAGCTTTCAGGAAAACTGAGCAATTGTTTGTAGCATATGCTGCAGGATCACAGGGAAAGGCTATTTCAAAGCAGACCTTTTCAAAGTGGATATGACACCATATCCGGTTCTGCTACACACAGCATGGGAAAACTGTACCTAGCAACATTAGGCCACATTCCACCAGGGCAACAGCCACTTCAACTGCCTACCTTAAAGGAGTACCTACCAAAGATATCTTGGAAGCTGCAACTTGGAGTTCAGTGCACACATTTACCAAACATTATCACCTGCCGCTTTATTCTAAATCCAGAGCTGGCTTTGCCACTGCAGTGCTGCAGGGCTTCATAGCCACCCCAAATCCTCTATAGAACCAGCCAACCTACCTCAGCTTTGGGATTCTACCCAAGTGTAATGACTGCAGCAGTGAAACACGACGAACATAGTACAGTTTTGTACCTACCATAAATGTAGATGTTCGAGTGTATTCACTGCTGCAGTCCAGGTTACCCTCCCTCCATCCCCTCTTTCTTAGCTGGGACTTATCCATACCTTTCTACCCTATACTACCTATGTGGAGTATTTGCTGGTAACTGAAGTTTTTGGTTTTACTTTTTATGTATGTTTTATTAACAATATGTATTGCCTACCTATTTGGGGGAACCTGATATCTGGGGAAAGAAAAACTGAAGAAAATGGCATATATACCCTTGGCGCACTGACGTCAGGGAAGAAGTGACAGCAACCGATGCCAGGCCAAGACTTTGGAACTCTGGCCAACTGCGGGACCGCCTGACTGCAGGATAACCCAAGTGTAATGACTGCAGCAGTGAATACACTCGAACATCTACATTTATGGTAGGTACAAAACTGTACTTTACAGTTCATGTTGATTTTTCTGTCTCCCTCATTGCATGTGTACTTGCTTGAATAAGTAGATACAGACAGTGCTTTTTGATAGGGTTCATAATTTTGGAACAGGAAGGAGCTCTGTGTACCTGTCTATAAATACAGGTCTGACTTGCCAGGGTCCTGTCTGATTAAATCGCTTGTAGATGCACTTTGGAAGTATGTAGTATTTTAGCAGAGTGTATTATAGCCCAGGTTTTCTTAAAACTGCTCAGCTTCTGGACAATGTACAGTTAAGAATTTATGACCACCAGTGTTTCCTTACTGATGCCTTTAATTTAGACAGGAAGGACACAGAGTACTGGATCATTTCTATGTAATTAGTGAATTGTAGCACTCAGAGTGTTGATAATTTTAATTACGTGATATAAACTTTAGGAATTCTATAGATATAGTGTAATACAAGACGTTTACTACCCAACTGTGGTTGTGACATGAATTTCATAATTCTGTATCTCTCTTTTAATAAGGCAACCTTGCCACTAGGTGTGGTGTAATGTTGGATATTTTAACATTTTGAGTCATCGAGTTTTTCCTCATGTGTGTATCTGCCACAGCACCTTAACTGCTTTAGTACTGAAAGGATCATGATCAAATCCTAAATATGTAAACTGTTGTGGCATATAGTTGCATATAATTTTAAAAAGAAGTAACTTGGATTATTTTTGTTATTAGAAAATGATTAAGTACACAGCAGATAATGCTCTGTACATAGCTAATACTTTGCTTGCTTTTTCAGTTTTCTTGTTGGGGTAGAATATCTTTCCTTAAGTAGCCTCTAACTAGACGTTTTGTTGGAGATGTATGTCTTTGAACTAATGACTAAGTAAATAGAACTGTAAAGTGGATAAAAGCAATGACCTGATTGTCCAGTAAGTAAACGAGATAGATTTCACATGGAAAACCTGGGTATTGATGTTGTAGACAAAGAAACAGCTGAAGAGCTGCATTTATTATGTTTTGCAGTGACACATCAGCGTTTCCATGGTACTGAGAAAAAAGTGAAGCATCAGGAAAAGCTGAAAGGTATTGTATGTCTACAGCTTGCGTGAAGCTGTTCCCCAGGCACAGTGGTTGTTCAAGGCTGTTCATTTTTCATCCATGGGTGCAGGCAGCTTTCACCATTGTGGTTTTGAGTGAATGGCAAAATGTGGGAACAAAAAACATGGGTGGACATGAAGTACAAAAATGAGGGTTTTATCACAGGAGTGTGTATCAATGGACCTTAGAGTCTCTTTCTCCACTACAGAAGTAATGCTGCTTTATGTTGAAGCCTCTGTGGTACCCCATCATAAGGTATCAATAAGAGAATGTTTGCTTTGCATCAGGAAACTTGAGTCCAGTGTTCGCAAGCTGCCTAAAGAAAGAGGTGAGAATTGTGGTCACTGAGTAATAAAAGTAAAACAGTGGGACTTCATAAGATAACTGTATTGTACACTGCATATGCTCTGTAGTTTCAGGCTTATCTACTGAGGTCAGTACCCCTCACTGTTGCATAGTACGCCCTCACTGTTGCATAGTACGCCCTCACTGTTGCATAGTACCCCTCACTGTTGCATAATACGCCCTCACTGTTGCATAATACACCCTCACTGTTGCATAGTACGTCCTCACTGTTGCATAGTACGTCTTCACTGTTGCATAGTACCCCTCACTGTTGCATAGTACGCCCTCACTGTTGCAGAGTACGCCCTTACTGTTGCATAGTACCTCTCACTGTTGCATAGTATGCCCTCACTGTTGCATAGTACGCCCTCACTGTTGCATAGTACGCCCTCACTGTTGCATAGTGCGCCCTCACTGTTGCATAGTGCGCCCTCACTGTTGCATAGTGCGCCCTCACTGTTGCATAGTACGTTGCATGACTACTTAGAGTGAGCATTAAATTGTAAGTAGAAGTTAATGAGATGCTCTATTTAATGGCAGTAAAATTAAGCCTCTTGTTTCCAATGTGTTTTATGTTTTCTTAAGAGATGAGAGTTGAAATGCTGTATTTAGTGTATAGTCTGCTGTTGGTATTTTGTGACAGCAGCAATTTGCAATGCTCTTACTACATATAACACTTTGTGGAGAAGCTGTAGTAAAGCTGCGTTTGCTAAATGATTAGACAATATTGACGGATTTTCATGTTGTAGCACAAAATATTCTGATGGATGTGTTGCATGTTTCAAAAAGAAAAACTGTTCTATCATGTTATGTTGTATAAAATGCATGAAGATGGTTCTTATGTCATATACCTGGAAATTGATATAATTTTTTAGAAAAGGGTGAAAATATGTTTGTTTATTTCATATCATAGGGTGGCCGTGGTGGTGCATTGGTTACCATTGCCACCTTACAGCAAGAGGTTCTCTGGTTCAATTCTTAGCTGGGGTGCCTGCTGTGCTGAGTCTGCATGTCCTCCCTGCAGTCACTTGGGTTTCCTCCAGGTGCTGCAGTTTCCTCCCACATCCCGATAATATGCTGCTGGTGGATTGGACAGTCTAAATTTGCTCTAGGTGTGTGTGTGTGTGTGTGTGTGTGTGTGTGTGTGTGTGTGTGTGTGTGTGTGTGCATCTTAAGTGTCTTCTGTGGAAGGCAGGGCATCGGGATGGTCACTCGATACCATAAAACTCGACTGCCAGTTTTCTGTGGAACATTGTTCCACTGTGGTGACCCCCTAACGGGAAAAGCCGAAAGGAGAAGAAGAAGATTTATTTCATGTAATAGATTCAGGCTTTTGGTTGTAAAAAAAAAGGGGGGGGTGCAAAGGAAAGGAAAGATTGTGTTAAGTATTACTTATTGCTTTTTTTATTGTCTGTGAACTCGTACCATTTTTCAATGTACGAAGTACAGTGTCTTGGCATTCCCATGTAAGCCTGAAAGTTTTTTTTTTTTGGGGGGGGGCATACTTGTCCACATATGGAAATGCAGGGAGAGGTTTTGTTTCAATTCTGATTGTTGCAGCTTACCTTGTCCACCCACCTTCCCTTAGCAGTGTTGAATGGCTCCACTTCCTTTGGCATATCCTCTTATCACGTCCTCTGGCAGTTTGTTTCATGCCCCTACCTTTTGGATGAAAAATTGTTTCCATAAGTCTGCCTTTCAGAAGCCATATGCATTTCCTTCTCTCCCTATTCTTCCTGTTCACCATCATCTCTTCCACTTCCCTAGAGGTGGCACAAGCAATCTCTTCTCTCCCTCTTTTTTTGCATACTCCCTGTAGGCCTGATATGAATTATTCATATTGTGTCCTTTTACATTGTATTGTATTGAATGGGTCAGTGTAATCAGTAATTATCTTTCTTCTTCCTTAGACCACTCATTTGAGCACATATTTTGTCCTTGGACTCCCTTGTACAAAAATGCATAAATAATCTTGTATGTTTTTAAAGTAATTCCAGCTGTCACCCATTAGACCTTCTTGGAAGACTGTCCATCCATTCATTCACATCAACAGGGACAAACATCTAAAGCCAATGGTCACACCGCTGGGTGGCTGGGCCTGCCCTGGCTGTTCTTCCATACCACACACACACACACACACACACAAATACCCCTATGACCAGTTTAGTGTGTCTAAGCTGATTTTGGGGGCAGCTCCATTCAACTGTGACCACTGCTCCAGTACTGGTGTCAATAGCAAGCAGGGCAGTCTTCTCTTCAGCTGTAGTATTACTTTTGACCTGATGAAAGATGGATTTTGAAGCCTAATCTCAGATCATCTCATGTCATTTCATTCATTCCTCAACTGATCTCAGATCAAGTTGGGCCACTTTTACCAGATTCACAGATCAAATTCTTGAGCTCTTCCATTTACCCATAATGGCCTGTCATCCTAACATACCCCATATCTTGTTTGCTGCCATATCATTCCAATGTGGATCTTCTGCTCTCGACCTTCAGGGTGCAGACTAGGTTTTCTTCTCTCAAATAGGGAGTTTTTCTATTCTACTGATCTTTATCACTCTTTCTCCCTTAACCTTTTATAAGAGTTTTTGGGTTTCTCTGCATTAGCCTGCCCCTTTTCTTTGACACCTTCCTACCCATTAAAGGGTAATTTTTTAAGTAAGATTCTTGGTACCCTTTCTTCTTCTCCTGCTTCCTTTTCATGCCCTACACAAGGTATTTTTCAGTACCATTGTTGGTACTTTAACCTTTCTACTTATTTAAAAAAAAAAAAAGTTACTTTTCTTTTCTCTATGTCAGCAAGATGTCCAACAAGCCTACAGGCTTCAAAGAATGCACTTCCTGTGGGCATAAGATCCCCAGTTTTGATGCCCACAGGGAGTCCATTTACTACTTGGGGGCTGCCCATTTGGACACCCAATGCCCTATTTGTGTGGGGATTAATTCTAGAGCATAGAGTGATAGACAAGAACATGTAAAAGGAGACACCTAGATTCCCCCCAGGAATCTCTTACTGAGGACACCGACTTCGATGAAAGGGAAGGGGGTCCCCAGATCTCCACCTGACGACATCTCCTTTGGAGAGATTTTAGAATTTTTTTAGCAAAAAAAAATGGATGGTCTTCTGAATACCATTTCCAGAAGGAATCAGTACTTTTGGAGGCTTTCAGCTTGTTCAAGCTATGCCTTGGGTGGTCTTACTGGCTGATGAGTTGATAAACCTAGTCTCATACCGTGCACTAGTCTCATACCGTGCATGGAAGGAGCCAGATACCATGAAACCAATTCCCAGGCAACAAGATAAATTCTTAGCTCCTCCAAAAGATAGAGCGCCCTGGAGCAAGGGAGTCCCTGTAGATGCCATCGTAGTGGGAACTGCAGAGCAGAGCTCATCTGTCCATCTCCCTGACAGGGAGTCTAGGGCCTTGGACAGATTTGTTACATGCATTTATGCCTCAGTGACCATTGCCCTGTGGTGACTGAATTATCAAGCACACTTTACCAGGTTACAAAGTGATTTGATCAAGGAGCTCTTCAAATCTCTTTGAGTCCATATCTGTGGAGAACCAAAAGAAAGTTTATTCAAAACTGGCCACCCTTCAGTCCATTTCTACCACGTACATAAGGCTGTTATCTCATGCTGCTGAGGGAACCTGTAGGGCTACAGGTTTGGGCATGCCATTGAGGATGTGTCTGTAAGATTTTGCAGAGCCTTTCAAGTCTTTATCAATGCTTTCTTTGATGGTTCATCCTTTATTTGGGCCATAGTGAAGGAAACGGTCAACAAAGGTAAGCAGAATGGAAAGACCTTGTCTGCTGTTGGGATTCATTATTCTATCTCTCAGAGATCCTTCTGTCAGAATCATCTTGGTGGTAAGAAGATGTGGATTTACAAGTCCCAAGGGCCTTTCCAAGACACATGAGGAGACTGTTCTCCCCATGGTATGGGGGGAACTGTAATGGAAGATGCTGCCCTCATGGCAGAAGTGGTCACATAACCAGGGTTTCAGGAATACATACTCGGATAAACCCTACCATTTCTCCTGAAAGGTTTCCCAGCTTCTGTACTCTGGAGGCAGTCAGAGGGCAGTTGTCTGTGCACACAGAAGCCTGGATATCCATCATAAGAGATACTTGGATGCAGAGGATTATATCCAGAGGTTACTTCATACCATTTTCGTGAATCCTCCCCTCTAAAAATGAAAAAAAATTCCCAATGTTCCACCCAATTAGATTAAGGCAGCAGCTTTGATAATAGAAGTAGAGATATAGTAAACCTCCAGACACTGTACCCAACCCAGTTTGGTTTTGTCAAAGGGCAGATCATGCCTACTCAGCGTGGTGGACTTCTTTGAGAAGGTCATCAAAGCAATGGATGAGGGCAAAATTGTTCACACTGCCTACCTTGACCTTGCCAAGGCATTTGACACAATAGCCCACTTGGGCATTGTTGACAAACTCAAGAGGTTAGGTACAAACACGTATGTCACCTGGTGGATAGCCAACTGTCTCAAAGACAGGACCCAGGAAGCTAGAATTGGGGAGTGCACCTTCACAAAGAGGCCAGTCACAAGTGGAGTCTCACAGGGATCAGTCCTTGGACTGCTCCTTTTTGGCATTTATTTCTCGGAAGTCAAGGCCAATGTCAGTGGTCTCTGGCTGACTAAATTTGCAGATGATTGCAAATTAGGAGTTGTCATTGAATCTAACACTGACATAAAATGTTCTCCAGGAGGGGCTGACAGACAAACAACTAGTGTCAGAGCCATGGACTAAAACTAAATGCCAAGAAATGCATAATAGTATCTTTTGTGAAGTCATCCATCCCTGGTAGCTATCATATTGACAACACACCGCTTAGAGTTGACCCAGTAGTCAGGGACTTAGCGACACATATAGATAGTAATCTAGCCTTTGACCATCATGTGTCTACAGTGGTGAGGAAATCATCTTATGTTGCGCATCTTATAAACCAAGTTATGAAATCTGATTCCAAGGAAGTCATTGTTCCACTGTATTCAGCATTGCATTAGATCTATCATTGAATACAATGCTCCCTTTGGTATGTACCTAACCAGACATATCCAGCAACTGGAACATCCACAGAGGTTTTTCACTAAAAGAATACAGGGTGCAAGTAAAATGTCCTATGCAGAAATCCTCGAGGCCCTATCCCTGTATTCTGTCTCCTGTAGGCTTTTGAGGGGAGGGGAGAGCTATGCTTGGCATACAGGGCAGTGTCAGGCCCCACTCTGATGAACCTCCTGCATATCCACAATATAAACATCACAAGAATTACCCATTCTAAAGACTTAAACCTTGCCTGTGATATAAATAGGACCTGATGGAGAGAAAGGTATGTATCCCAGAGACTACCCCGTCTATGGAACAGGCTCTCCATGCATGTGAAGCAGAGTTCCTCCCTAACCCAATTCAAGTGGAACTTAGTCAATTGGATGGGAAACTGGAAATTCATCCTTGGTTTGGCACCTATGTCTCTAATGGACACAGGTAACCTGTAAATGGTTCGTCTCCCAGGCCCTTCCTTACACTTATCAAGGGTATCAAAACTGGGATGGTTTGTCTTAAAAAGGCCCCTTGTGGTCATTAGCCTAGTAAAAACCTATGGACCTAAGAAAAACGTGTCACCCAGAAAGTCCCTGCAGACCAATTAGAATCTGGAACCTGCTCAGGATTTTTTTAGTTCCAAAAAGGCAGGGGACTTGAGACCCATCCTGGATCTCAACAAACTAAACCAGTACATGAAATATTCAAAGTTCTGGTTGGTCATGGTTCAGTCCATTTTGCCCCTGCTGTGAAAGGACTGTTGGATGTGCTTGATCTTCAGGCTGTGTACTGTCACATTAAAATGAACAGGTGCTGTAGGAGATATCTGCATTTCTATCTGGGAACCAGTCATTACCAGTTCAGAGCACTGCCCTTTGGCCTCACCACAGTCCCCAGGGTGTTCACTAAATGCATGCCAGTGGTAGCAGCTCAACTAAGACTGCTGGGATTCTAGGTGTTTCTGTATCTAGATGACTGTGTCCTGTCATCCCCGACCAGGAATCTACTTATACAAACATGGGACTACTTGCTCCAATTGTGTCACCATCTGGGCATCACAGTCCACTACAAAAAGTCACAGTTCACACCTACACAGAATCTTGAGTTAACAGATGCTCATCTAGACATTCCTTCAACAAGAGTACTGACACACAGATCCCAGGTCAAGAAAGTGATCTTGCATTCTTCTCCTCCAGCATGACTAGTCTTGCAAGCCGTAGGGTCCATGGCAGCAGCAAAAACTCTGGTTCCATTACCTGGATTTCATATGCAGATTCTACAGTGGACTCTTTCAGTACAGTGGTCTATTCTTCAGCAGCCCTTGTACCCTCCAGTCAGGATCACACAAGTTTGCAAGGAACACCTTCTTTGGTGGATCCATTCCGAAGTTTCTCAGGGCTATCCATTTGTTCTCCCTCTACTGGTAGCCACCATGACTATGGACATTTCCCAGCTGGGGTGGATGGACACTTTGAAGGGACCGTACAAGGTACGTAGTCTCTAGAAGATGCCAATTCACACATCAATGTCCTGGAAGTAAGAGCAGTCTTCCTAACATTGCAGGCTTTTCAAGATGCTCTCTCTTCTGGGATGATTGCGATTCAAATGGACAGTATGTCTGTAGTCAGGTACATCAACAAACGGGGGGAACCAGATCTTATCCTCTGTCAAGTGGCAATGAGAATGTGGCAATGGGTGATCTCTTCTGGCCTCTTTCTCATAGCAACACACATACCATGGAAAGCCATTGTGCTTGCAGACCAGCTAAGCAGGTCCATTCTGATGCCTCACAAGTGGTCTGTCAGTGTCAAAGTGGCAGAGAAGATTTTCCATCGATGGGGACAGCCATGCTACAGTCTTTTTGCTTCTCCCCACAACTACAAGTGCAGCATGAGATGCTGTGGTCCACTTTTGGCCCTCTGGTCTACTCTGTGCATATCCCTGTTACCTCTAATCCCCAAAGTTCTACAGAAAGCATTCCAATTGAAGAGTATGGTTATCCTCATTGCACCTTTTTGGGCTTGTCAAGTATGGTGTCCTTCCTGTGGCCTCATCTCCTGTGTCTACCTTAGATGCTGAACCCAAGTGCAGAACTCTTCTGTCTCACTCATCAAGAGTGAAACTTCCAGATATCAACAGTCTCAAGTTGATCCCATGGTTTCTTCACTTACAGTGATAGCTAGGCATTCCAGACTTTCTTCCCCAGTCTGCCGTATTCTCTTATCTTCCCAAATGGTCTCTACTAGGAAAATTTGCAAAAGTAAATGGAAGAGATTTTCAGTCTGGTCCTCCAGAGAGACCTGGATCCCTTCTCTGCAGTTCTTGAATTTGTGGCCTCCTTTATCTTTAACAAGGGGGTAAATTCTTCAACTATCAGGGCTCAGTTGGCAGCTATTTCTAATTTTCATTCAGGTGAAAATCACTCCACTTTGGCTTCTTCAAAGTTGTGCAAAGTTTTCTTAAAGGCACCTTTCTACTCAGGCCTCCAGTCGAGGATCCTACACTTCCATGCAATTTGACTATCATGCTACAAGCTCTAATTCAACCTCCATTTGAACCATTAGCAAAGATAGTTCTTAAATTCCTGTCATGGAAAATGTTTTTTTCTGGTCCCTATCACATCCACTAGGTGAGTATCCAAACTCCAGATCCTTTCCTCCAGATCTCCCCATTTTATTTTTCATAAGGGTAGGGTTTCCATATGCCTGAACCCATCTTTTTTTCTACCCAAGGTGGCTTCTGAATCCAGCATTAATTAATTTCTCAGTCTACCTATATTATTTCCAAAATTTTCAAATAAGGGCAAATACATGCTACATCTTTTGGACTTGCACCCGCAGCTTAGATTTTATCTTCACAGATCTAAAGATTTCAGGAATACTGAAAGAAGACTGAATGCTGTAATTAAATCAAAAAGTGCTTCAACAAAGTATTAGTTTAAGGGTGTGCACACTTATGCAACCAGCTTATTGTATGTTTTATTATTTTGTATATTTTTCCCCTAACATATTTGTTTGTTTATCAGTTGAATTGTATAGGTTATAGGTCACATTAAAGGTGGGAAAAGTTTTGAAATTATTTATTGTGATCTTATTTTTTATATTACAAAAACCTGACATTTTAACAAGGGTGAGTTGACTTTTTATATCCACTGCACATGTGGGTCTGCATTCACCAAGGTAAATTTTAAGAAGTCTGTACTTGTGTTCTGTTCATCTAAAATAGTTTACAATCATTAAAACTGCATTTCATAATAAAAATACAAGCCATCAACAAACCTTTTAAAGAAAAGTATGTTATCGAAAAATATGTTTGGTAGTAACTCCCTCTCCCACCAGCCCAAAACCAAATTTGTCAAAGGCTGTTGCTGACCCCATAGCAACACCTTTGGTTTGTTGGTAATATCTCCCGTTGAACAAGAAATTATGTTCCAGCAAAACCTCAATGAGGAAACAGAAAAGATTAATCTCATCCCCAGAATAAGTTGTTTTTGTGACATGTAGGACTTAACATAGTCTATTCCTGTATCCCATGCTGTGCTGGTCAATAAAGAAGTTACATCTACAGTAAACATAATCATGTCTTCTCTTTCATATTTGTGAATCTCATTGAATTTCCTGATATGATCAAGGAAATCACAAGAGTCACTCAAATATGAGGGTAAATTCTCCACTAGTGGATTTAAAATAATATTCATATATAGAGAAATACCCTCAGTGATACAGTCGGGAGCAGACACAATAATCTAAAAGGGGGAGGGGGGTTGCTGGCACTTTTATGTATCTTGGGTATGTAAAAGTGGACCCCAATCTTGGAGTTGTTGCCAGACATAAAGTTATAAAGTTTGTAGTCTATCTGACCATTCATAAGCAACTCATACAAATAAGCTTTAATAATATAATCATAGCCACGATGTGTATGTTCTAATTTGACTTCCCTATATTCTTCAGCATTCATTAGCATTCTTTCAGTGGCATTTGTATAATCTAACTCATGTTCATGAACTTAAGAAATTTGAAACACATACATAGCATGAGAGCAGACAAGGGAGGAGACTTGTTATGTATCAGTTAGATATTACAAAATGCCATTGAATGAATGTTAATGAATGTTGAAGAATATAGGGAAGTCAAGGTAGAACATGTACATTGTGGCTATAAGAAGAATGAAAAGAGACAACACAGATGCATCATTATCGGGAGTATATAACTTTTGTTTCCGTTTCCCCAGAGAGACGTAGTACTTGGAGATAAGCCAATCAAGCAAGCCTCCCTCCTCCTTGTGGGGTACTTGTGACTCCTCATGCACTAAATGTACTCTTCTTTGTTCTCTGACTTTAAAATCCATCCATCTGTCATTCAATCCCTTTATCCCATTTTGCACATTGGCATTGGGGTGTCACTTTAACAATGACAACATCTTGAGCCAAGGTTTACACTGGCAGGTGGCTATCCATGCCACAGTAGTTCATCTGTACCACTCGCTCACCCCTATGGCCAATTTCGAGTGTCCAATCCACCTACTGTATGTCTTTGGAATACTGGAAGAAACCGGAGCATCCAGAGGAAACCCATGTGACCGCAGGGAGGACATGCAGACACCACACACAAGGCATCTCAGCTAAGAATCAAACTGGAGAACCTGTTGCTGTGAGGTGACGACACTAATTGCTGCACCACCGCGGCCACCTAAAATTTGAAATAAGTAATATATTCTGCTTTTATATAACTCATTTACATTAGAAAATTATAAATTGCAGAGAAGATAACTCCAGGTTTTATTTGGCAATGTGTATGGTGACTTTTTAATAGAACTGGATCGTGGACTGAAAAAGACCTTTGATATATGAGGGTTTACTTCCATTCATGTGGAGGAGACGGAAATTTCAGGAAGCCTTTTTTGTATGGCTATTAGGTAGACCAAGAGGGCCGTAATAGAAAGTCTGTTTCTCAGATTAAACTATTGCTTCTAGGCCTGAGGCATTACTTGGCTGTGTAACGCGACATGATACAGAACGTAGATAATCTTGACCGTCTGTAGTTCACTAAGTTTATTCTCTGCCTTCTTTCTAGTCACTTTTCTTTTTTTTCCCCATCTGTGTACTGCCCTCCTGATGGGACACTGCCACGTAGCTTCTTTGTAAAAGTACATTTTTATGTTGAAAATATCCGGTGCAACAACATTTGTTAAGAAGTACTATTTATTTTAATTTTCTCTAATTTTTATGGTGATATTCTGATTAGTGGAAAAAAGACCCAGTCTTGTTTGGTATTGTCATATGTACTGCTTTCATCATATGTACCACAAGGTGAGGTAGCTACCTTGGGAAATTGTTGAAGACGGAGGTTTAAGCAGGAAATAGCAGTGCTACAAATGAAATTGTAGAACAGTACATAAACAGGAAACTTCATGACTGTTGTGCAACTAGGTCATGTAGAGAAAAGTTCAGGCATGAATGTTCATCTGTTTAGCTCATCTAGGGAGAATAATCAGTAAAGGATATTTAATGCTGCAGTAAGCAGTGGTGAAATTTGCCATGCTGTATGCTGCTCAGAAAACCTTAATGAATGCTTAGTGTAGACTACTTGGTGAACTGCATTACATTGTCTTAGGCACAATAATTGCAGCTGTTTTTTAAAGGTGGCCTTTTGCATGCTTATTGTAGTTGCCTCATGATAATTTCTCCTTGAACATACAGCTAAAGAGCGGTGATGTCAAAACTTAACCCCAAGTTTTTTTTTCTTTTTTGCTGTGGTCCTGCAATCCCTCTCTGACCATCAAACATATCCCTGCCCAGCTGCTAGACTGGCCAATTTTAGCTTTTTGGTGTGTGTCACATATGGCTCTTTCTTTTTGTGGGGATGAAGTGTGAGCAAACTGGAAGCAGTGCCATCGTCTGTGAGGAGGACTGGGATTTTCTCCTTGCATCTGCTGTATATCTTTGTTGTCATCCAAGAGGACTGTGTACATCGGGATGCTGCAGTGCAGAATCTCACCTCTACATGGTGTGATCAGATGACCTGCCTGCCGTCTTTGTAAGTAGGCACATCTGTGTGATCCTTGGTTTCCACTAGTAACTTTACCATGGAGATTGTGCCCAGAGCACATGATCATTTCTTACCACTGAAGAAAGATGTGCAGGCTTATGACTCATCATTCCTGTCCTCCCCATCAGCTTCAAAAGGTACTCAAGCCATTAGTTGAATTTGGGGGTAACTGGGTTGTAGTCATGGTTTTATGCCTCTGTAACACTGGACCAGGCCAATTAAGCCCTAAGCTTACAGTTACAAGTTTAACTTTGACAAGTTAGGACTCAGTTGTGCTTTTCTTTGCTGCTGCTTCTCAGACTTTTTAGTTATTATTTTCTCTGCTGCTGCATGTCAAACTTTAAGTAACTGTGCCTGGGCTCTATGGCACAGAGGGGCTGAGATTGATTGTGACCTAGGCAACCAAGGTTCAGTAAGCAGCCCCAGCACTTGATGAGCCAGACAAAGGAGGAAAGAGTGAAGGGGTATGACTCTCTTGGCTCAACGGGCAGATACACACAGGTTCATAGGAGGTTGCTAGGCTAGCAGCCATAGAGCCTTTACAAGCTTAGCCATGTTAATCCCACGTATCCCCATTTGTTCTTTTTTGGGTAGTTTGTAGAACTAATTTATGAACAGAGTGGGTCTGTGATCAACACCGGCTACCCCTATCCATGAGGGACACGGGTGCCACCCCAGAGGTGAATTTGTGGTCTCAAGTTATCTAGGCTAGGTTTAAATGGTCAGCGAGGAGCTCTGTTTTATGTGAATAGGGAGTTTATTTCAGAGATGCAGCAGTCTCTGGGAGACTGGGTCTATACTAGTTATCCAGAATTTATTTTCAGGGAGCACGTATTTGTCTATTCAACGAAAATCACTTCCTCGATTCACTGAATAACCCAAGGGAAAGAAATACTTGCTCCGCAGCACAACAGATCCCCATCTAGCTTAAATGAACCCACCCAAGTGGGGTGCTTGTGCCTTCCACCCCCCCCCCATAACTTTATATAGCAACTCTGAGATTGCACTATAGTGGAGAAAAGGGCAAAGTTGTGTAGTTGGCTAACTACGTCTTTGCCGTTGGAATATTCAGTGAATTGTGGAAGTGATTTTAGCTGAATAGGAGTTGAAGAAAACGTGTTTGCCGAAAATAAATTTTGGCAAACTAATATAGACCCGGGAGATGTATCTGTCTCTCCAGCATGATCTGTTAATGTCACAAGCTGGGCTGAGATGTCTAAAGTGAGTGACTCTTGAGCCGTTGTGGATGTGCAGCATTTCCATTATTGCAGAGTTGGAGATTTCCCACACTCTGGCACAGCACTAGTGATTGGGGCCAGGGGAAAAGCACTACTTATACTTCATTGGAAGGGGTAGGGCTGCCTGGAAGAAAGGGTAAGCCCTTCACTGCAATCCAGTCAGTTTCCCTTCTCTGGTACTACACCAGCTGTGTGTGTGGGAAGTATAGGACAGCATGAAAAAATCTAAGATTCATTGTGTTGAGATTTGCTGAAGTCTTCTTTCGATGATTAAAATGTTTGCTGCTTTCATCTCGATGAAGTGACATTCGATGTTTTAGTCATTTGATCATTTAACATAGAAATGCATAGACACGTGCATAAATTCAGACAAGCCCTCCCCAAAGTCAGTCATACTTATGGAAGCACTCATCTGCATACCTGCTTCAACACACACACACGTACACGCACACGCACACACCCACACGCACACACGCACACACGCACACACACACGCACACACACACACACACACACACACACACACACACACACACATGTATACAGTATCCGTTTCCCTGGCATAACTGTTATAGTGGAATCGCCTGGAAGGGGAGACACCCATGTCCATTCAGCCTCATGAATGCTCCAAGAGATGGATGCACACATCCACACTCAGACACCCCTCACTCCCATGGTTCTGCTGCACTTACCTGTACTGTGGGTACTTGCATTGCAGTGAATGGGTGAATGCTGTCAAAAGATGCCATTCATTTTTTCTTCCTAGAGTAAATTAGGCACTGTGGGCACTTCCAGAGAAAAGCAAATGATTAATTAGCATTAGCTACTCCTCCAGACTGCTGGATTAAGTTTTGCTTTCCCCAGCAAGACTACTGCTTGCATTAAGCCCCCCCCCCGTGAGAAGAAAACTATCACTATGATGCAGTCTCTGAATCAGAAAGTTTTACCACAAAGTGGAAACCTTCCAAGATGAGGCTTTAGTCAGCCTTTCTGAATCCCAGGAAGGATTTTTTGTACATTCATAGATGATTTAATGTATTTGTAGAAAGGAGACCAGTTGTAAGTGCAGTGTGCTTTAACATCAGTAAATTATGTGCACTGTAAACATGGTGCGTGTGAGAATAAATTGGAAGCAGAGCACATACAGAGACAAGGAGTTTGCCTTTGTGTAGCATTCAAATGTGTTTGACCACACTGAAGAGAATTGGGCTACCCGAGCTAAAATGGTAGAACTTTTGCATACTGAGTGATATTACAAGTAATAAATTGTGTTAATGTTGAGTCTGAGTGCGAAGATTTAACAAGTGCTACAGCACATAGTAGCACTTTTTCAAGCATAATAAATAGAAGAGAGGAGCCAAAGAGGATGTTTGCTTCTTTTTTTTGCCCTTATGATTTATACAAAAAGCACAGATTGCTTTTCAACAATTCATACTATTCAACACAGCTGACGCATGGTGATATGAATTCTAATTTTGCATGTTGGATGTCAGTCAAACTGTACCAAAAGCCACTGTCCTATCCAGGAAGTGAGTTAGGATGTGCCTGGAGAGCAGCACTTCTTCATGAATTTGAAGTTGGGGGGCATGCGGAAAGCAACTGTATGGGTGGGGCTAATTTGAATGTGGTAGGATTCTATTATGAGATGTCAATGTCCATAAAACCGATAAGGTCAGTCAGTTTCAGCCACAGACTGCCTCAGTACAGACTCACTAGAGCCACTTTATGGACCGTCTTAACACCTCCAATAGCTAACCACAGTAAAGGCCAGCTTTGAGTGAAATGGAGCTCTAGATAAATGACTATACACTTCCCCAGTTACACATTGGTCTCCACACACTTCCCTCCCCTGTTTCTCCCACAGCCTGGACCAGTGCTATCCATATTGAAGATTTATTTTTTCCCCAGTTTGTCTTACTTTTTTTTGCCTTTCCTTCATCCTTTGTACATATCCTAACCAGCCAAAACTCCATTGTTTTAAGTGTGCAGGTAGTAAGTGAATTAGGGTCAAGGCATACTGAGGTCCATCTTAACAGTTTATGTAACCTTCTTATCCAGTGATGGCATAAACAAAAATCCTAAATAAGGAATAGATATCGGTATTAATTTTTTCAAGTAAAAATAGTGTCCAAAGCTTATTGTTCATAATTAAAATTGTAGGTCCCAACAAACTGAGATGACAAATGCTTGTAAACCTGTATTATGTGGGAATACTGCCTGCCTCCCTATGCCTCCAGAAAAAGATAGTTATCTTCAGCTTGCCCCTCTGGTGCTATATTGAGATAAAAATTAATATCACAATTGTCCACAGGCATACATTGTACACTTGAGGTTGTCTGGGGAATAAACCAGAGTAACTGGATAAAACCTATACATAGACGCGGAGTACATGAAGACAGCACACAGAAGGAATCTTAGCCAAAAAGTCAACTAGAGAACAAAGTACTACTCACTGTACCAAGTTACATTTGCACATCTACTCCTAGACTGACATAAATTGTCACTTGTTTACAATACTGATGTGTGTGATAGAACCAATTTCACTCCCCATTTTGTAATAAAAGTGAAAAATATGGCTAACTTCTTGCTTTTAAATGCACTGCAATCTGTCCCCCACATATAATTTTCATCATAAACGACACCTGCATTCTTGACTTATAGCCGCTTATTGACTTTGTTCTTCTCAGATATTTGATTTGTATAAACAAAAATAGCCACAGTAAATTATTCTGGTTAATTTCACACAAATGCACATATATTCTGCAGATCCAGAATAAATGACTGCTTAATTTAAAGAACAGCAGGCTCAGTCATTGTTATTCAACAACAGTCTCAGTGTCCGCAGTTAAAGCCACATATCTTGACTGTACATTTTCAGATATCATACTTATAAAATGAAAAATAATTTCCCACAATATTTTAACACACACATGCATGCAAGCACACATAACATAACATACACACAGTTGTAGTCATTGTACAACTATGATTATACATCTCAGTTATTTGAGTGTGATAAAATGAATGACTGCATGCATAAATAACAAGTTATAGAGGAATGTATCTTGTCATCTCACAGCTGCCAGAAAACAGTGTTCAACCCATTGCAACCCCCTTCATATCTATCAACGTCTTATCTTAAAAGTGAATGAGAAAGCTAAACATGCTGGGGGCAAAGGACCAAAATTAGGGACAGATATTGCTCTTACATTCTTAGAAATTTTCTACAATAACAGGCTTTGCATCAGCATGCTTTTCTGAAGGCTAAGCCCGAAACTCAAATTCATCCACCTACAACCTCTTTTCCTAATTTTGTACATGGGGTTGAGGTGTCAAATGTCTCTATTATGATTTAGTGAATGCAATCTGCAATTATTGTCTAGAAAAAACAGTCTGATAATCACACAATTTAATAATAATACATTTTGGTTAATACTAGTTAAGTTTTACTTTTAGGGTTCAGATAAAGATTTTTATTAAGCGTAAATACAAAAGCCATATTTGTAAAAAATATATTTGTAAACAATCTGCTGTGGCAGCTAGAATAATGTTCTGTTTGAAGAAGGATTGATTTGCTTGTATAACATGGTTTAAGACTAGGATAATTCCATGTGCCCTTATAAAGATTTAAGGGCATGGTCATATGATTTTATATATGTATATATATGTATATATATATATATATATATATATATATATATATATATATATATATATATATATACACACACACAACAAATTACATTTTTGTTCTGAAAGCCCATTTTATAAAAGATAGAGAGCTTTTGAAAAAAAAACTAAAAACCTATAAATCCAAAAACATCTAATAATTTCAGAAATGTCCAGGTTTAATTATATAAATAAAGAAGCAAAGGCATTTCAGAAGACAGCTGAACTGCATAGCCTGACTTTGCACTTACTGTTTTGTGAGGGATTAACTATTGCATGAAGAGAGAGGATGAGGGGTGTACAACTATATGAAAGAAATTACTTTCAAAGAAGAAGGGACATTAGAATAAACTGTGAACATAATGTCAGTGGAAATAGCTGCTGGAGTTGCTTAAGAATAGCAAGATATGAATAACTGTTAATTTAAGTAAGCTCTCTTATGAGACCCCTACAAATGACCATGTGTCAGATGTGGAGAAAAGTCTTGGAGGCCATATAGTGCTCTGTGACTGTGGCATGGAATTAACTAAGAGTAATGTCAGTATACAGATGTTAACCTGAATTATTACCATTGGTTGTGGATTTGTGTCCAGTTTGTGGACACTGGCATTTTAGAGGGTGTACTTGACTAACCATAGAAATTGATTTTGGTATTCTTTACGGGACTGTTGAAAGAAAACTTTGGATTTCTTTGTTTTATTTTTTTTTTCTTATAGTTTAATGTGAGCTGATGAGGGATGCTCAAGCTTGCTATATTCTTTAATCACTACTGAGCTTCTTTTAGTGTTTAACGTCTCATTTATGTTTGGAATAAAAACATATATTTGATTATTTCCTTATATAAGAATAAAACGTAAAAGAAGACTTGAATGTTGGACTATAATGTCTCATTGTTAATTCTGTGTCTACCACATAAGCTGAGCTGTAAAACTAAAATTATACAGTGATAGTGCATTACTATTCAGAAACATCCAAGCTGATTGATCAGCCCAACCGGCGTACCCATTTATGTCCTTCTGTTCAGTGTTGCAGTATTCTTTACATATGGGTTCTAGTCCACCAGTCGACCTGACGTCCGGCCTGTATACAAAAGGTTATTGCCACTGCCAGTTTGTGGGACATCACAGGAAGTCACTGAGAACGTCCACCATAAAAGGGACGTCCGCACATACCACCCTCAGAACTTTTTCGCTGCCATTAGGAAAGATTCACTCTTGCATTCAGTCTGCTGTCTGATATCGTTGTTTCACCTTCCAGCTTCAAGTAAATACCTTGTAGGAGATTTATTTTCTTGCTTTTGCCTCTTGTTAATTTCATCCAGGAAGGACAAGTGTAGATGTGGAAGGCAGTTTTAAGGATAGTCATGAGCTTTGCTTGTTCTGTTTAGGGCCTACTCACAACCATCGTTCCTGTTTAATCTGTAAGGCCTTTGTTGCCAAGATGTTACGTAGTCATCTGTCACCCTTAAATCTTTATCTAGAAAATCAGAGACTTAAACCTGTAGCTAGAGATGTGATGGAGGGTTCTGGGAGTCCTTCGGCTAAGCCATCTTTGAAGAGGAAGGTTAGTAAAGGTAGACCTGAATCCTCTTTGGATTTACTTACTCTCTTTAACATACCCCTTGAGGTTTTTGAAAACCTGGTGGTGCGTTCAGAGGTTGGGCCCACTTCTTCAGTGGGTACCTCAGCAGAAGCAATCAAGGGGGTGGATCTTAGCATGTCCAAGGCCATGCAGACATCCAGTTCGGACAACTTGGGGGAACCACGGCTTGTTATTCTCAAGCTTCTGCCCCTCTGTCTAAAGAAGACTGGGATGTAAGGCCTTCATCCATACATTTTCCTCAAGACAAACCTGTTAAAAAGAGCAGAAGACAAAACATTCCACCCTTCCTTCCACCCCTCCATCAGACTGGGATGCCTTTTCTCAGGATCTCATTAAGGCCTTGATGGCTTTGAGGCCTTCAGCTTCTGCTTCTATAATTCCCTTGCCTACTTTCTCCTCGTCTCCAGTGCTGGCATCTGGTTCTCAGGTGTCTCCTTCTGCACAGGACGCAGAGTATCAGATTCCTGATTCAGACTCTGAGGATTCTTCTTTGGATGAAGATTCCTTAGCATACTCCACCCAGATTCCTTCTCCTCTGAAATATGCCTCTCCAGAGGAGGGGTCTAATGGAGATTCCCCTATGGAAGAGCTTTCCTTTGGGAAAACTATTAATAAGATGAGGGAATTATTTAAATGGGATTATTCTCAAATTTCTGAAAAGCAAAAACAATATTACTTCTCCAGTTGGAAGCTCCAGCACCCTTTTTAGTTATACCAGTCCTTTGAGCTTTCTTAAATGCCTTTGCGTCATCCTCTAAAACCCCAGATTCTCAGGCCCCTGGCCCTCCTAAAAGACCTGACAGATTTTATAGGGTCCCTAATAACTGTAAGTTTTTTTTTAAATGCCCTTCTGTTGACTCCGTGGTGGCTTCCATTGCTGCTGACAAATCATCTTGCATGTCACCTTCTGCAAAGCTGATTCCTTCTTTCAAAGAAAGCAAGATTTTGGAAAGATTGGGGAAGAAGGATTATACCTCTTCCAGCTTGGCAATTAGAGCTGTTAATTACCAGACACACACATGTTTAGCTACTCCCTGGTCCTGCTTTCTCAGGCCTCCCAGGCTCTTTCCTACTTACCTGATTCAGAGGCTAACTCACGGATTCTTACTGTTTTGTCTGCTTCCTCCTAGGTAGCAAGACATTCCACACGTTATAATGCAGTGGATGCATCTTCCAGGGCAGTAGCTTCTTTATCTGTACTCAAAAAGCATTCTTGAGTACACAGTCACTTCCTGATGACATGAAGGCTAAATTTCTTCATGCTCTTTTGGATAAATCTGACGTTTTTGGCACAGCAGAGGTTCATAGGTGTTTACTAGGCTAACGACCACAAGGGCCTTTTTAAGTCTAGCCATGCATCCCAGACCATTTTCCCTGTGATGACCAAGTGCTTGTTCCAAGTCATACTCCTTTATCTCTTCAACTCTGTCTTTCCCTTTCAGCCTGGGTGGAAATTGCTCAGGACTTCTGGGTCATTTCATCATTCAGAACGGATACTTTAAGACTTGGAAGACTCTTTCACCCTTCCATGGGATGCTTCAGCCTCCTTCCAGCCAACTTCATCTGTTCTCTTTGTTGCTTGCTCAGCTCTCAGATCAAGGTACCATTCAGCCTGGTCTTCCAGACCAACAGGGAAAAGGGTTTTACTCCATGTTGTTTCTCGGGCCAAGAAAAGATGGTCCTTTGAGACCTATCCTAGACCTCTTACTCTTAAACACCTTCCTGGTGGTTTCTTTTTTCTGGATGCTATCTGCAATCTCTTCTTCCCTTTGTCCCTCCTCAATCCTTCCTAGCCTCTCAGGAGCTCAAGGATGCCTACCAGCATATCCCTGTCCATCCTCAGTTCAGGAGCTCAAGGATGCCTACCTACATATCTCTGTCCATCCTCAGTTCAGGAAGTTTTTGCACTTCTTGGTGGTTTATTTGACCTTTCAGTTTTCTGCCTTGCCTTTTGCTTTCTCCACTTTTCCAGAGGTATTCACAAAGTGCCTGGCCCCAGTTATTTGCTTACCTAAGGGTGAAAGGGCTTCAGGTTTACCCCTACTTGGACAACCTGCTGTTCCTTGCCAGCAACTCTTATCTATTAAAACAATACCTTGCTGTAGCTATTCCCTTTCTTTGGGCTTAGGATTTTCAATACATTTCAAAAAATCCAGTCTAATCCCTACTCAGGATCTCATTTTCTTGGGGTGCAGGTTCCGAACAGACTTAGTGATGTTTTTTTTCTTCCTTCGGGAAAGAAATCCTCTCTCTCTCTCTCTCTAAGGAGTTTTGTTGAGTCCCTTCTATTTCTTCCTTCTGTCACAGCCAGGAAATTTCTGAGACTGCTGGAGTTTATGGCTTCCACAAACCCCATGCTGCCCTTTGCAAAGTTACACACAAGAAAGTTCCAGTGGTTTCTAAAGACCATTTGGTCCCAGCATGGTCATCCTTTAGATGTCTTCCTTGCCAAAAAACAGAGTTGCTTTGGTGGATGCAGCAACTCCGTCAGAACCCTGACTTTCCACTTCAAGTACCCAGCTGGCTCAGCATCTCTTTATAGATGCCTCAGACTTAGGTTGGGGAGCAACCTTTGCTTCAAGGAAGGTACAGTGTCTTTGGTCTCCCTCTCAGCAAAAGGAGCACATCAACATCAGAGAGATGAAGACTCTGATTGTGGCCTTGCAGACTTTTCATCCTCTATTCTTGCGAGGACCACTCAGGATTCTTAAATAAAATACCACAGTCCTTTGGTAAATAAACAAGCGGGGGGGGCAAAATTTTACCTTCTTTGTAGCTTAGCCATCAAAGCATGATAATTAGCTATCCAGTACAAAGTGACACTGCATGCTGTGGACCTCCCCTCTGCTGAGAATTTGTTGGCAGGCCCATTAAGCAGATCCATGACACAATCCCATGAGTGGAGGCTTCACAGTGATGTGTTCCTGGAGCTAGTTCACTGGTAGAGTATTCCAGAAATGAACCTCTTTGCCTCCCATCTAAACAGGCAACTTCCTGTTTTTTGTGCCAGGGTCCCTCAGGCTTGGAAGGTGGACGCTTACTTTTTCTCATGGAAGGGGATGTTTCTTTATGCATTTCCCTCTTACCTCTAATTCAAAAAGTCCTGCTGAAAATTCTGCAGAAAAAAACAAAAATCTGACCCACCTTTTGGCCAAGACATTTGTTTCCTGTTCTGTAACTAGCCAAAGGTCATCACTACAAGTTACCTCACAGGTTGGACCTACTCATTCAGGACAAGGTGTTCTTGAGTCCTCCACATCAGTCAACTCTGCAGCTGACCTTGTGGGTGATCAACTTTTGATTACTTTTAGGCATCTTTTTTCTGAGGATGTACTTAGGGTTTTGTAGGAGGCCAGGAAACCCAATACTAGGAAATCTTGTGTTTCCAAGTGGAAAAGATTTTCTGTCTGGTACCACAAAACAAAACAGGAGTCCTTCTCTGTGGGCATTCCATTAGTGCTTTCTTACCTGTGTGAGTTGCTTAATAGTGGCTGTTCCTATTCCTCAGTTAAAGTCCACTGCTCTGCTCTGTCTGTCTGTTTGCCATTGCAAAGTTTTGCACATGGAAAACTGTACTTTTAGTAGCTTTAACTTTTGTTAGAAGTGTCTCTGAGATTCAGGCATTGATGGCTTCAGCCCCCTTTTTGGTTTTCCACAAGGGCTTAGTATCTTTGAGAACTAATCCATCCTTCTGGCCCAAAGTGGTGAATGAGTTGTCATTTAATCAGTCAATTCAGTTGCCCACTTTCTTTCCTTCACCTCAGTCTGCTAGTGAGAGGGTTCTGCATTCTTTTGGTGTGCATAGACAGCTCAGATTTTATCTTGACCAAACAAAGTCTGTTAGAAAGTCTGATCAACTCTGTGTCCTTTCATCCCAGGGCTCTGCGTTTACCTGTTTCCTAACAAAACTATCTCTTATTGGATCTTTAAGGCTATTATGTTTTGCTGTGACTTTCTTGGGAAATCCTTATCTTCTGTTAAGGCCCATTGTACCAGATTTGTTGACTCCTCGGGGGCTTTCTTCAAAGGTCTACATGCTCATTCCATTTTGGAAGCTGCTACTTGGCCATCTATTCATACTTTTACAAAACATTGCAAGTTAGACATCATCTCCAGATCCAGGGCAGGATTTGCTAGGGCAGTTCTGCATGGATTTGCAGAAAATGCTTCTACATTGTCTTCCTCTACTCCATCCTCCTCCCTGGATTCCGGGTACTGCTACATTGAATAGAAGGGCATAGAATAGTTGTGTAAAATCTTACCATAACCATAGATGCCTTTGTCTTCTATGTTGCAGTGTTCTATCCCACCTCCTTCTCCCTACTACTTGTTCTTTTGTAGGATGACTCCTTATGTGGCCTTTTTTTTCTTTTCCTCCTGGGCCTAACTTGTTCAGGGTGGCACGTGCGGACATTCTTTTTGTGGCTGATGTTTTCATTGACTTTGTGCGACATCCCACTTACTGGCAGTAGCAATAAGCTTTTGTATACAGGCCGTACATTGGGTCGACTGGCAGAATACAAACCATATGTAAAGAATACTGTAACATAGAAGAGAAGGACAAGTATGGTTATGGTAAGATTTTACACAGCTATTATTTAATCGCGCGTGTACCAATAGAAAAATGTCCAGTTGTTGAAGTACCAATGAGTGGCCAGACTTTCTTCTGTTAGCATATGCTACTATGTCTCAACTGTCCAGATTTTCACAGAATTTCCAGATTTTTGCCTCATATTTTCTATCTGTTCTTCATAAAATTTGTGTTTTTTAACAAATCACTGAGGAGTGAAGTCACTAAAAAATGACACACTTTTCAGTTTTAGACTTCATATCCTCCAGACAATATACGGTAACACAAATCTTGTTATTCTAGCAGCTGTCTAATTGTATACTTTACAATTGGTCCTTATTTTGGGGCCCCATTGTTTGAGCTAAGAGGTTGAGAAGTACAAATGGAGAGCAGAGCAAATACAAGGAAAATCGTGTGCATTCTGCAAAACTGAACAAACGTATCTGATTTTTCTTATATTTCTTCCCTGTCTGTCTTGTACCTCTAAACTGTCCAGATTTTATAATTAAAAAAAAAAAGGCAATGGAGATTTTCCTTTCTCCATTGCTGTTTTCAACAGCACTGATTTACTGTGCAAGCGTGGGAACGCAAGTCCCATACACATGTGCAGTACATCAGCAAATGCGGAAGAATGAGGAAACAATGTGGGGGAGCACTACTGTACTGTTTGACAAAGACATTATTTAAGAAAAGTAAGCAATTCTTTCATAAATAATGTCGTCGTGTAATGGCAATAACTGACATGTGAGTGTGGGTATATTGAGGATTTACCCACATATCTGTTAAGTAAGTAATAGGCAAAGTATTCTGGTAGCGCACAGGACTATGCCCCGACCGTTTTTTTTTTAAGAATTTCTTTCTAAGTTAGTGTTAATTAGGTGATGTGACTTGGGGACTTCAGCTAAAAGCTAACTGATGTGAAGAGAGGACGGGTCTTTTCTACACAGTTTGGCATATTTTATGATGTTTACAACTTTACTGATATTTTTAAAATTGAGTAGCATCAGAATATGACACTGCAGTACAGTGGTCTCTGTGTATATACCGAAAGTGGACATTTTTTTCAAACTCTTGTGATTGGACATGAATATGCTGTCACATACATCTTGGTAACCTGCTTTGGCAACACTGCTGCAACACAACCAGTGTCTGTTATTTTTGACTTCTGGTGTGTGTGTGTGTGCACATGCCCATTTGTGAGTTTAGAAGCAGAGTAAAAGGATCTTCTTAATTGAAGAGAGGCCTTAGACGTAGCACATTTCCATAAGATTTCCTGAGGTGGTGACTGCCCATGACTTTGCTGATTCTGTGATACACCACAGAATGGGTTTCTGTAGCTGGTTGAACAAATAATTCCAAGGTTTTGATGTCAAACGTACAACCTATTTTTTTATCAAGAAACTTCATAAACATTACCCTGCATTGGAATGTTCTATGGTGCATGTTCTTATTTATCACCCGTTTTGATTACTGTTAGTACTTAATTTTATTGGTAGTGGTAATTTATTCAAAGTTTTGTTAGTTTTTTTAAGCACCTTTCTTGAATTATCACTTGTGACATAGGCAGATTTGCATATGTGTAAAAGTAATCAAACCATATTAACAAGTTCACATTTACAAACATTATAATTCACATCTATTGTTATATATCATATAAAAGCTAAGCAGCATTACATAAATTGTTCAGGTCCTGCCTGCTCTTAAACTTCATTCCTCCTCCAAAACATTTTTCTGTAGTCTGTCAGAGTAGTTCATTTTTTCCAACTGCACTGTTTTCTTTAATAATCTTTGAAGATTTTCAAGGTGTATTATCTGGCTTTTTGAGGCTGCAGAATACATATTATGTTGTATAATTGGCTTTTTCAGTAATTTATATAAGTGGTAAATTAACTTCAAGCAAACTTGTTTAAGAATGGGGTATTCTATACAGTAACCCTTTGAGTTTGCTTGAAAGATGCTGATCAGAGCGATTTTTGTTTTTGTGATATTTCCCAAAATCTTTGGTCTTTAGTCTTTGTCCACTGATCTTGTAATTAAAGTATATATATCTGTCCCATGTTAGACCATCCTACTTTTTAGTGGTGTTGATGTTATAACTGTTATTTCACTAATGGATTGTATTTAAATAGTTTTGAAGTACTTTCGCTTCATGGCATAAGTAACTATATCCCCACTTTGCAGTTGTCTGCATATTTTATTAACCATAATCCTCTGCGAGTCATGCTCTCTTAAAAGACAATAAACAGGAGTTGTCTTAACAGTGATCCATGAGACCATACACTGGACAGCTAAATAGTTTTAGGGCGGTACCATACCTCTCAACCTGGAAACATCAGAAATCTGGACAAAGGCTCATGCCATGAAAAGTAGGTACAACTGGCCAACAATCTGTATGCTGATTAATATAACATTTGCATACATGATTATGTAACCCCAACCACTCCAGTGGAATTGTGGGACACAACATTCAAACGCAAATTGAAGAACAGACAAAATATAACCAGAACAATGTTATTTTATGTATATTAACATTTGAACTTGCATCAAACCTTGAACTTGTGTAAACCTAAAGTACAACTTTCTTTTATAAAAATGAAATTAATTGCTTAAGTTGCACCCAACCAGCATATCCAATGCCAGAGATGTATCCAATAATTAAAAAAAAGCAAGAAGTCCATAAAGTTTTAAAATGCATGTTCTCCAACATCTAGCATTCCTATTAATAAGAAAACTTATAACTGTTGTAATCCTAACAAACATAATAATGCAATTATTCAGAGGACTGTGCACATTATATAAATCTACATGTATTTAAATCAAAGCACATTTGTCTTGATTAGATTACTTATTGGTATTGAGGAAGAAGTCACGGAGACTTCAAAACCAGTCTGCCTGTGGTTATTTCACCATCCTTGCTTCAATAAATTTACTTTATCCTGTCTACTGTCGCATTGTTTTGTTAAGCTCTGATATTTAATTGGTTCTTTCAAATTCTAAGATACAACCTTAAATTAGAACTGTGTTGCAGGACAGTGATGTCTAGAAGAGGTGTTTATAGAAGTTGACTTTTGAGTTCCTTGAGCTGCAACTAAAAGGGATCATGAGAATTCTAAAGTGTACTACCCATATAAAAGCTAGTGTAAAAATTATACACACGGGTATAAAACAAGGAGAGGGAATGAAAGGGAAAAGTACATTTTAAAGTTCTCTGTTCATGCCCAGTATTAAGACAGCAAACTCTTACTTTTGACTGAGGAAAATTTTATAAGGCACAGACACCAAATTTGAGTCCTACTCTCTGATGTCACAAAAAAAAAAAAAAAAAAAACGAGAGAAGCCCACTATGTAAATTAAGCTCTCATCTTTGATTGCACTTCTGTTCATCAGAGAAGGAGGGTTTGGTAGAATGAACAATAGTAAAGCAGGGTAGGAGATTAAGTATTTGGGAGGCTGAATTTTGCTAAGAAAGTTGATGACTTTTGGGGATAAGTTACTAGCCTACCTTGTAGCTGAACTTATGTTCTGATACATGCATGCTGCTTTATACAAGTGAAGTTAGATGCCTGCTAAAGACTTGCGTGTGTTTTTGAAAAAAAAAAATAAAACTCTGGTCACTGCCTGCTAGTGATGACTCTTTCTTATGATTTAAATTTGCACACGTCCTTAACAGAAACTGTATTTTTTGCATCATCTTAATCTTAGTGTTTTTTTACTTACCTGGACTGGAGGTTAAGCCACTGGAGCCTGAGACAGGCACAGTAAATTTTCTCATCCTGCGACTTGCGAATGGAGACTGACTTGGGTTGTGGGTGGGCACTGGGCGGACTGCCGGACTCTGCAGATTGCAGAGGTTACTCAAGTTAAAATGTAAAGTGGACTACATGAAAAGAGACATGTAGGAGCTCTGGGACCATGTAACCCAGGTGGGTATGACCCTAGCCCTGAGCAGCCTCGTACTGTCACCCAGAATGATATCACATTACAAGCAGAAAATGATTGATTTCAACAATTGGCTAAGTTTCTGGTGTCATTCTAAGGGGATCCAGTATCTGTCTGCCTGGGATGACATGATTGACAGACCCTCGATGCTTTGCCAGAGATGGCCGGCATTTGTCACCCCTGGGCTTCCGGATACTGGCCAAGGCTCTTGCCACCCCTATAGTGCCTTTTTTAGGCAATGTTCCGAAGACCAAATTACCACCATTATAGCTATAAGCAAATGCAATTTGAGGCTCATGCTGCTCAATGCTAGAAGTCTAAATCTCAAAATGCACTCACTCGAACCACTCCTTAAAATGAAGAACATTGGCATTTGTGCTGTAACAGAGACCTGGTTCAAGGCAGCAGAAAGCACCCCTGGACTACCAGGCTGTAACTCATTCCACACCTTTCGGCCCCAGAACTTGGACCGAAGCTCCAAAGGTGGTGGTGTTTCCATATTCATAAAGGATGCGCACACCTCCAGACTAGTAGCCCAACATAACCCATCAGAGATACTTCAATTGCAGCTAACATTGGGTAAGACAGCGATTCATGTCATAGCCTGCTATATAGATCCCCAACAATGTCCCAAGGCTCACACTCCACATTCCTAAGCACCCTGGAGAATATTGGGGTCCAATCTAACACTCTCATACTGGGCGACTTCAACTACCCCTCCATCAACTGGGAAAACTACTAATGTACCAATATACTTGCCCAACATTTCCTGGAATTCATTAATTCCAATGCCCTGAACCAGCTCGTTCTTACCCCCACTAGAGGTAGCAACATCCTTGACCTGGTCATTACTAACATGAGCAACCATTGCTCTACACCAATAGTCAACTCCTTCCTGGTTAGATCCAACCACAAATGAATCACCTTGGAAATCCACATCCCTCCCACCCCCCCAAAGGTAACCACCATGAAAAACATCTCCAAAGCTAACTTTGGGCTCCTAAAAACAGAGGTGGCTAACTTCATAACACCCATGCAATTGGAGAATAGTTGCATGACCGCCGAATCATACACCAATGCATTGTACAAACACGTACACAAATGCATAGATCTTGCCATACCCAATAGAACCAAGATGCTCTCCTCCAAAAAAAGCAAGCCAATCTGGTGGTACCCTGCCATAAACAAACTCTACAACACAAGGAGGAAACTGATGCGGAATAAGGTGAAGTTCCAAGACTGGAAAAACAAAAAGTTGAGATCCCTCATCAAATCCTCTAAAGCTAGCTATGAAAACAGAATTGCAGCAGATAGTAAAGACAACCACAAGGCCTTCTATAGTTGTGTAAAGAATCTGCACGGCAATACCCAGATTTGCTCTGAGCTACTGCACAATGGCACCTCCTATACCAAGCCAACAGATATTGCCAATATACTGGCTGACAGATTCAGTGCCACCTTTACCCCTCTCTTCCCCACCAAAGGACCAATCATAATTCCAGTAGATTGCCAGGCACCCAGTATTACTGCTGCACAGGTTAAAACAGCATTGTCCAAGGCCAAGAATACAGCTTCTATGGGATCTGACAATATCTGTGTCTGTGTTCTACATAAACTACA
The DNA here is from genome assembly GCF_019279795.1 of Protopterus annectens. Classification (NCBI taxonomy): domain Eukaryota; kingdom Metazoa; phylum Chordata; order Ceratodontiformes; family Protopteridae; genus Protopterus; species Protopterus annectens. The sequence goes on along the minus strand of NC_056744.1, from coordinate 896,507,177 downwards.
GAGTGAACTGGCACTTCACCTGTGTGCCCTGTTTAGTCACAGCCTCACCCTCAGGCTTTGTCCCTACTGAATGGCACACTGCTACAGTCATCCCTCTCCACAAAGGAGGAGCGACTGCAGACCCTGGGAACTATCGCCCCGTTTGCCAGATGAGTCTGATATGCAAAGCTGTGGAACACATCATTGTGGACCTAATAAATAAGGATATAGGGAATCTTCAAATTCTGGATCCCACACAGTTTAGTTTTGTGAAGGGTAGATCATGCCTGCTCAACCTGGTTGTCTTCTTTAAGTCAGTCACCAGAGCTGTGAATGAAGGCAGGGTGGTTCATACAGCCTATCTTGATCTGGCCAAGGCCTTTGATACCATTCCCCACTCAGAAATCATAGAAAAACTCACTAAGCTAGGCAACAACCCTTATATCACTAGGTAGGTTGCAAGATGGCTCACAGTTAGAACCCACAGTGTGAAAGTAGCTGACTCCAAGTCAGACTGCTGACCAGTCATGAGTGGAGTCCCACAGGGTTTGGTCCTGTGTCCTCTCCTGTTTGGTATCTACTTCTCTCAAGTCCAGGCCAACATGAAGGGACTCTGGCTGACAAAGTTCGCAGATGATTGCAAGTTGGGAGTTATTATTAACTCCCCAAGTGATGTTGACATCCTACAGAAAGGCCTCACTGAGACTAACAACTGGTGCAGAACCATGGCCTTAAGCTCAGTGCCAAAAAATGTGTCATCATCCCCTTTGGGAAAAACCCAGTTCCCGTGAATTACCACATCGATGGTAGTTCATTGAACACAGAAAGTGTTATAAGAGCTCTGGGAACACAGGTTGACAGCAGCCTCTCTTTTGACCACCACATTGCCACTCTGGTTAGAAAGTCCTATGTGGCACATCTCATTACTAAGGGTTTTGCATCCAGGCGGAAAGAGGTCATTGTCTCCATCTGCTCTTCCGTCAGTTTCAGTAGTGGCAAGTACACTTTATGTGGGTTCTTTTTTTTAATTCTAAAATAAATACCGATTGCAAAGTGTGTAGAATGAACGTAAGTGATGTTATGAAAATATAAGCAAAGAATCCCACACGGGGAATTGTGTGCATACAGAACTTTTACTTATGTGATCACTTTTCTGGGACTGCTAATATTTGAATAGCAGCAGCGGGCCAGTGATCAGCCGGAGCTCAGTTGTGCATAATGGACCTATAGGTTCATAGGTGTGTACTAGGCTAATGGCCCTCAAGCCCTTACAAGCCTAGCCCATAGGATTAGCCTGGCATCATGCCACCTGACCTTAGTTCCCAGTGCCTCTGTAGAGAAGAGCCACTAGAGTGATCCCCGGAGTGACTTTTCTATTTCTCATCCACTCATCAAGACTTCTCTTGAAGAGGGCCAGTGAGGTGCTCTGTTTGACTTTTATGGGAAGTCTATTCCATAGCATGGGCAGTCTCTGGGTTATGAACCTATCCCTCCAGCTTGTTCTGTTGATTGTGGTAAAGAGGGTGAGGTCTCTGGAGGGACTGGGATTTCTTTAGATGTAGCATTTCTAACAGAGCTGGGTCACACATGGCTTTATAAGTCAAGCAGAGATTGCCTGTAAGTAGGCGATATGAGACAGAGAATAGTTGGAGTTTTTTGAGTCTGTCCATATAGGACAAGTGTTTTAAAGCCTAGGATCCTCTTTGTGAGGTACTTTTGTTGCTTCTCCAATGGCTTCTCCAATTGTTGCAGGTGTCTAGTGAGGTACATGCCAAAATGGGGCATTGTACTCTATGATTGGCCTAATGAGGGAAGAGTAGAGGGAGACAATGACCTCTTTCTTCCTGGATGTAATGAGATGTGCCGCATAGAAGGACTTTTTGACCACAGTGGCAACGTGGTGGTCAAAAGAGAGGCTGCTGACAACCTGTGTTCCCAGATCTCTTCTAATGCCTTCTGTGTTCATTGGACTACCATCAATGTGGTAATTCAAGGGAACCAGGTTTTTCCCAAAGGGGATGAAGACACATTTTTTGGCATTGAGCTTAAGGCCATGTTTCTGACACCAGTCGTTGGTCTCATTGAGGCCTTTCTGTAGGATGTCAACATCACTTGGGGAGTTAATAATAGCTCCCAACTTGCAATCATCTGCGAACTTTATCACAGTCCCTTATCTTGAACATCTTTAATTACTCCTTTATCCATTAAAGCAGAATGCTGTCAAATGCTTTTTTTGTAATCTATCAATGCCATTCATAAATTCTTCAACATTTTTATAATTCTCTATTATAGCATTATTTAGCAACAAATGATATTTTGTTCCATGTGACTTTTTTGTTGCCCTTTTGTTCTTTTGTTGTAATTGTTTGTTTTCTAAATCACTATAAACTCTGCATTAATTCCAGTATATAGTTTGCATGCTGTCAAAAGGCAAGTTATTGGTCTGTAGATCTTGGAATGGATTGCAGGTTCACTCTTAGGGAGGATTATTTTTTTTCCTTTTAACCTTGTTTAGTATCTGTTTGGGATGCACATATAAGCAAGGTTGTCTCAGAGCTAAGTATTTATGTAAAGATTTAATGCATTTAGCCAGAAGTTGGGTTTGCATCTGAACCTGGAGTTTCTATTTAGAAGTTTTTTTTAATTTTGTCTCAGTTTCTGAGACCATTCCATTTAATATTCTCTAAATTATAGATCCTTATTGTATCTTTTAATTCTTTTGTTCATTCAGAATCTTTATTTTCAACAGTCTTCATAAATACTTCCCCAAAATGTGCCTATTTCTCCTTTATTTGATGGTGGTTCTATTCCTTTTGCTTTCCAGATGTCATTCCTTATCACTGTTGCAGTATTCGTAACAAATGGGATATCCTGCTGAGTGCAGCTGAACATCCGGCCAGTATACCAAAGCCTGATCTCCTTCCTAGTACTGTACGTCAGACGTATGTTTTGCATCCAAGGCATAATGTACGTATGTGATATGCAAGAGCCAAATCATCAGAATTGAATTGTCCTAGAAGAACCAGAGCAACCCAAGAGGAAAAGATTGATTATGTGCATTCAGGAAGGGAAGAAAGAAAATGGAGGGAAGAAGGGAGGGACAGAGTACTGCAGTAGTGAGACACAGGACAGCTGCTGTTATGGTAAGATGTTAGACACAGGACAGCTGCTGTTATGGTAAGATGTTAGACACAGGACAGCTGCTGTTATGGTAAGATGTTAGACACAGGACAGCTGCTGTTATGGTAAGATGTTAGACACAGGACAGCTGTTGTTATGGTAAGATGTTACGTAACTGTACTATGTCCTTACTTTTCACTTTTGTAGTATTTCTCAATAGATGGCAGAGTACCAAAATGGCTGGAGAGGATTGGAGGAAGACACAGAAGCGACTTCCAAAAACCCACATAAGATGGCCCTAGCAAAGGCTGTTCTGGCTCTAGAAATAACATTAAGCTTGTAATGTTTAGTAAAGGTATGTACAGAGGACTGAGTAGCACCTTCTAAGATGGATCTAGATGTGGTTTACAGTGAAAGCAAAGTAAAATAAAAAAAAAAAAGACAGCCCTCAACAGAAAAGACTGCTGCTGCCATGTATATCAAGCTGGGCTTCTTTTTCAGGCATTTTAAAAGTGAGTTGCTACATCTCATTTTGGTTGTTACATGCTTCACAGCTATGGTACGACGCAAGCTGGGCCCTTGGACTTCATGCTGATGGACTGCTATTGATGGTTTATAAAGTGAATTTTCTGCACTGGCAATAAATACGTTTGTTGCACATCTGAGGATAAATAGAGCACTTTTCTAACAAGGATTAAAAAATGATACTTAAGTATGCTGATAAGTTAGCTGACATTTCTGTTAACTATGGTAAGGCATGTAGAGTGCTAGACAAAAAGTAAAAGCGGTTTCATCAGCCAGGGAGAAGATGGGTGCCACCCTAGCATATGGAAATTTGTTCTTGCTAATGAGAAAGTTTTTGTGCCCGCGCTGTTTCCGACGCATTATGTTGCATCCTTTTTATTTTGTTCACAGATCATTGCCAGGCGGGACAGTAACATTGTGATTGGTCCAAAGGTGCATGCTGTGATATGTGCTTCATGAAGTCTGCCCAGAGAATACTGGATGCTCAAGTCTTTGGATTCAAGCTGTCATTTGCTATAAAGAAATTTCTTCTATGTCTGAGATAAATGGTCTCATTTGTTCGTTAAGTAGGCATGTATCTAGGGTTCATTTTCAGCCACGACTTTCATATATAGAACATAGAAAAGTAGAGTTTTTTTGATCAGTTTTAAAACAATTTTGTACAGTAAGGGGTAAAGTAGAGAAAATATGTACTGTAATAAAACTGAAATTGTTTAAAGATTTTGCACGCACTGTTTTAGAAGAAAATGAAATCACGGTATTTTAGAAGTGCACCTGAGTTTGTTATTGTGTTGTAAACTAGAATGTATGGGTTGTACATGTACTAGGCATTTGCATTGTAGTGTATTGGAACTAAGGTGGGAGTGAATGAATGAAGGTGCATATGGGTAATGAATCAATGTGCAAACTCTAACATGTAGGGCGTAATCAGATAATTTGACTAGATTTAGAGATTTTAGGTGGATTAAACAGAGTGGCAGACCAAGGCTTTGCAAACAGCTATGCTAAAGAGGCAGAATTTTAGTGACTTTGAAAGTTACAGAGGAGGGTAACAACAGTGAAAGTTACAGAGGAAAGTTACAGAGGAGTGTAACAACAGTGATGTGTAGGGGGGAGAATGTGTTTGAAAGGTGATTAATTGGGGTACACAGTAAAGGTTTAGGTAGTGTTAGCCAGCAATTGACAAGGGCATACTATTTGCTCAGCTTGACTATGTCTACCATTATTTGTAGCAGCCTGTGCCAAATGCATCACATCCCTCATAACCATCTCTAACAAAAAGTATGCTGCTTCATTGCAAATCCTCCAGACAGGAACATCACTGCCTTTACTCTTAAGAAAGCTAGCAGTTTAACCATAAAACAAATAGCCAAAGTCTTACTCTGCTCCCTGCTGTTTTAACTAGAACAAGATACTGTTACTCTCTCACTGCCAATCTTTTTCTTAGGAGCCGCTCTTAAAATCTCACTTAGGTCCAATTATCCAAAAACCTAGAATGAAACTCCACTGCACGCAATGCAGATTCTTTATTCCAAACCTATATCAGTCTATTCCAACATACCTTCAACTTTCCACTTATACTATGTTCACAGCTCAGTTCAAAGGTTTTCATTTTTAATAAGTCATATGCAAATGCAACACCTCTGGACATGTCATCTAAATTTCACCTCTTTAACCTTCAATGCTTCAGTTCTACCTTTTTAAATCTTATGCTTCTCAGACTAACATTCTTCTCCACATACTTCAGTATCGTTGGACAGATGGAACTCTCATGTATATATGTAAATCAAAATCCCACAATTTCTTTTTTACATTTTGGCTATATCCATGTTGTCTGTATTATTTGCTAATTTGTTTTATCTGTTTTGTGGTGGAACCTGTTATGCTCCTTCCATGTATTAAAGTATGACAACTCTTTGGCTCCTTTGTACAATAGTATGCCTTTATATGTTGCACTCTGCTACCTGGATTGCAAAACGATCAGCTTGAAGAGTGCTCTACCCCAGTACACAAACTGCAGTAAATAAAATGGATGCTGCCTAGAAGTCGCTCAAGATTTTTCATTTATTTATTTATTTATTTTTGTTTTGATTACTGGAGTATCCAATTTAGTTAATACCTGTCCAACTCTTGGTTATGCTCCTGCTCTGCACCTCGATAATCATACCACCTCATCACAATTAACTACTTATTTTTATAACCAGTCTCTCTTTAACTTGTATGCAGCCAGCATGTGTATTTCTACCCCTGTTTTTGTATATATCGTATGTATGCTGCTTGTTTATTTTCTTGTGTTCATACAGGCTAAAACATGAACTAACATCACCATTAAGTAACCTTTTCAATCATAGCCTAACCACAGGCTTTGTTCCTTCGGAATGAAGAACAGCAACAGTTATTGCTCTCCACAAAGGTGGCCTAGCAACATATCCAGGGGAAATACAGACCCATAAGTCTGACCAGACTTAATCTGTAAGGCCATGGAACATTTCATTATGGACCTCATAAAGACATAGGTGACCTCCATACCCTGGATCCAAACCAATTCAGCTTCGTCAAGGGCCGATCCTGCCTGTTAAATCTGGTAGGTTTCTTTGAAAGTGTGACCAGGGCCATTTGACTTGGCAAAGGCTTTTGGCACAATCCCACACTGAGGCATTACTGATAAACTTAGCAAACTGAATATAAACCCCTTTGTTGTAAGATGGGTTGCCAACTGGCTCACAGACTGTGCACACTAAGGGTGACTCCACATCAACCACCAGACCTGTCATTAGTGGGGTGCCACAGGGCCAGTGCTTATCCCCTACTATGTGGTATATATTTCTCAGAAGTTCAGGTCAAAACTAAGGGGTTGTGACTGACCAAGTTTGCAGATGACTGCAAACTGTGTGCAATTATTGAACCCCCAAATGATGTCGGTATACTTCAGGAGGGTCTTATGCAGACCAACAACTGGCGTCTTAGTCATGGTCTCAAACTGAATGCAAAGAAATGCATCATCATGGAAAAAAAAACAATGTCCCTTCATACTATAAAATCAACAACAGGTACCCTAAGTACCCACAAAGTGGTAAGGGATCTGAGATCACAAGTTGACTGCGACCTTAATTTTGACCAGCATCTATTTACTTTAGTAAGGAAGGCTTTCTTGCGTAGCGCACTTGATTAGTAAAGGCATCGTCTCAAAAGAAAGGAGGTTGTGACCCCTCCATACTCTGCACTAATCTGGCCCATAATTGAGTATAATGCCCCATTCTGCATGTACCGAACAAATCACCTGCAGTAGCTGGAAAGACCTCAGAGGTTTCTAACAAAGAAGATCAAGGGACTCCAGTGTGTGGTTTATGCAGACCAACTAAAGTCTCTGTCACTATACTTTGTATTGTATATACTACTTAGAGGAGACTCATGCCTGGTGTACAGAGCAATTTCAGACCCAAACCTAATGACATAGCTGCATATCTGTAAAGCAAGTGAAACTAGAGCTACCCATTCCAAGGACCTAAATATGGCCTGCGACTTAAACAGGACACGCTGGTGGGACAGATTTGTCTCCCAGCGACTGCTTTGTCTTTGGAATGTGGTACTAATTCATGTGAAACAGAGCACCTCTATGACGCTGTTCAAGAGGAACCTGGACGAGTCGATGAGGCACCGTATAATGCCCACAACCCTCCTGGACATGGGCAATCATTACTAAATGCAATCCTGGATATTGACTAGCATATCTATGGTATTACATTGGGATGAAATGACTATGCTTGAAATGACCTTTGGGTCAGTAGCCTAGTAAACTCCTATGATCCTGTGATACCTATGTATGTTTTTCTTTTAAACTCTGCATTTCTGAGACCCACGTTAGGTATTTTAAACATTGTAATCACCTGCTGTTTCTAATGTCTTATATTTTAATATGTGGACATGGTGCTTTTCTGTCTAGGCCTCTTTTGAAAAGGGGCTTTTCCCAATTGAACTGTCCCAGTCAACAAGTGGAAGAAAGTAATTACTTGAAGCCCATTTTCTTTGGAGATCTGCGGACAGAGCTATGTAAACGAATTCTAGACATAAAAGTGGACAGGGATGTAATAATAAGGACACAAAAGTAACAAAAGGTTGAAAAGAATTACATTCATTCACATCTTTATATAAAGTCCAAGACTGTCTTATTCAGAAAATCTGTTAAATATGTACATATAGTACTAAGATGAAACAGGAAGTGATATGACGTTGCAGCTTCTACACCATTGAACTGTAATAAGCCGTGGTATGATGTTTTAATAAAAAGCATGAGAGGAGATGCCACAGTAGAAAAACAACTTTACAGTTTCAGGAAGCAGTTCAAAAAACCTCCATCTAGACTGATTATGAGTTAAGGTTACTTAGGTTAAGGACACGCTGTAGTTAAACCATGCAAATCCTTATTGAGCATTTCCGTAAGTGATTCATTTTCTGCATTTACATAATCGATAAGGTAAAGTGAGAATGAAATGTTTTCATAATTGTATGAAGACTGCTGGAATAGATAACTTTAATAATAAGCTGGTGCCAGGTATGAGAAAACATTTCTGAATTGTACATTAACAAGGGAACTGAAGCGTCTGGTTGTTTTTATGAAGTACTTACTTTCAGATGCCAGGTGTCTGTGTGAAGTTTACCATTCATTGAAATGATGAGGTAGATGTCTAAGTATGATACGCAGGAAGTAGTAAGCACAAGGCACATGTGAGTGTCAGGTTGGTGTTTGAAGGAAGGGCACTTAAGGGACATTAGTGTATTGTAGTGTTGGGCCTTGGATGAAGAGTTACAAATACATTTAGCAGATTTTTTTGTAGATTTGCTCAAGTTTAGTAGTGAGCCCAGATGATGGGGCTGTGGTATACATCCAAAATGTAAACTGGAAAATGGTAATGGAGTTGTGTGTTTGCACTTAGTTGAAGGAGTAATGTAGTTCCTTACCATATAGTGCCTTTCTAAGAGCTGACTGCATTATTTGAATGTCAAGGACATTTGCTCTTGGAAAAGGCATGAACCAATATTGCCCTCATTTGTAATTTTGTCTGTGCAAGCTGTCATGTCATCCAGTATTCATGAAGCTTGAAATGGTTTGTCTACAGGTAATATGGTTATGGTTCCAGTGGAAAGTGATGGGTACGTTTAGCATTTAGTAGTGAGTGCATGAGAAGTCTAGCTATCGCAGATAGAGAAGCCTGCCGGAAGTTTCTTTCAGGCTGCAGGACAAGATTTAACGATCACAATACAGTTATGTTTTCTGCATACAGGACTACATCAAGGTCACAGCAATGGTCAGGTAGTAAATTTACATGTAAGCTGAAAAGAAGTTCCCCCAAGATGAAGTTTGGGAATTGCTTTGTAACCCTTGAGTTTCACAGACTGATCTGTACCCTGTCTGACTGTATTTCCTGTCAGTAAGATGACCCCATCCCAATTCTGAGTTACATGATGCAGACAAAGAGCAGATGGCCTGCCCCCTCTGGTCCTTAGCGATGATGTCAAATGACATTTGGTAGGTCCAAGACAAGGGCTAACATTACTTGTCTGTTGTATTGTGTATGCCTTTCATAATCAGCAGACATCCATGGTGCTTTTACTTAGTTAGTGGATTCAGTATAAATTGAAAGGTTTAATGGAATATTTGTTTTAGGATATTTGCAGTTGAATTTAAGACTGCAGTAGGATTACAATTGTTGACTTCATCTGAAGTTTCCATATTGTGGACAGGTGTAATGTGTGCTACCTTCTACAAGGTAGGTAGAAAACTCTGTTTGCCAGGATAGTTTAAAAAGGAATGTAGTTTTTATCAGTGTAGGAGAAATACCTTTTGATCCAGAGAGCTGGAGCCACTGATTGGGGGAGGCCTTCATACAGATAAAATTACTCCCTTTGGCAGAAATGGCTTTCGGATGTCATGTTGGTAATGTTAGAGTTGGCATGTTCATAACCAGTGACATCTGGTACTCCCTTTTCAGTATAGTTCCTCAGTAGTTCAGAGCTCTCTTTACATGTTGCATTTAAGAAGGGGGTGTTTACAGTGATGAAGTAACTTATTCGCACTACTGCAGAAGTAGCAGAAGACACTGCATTGTGGTGTTTGCAGTCAGACATGCCTTGTGTTCTTCAGTAGATCGTTATGTAGGCATTTCTGAGTTATTTGTAGTAGCAGAAAGATGAATGGTATCTGTTTGAAATGTATTTTGTCCATATTTTACCCTTCCTGTCATTAGTGGTTTTAACTTGCCTGATTTCCAGAGGTGAGAGAGGTATTTTCGTTTGAATGCTTTTTTGGAGGGAAGGCTACGTTGTCTAACATTGCCAAAATTATATTAACAAAGTAGTTCTGTGCATGGAAGTTTGTTCACTGAGTACTGATCATTTAACATGAGTTGCTCTAAGGTGTTGTGATCCAGATTTTTCATGCTTCTCACCACAGAAATGGTGAGAGTAAGAGTGGAGTTGATCTGGCTTTGAATAGCAAACATACTAACAGGATCACTGACTGCACTAGTATCTTTACCAAGCTGATGGCACAGATGTGGAATACTCACCCCCAAGGTACAGTGCTTTCCCTGACAGATTTCTTGTCCTTTCCAAACATGCAGCTCTGCTGAGTCCTGTGCAGAGGAAATGATTAGTCTATCCCAGTCCAAGTTTACATCCTCCAAATAGAATGCTTCAGGTGTAGTGCATTCCACAGTCCAGTCCTGAATGACCATCAGCATACTGATGGGTTACTTTGGGAGAACATAAACCCTAACCACCGTGCAGAACTTCCCGAGAGTATGGAGAACCACAGATAGTTATGCTGGGGCCACAAGCAGGACTCAATCAAAGCAAATTTCAGTTTCTTGTTTATTAATTACAATTTCTGCTACTGCACTGGTACCCTACATGCATGTTAATTGTAATAGCCACCTTGCTTTCATTGTAAAGGCACTGCTGCTTGTGAATATTGCAGCTAACATAGCCACCTAGCCTACATCTTTATGAGTCTTGTTCTTGTGAAACATTTTCTAATCTGGCATATTGATGTCATTGTATGAGGTTCTGTCCTTAACAACTAGTTTGGCTGTGAGCATTTTCTGTGCAGGACAATGCAAGTGTTCACCCATTGCCATCCACTTTCCTGCTATGTGTTCTACATAACCGTTGAGACCACAAAACTTGCAGTTGATCTAGACATTGATGCACTGTATTCTGATTCTGATACTGTGAATACACCTTTCCTTTTTTGACTACAGTGACTTGAGGCTTTGGTGGGAGAGTCATGCTTTACCTCCCTTACCAGAGCACCGCAGTGCAAGATACTGTAGTTTGGGGAGTCGTGCTTCACCTCCCTTACCAGAGCACCGCAGTGCAAGATACTGTAGTTTGGGGAGTCGTGCTTCACCTCCCTTACCAGAGCACCGCAGTGCAACATACTGTAGTTTGGGGAGTCATGCTTCACCTCCCTTACCAGAGCACCGCAGTGCAAGATACTGTAGTTTGGGGAGTCATGCTTCACCTCCCTTACCAGAGCACCGCAGTGCAAGATACTGTAGTTTGGGGAGTCATGCTTCACCTCCCTTACCAGAGCACCGCAGTGCAAGATACTGTAGTTTGGGGAGTCATGCTTCACCTCCCTTACCAGAGCACCGCAGTGCAAGATACTGTAGTTTGGGGAGTCATGCTTCACCTCCCTTACCAGAGCACCGCAGTGCAAGATACTGTAGTTTGGGGAGTCATGCTTCACCTCCCTTACCAGAGCACCGCAGTGCAAGATACTGTAGTTTGTTCTGTTAGTTCCAGTGTGCATAAGCTTCATGGAGTTTTCTCACTGGTAAACAATACACTGACTCACCACTGAAACTGAATACTGGTAACAGCAATAAAGGCAGAACTGTAGGCAGAAATAAACTACAACTTCACGTTTATTTGCATACCTGTCTGAATATAAATGTTTTTATTACCCTTTTTATGTCCCTTCACTTTCCCATGACCATCAATCCATGTCTCTGCTTGGCCATTAATAACTTACCACTTTTGACGTCAGGAGATGCAAGACCCAGGAACAGCAGCAGTCATTCTGTAGAAGGCTGGAACAGCACTTAGCAGCCAGTAAGAGACGATGTCTGCCTGTGCAGATCTTCTAAGTGTGTGGTCTCCCCCATTCTCTCTGCATTAGAGTACAGTTCTCTGCCTTCCTCAAGTTGGCACTTCGCAGTGGGGCTTAACGCATTCAAGCCTATGTTGCCTTTTTGTATACCTATTCCTTATGGTGGCCATACCTTTTTTGGTTCTGGCTTTATCTTTAAGTGACTTACTAGCTAATAGGCAGCATCAGAAAGTACAAAAATTTGGTAACAAAATACTGTTAATCTGGGATGTCCTGTAGTATAGAAGTTAATCACTGTTTTGTTGTAAATGCAGAAGGTGACCGTAACCAAGAACAAATTATTCCACAGCAACCACATTTTATTGAGTGCTTTCGTTGGCCTTATTCTGATGATGTCAGTGGCTTAAGGCCGTTGAAAGCGGTCAATAAACTGTGGTTGCTGTGGAATAATTCGTTCTTGGTTACTGTCACCTTCTGCATTCACTGTTTTGTTGCTTGATATTCATATTTTCATACTTATGGTAATATTTGCATAACAGAGAGCCCTACATGTTATTGAGGGGTGTGGTGATATGCTTGTGGTGGGACTAGACACTGACGATGAATTTTCTTAACAATATACCTGAGATAGTTCTACTTCTTTATTAGCAATTATGAAAATAAACAATATTTCTATATGTACTTGTACTTCAAAAAACAAGTGACTTACAAACTGTTGCATGATATCAGGTGAAACATTAGATGGTATAGAAGAAAAACATCTTTGATATTTGCACTGTAAGTTGCACATCTTTAGAGAAATTCAGTGTTATTTATATTGCTGTTTATACAATTAAGCATATGCTTTCATATTTCTGTAAGTATTTCAATAAGCATGTCCTCCTAGACGACTTTCATGTTGCCATGTGAAAGCTTCTGTCTGGTTAACAAAAATGTTCTAACAATATATGCTTAGGTTGCATAGCTTCCAATTTATGGTAATTTGTTTGTGAACATTTAGCAAAAAATATAATTTTGGTCTTGGGTGGATTATTTTATACTATATATGGAAAGACTATGAATGCACCATCTATTGTCAGCGTAAAGAATACTTATTGATAACATTGATCTATGTACAGTTGCATTATCTTTTATTGTTCATAAAATATTTACATTTCTTTATCTTGCACTTAAGTTTATTTTTCAGAAATTGCTCTGGAATGCAGGATGTTCCTAGGCTGCCAGAGGTGTGATGTTCCACACCAAATACATGTTAATAAGTTAAAGCAGCCCTTTTTTTATCTTGAAAATGTAAAGAAATAAAAATAGAAATACTGCCACTTGTCTGGTAAGTTTCCTTTGCAAACTACCCGAAATTCAATTTATTAGGAGCAAAAGAGCTTACTTTAGTAAAATACTCAGTTGGTAAAGTATGCTTGCTTGCCTTCTTTTTATAGGATCATAGGCGGTTACTAGACTAATGACCACAGGGCCCTTACAAGCCCAACCAAGTTTTACCCTTATTTCCACGATCAGCCCGCATCACCCCTGTCCATGAGGCACATAGGTAGAACCCCTGAGGTGAATTTATGGTTACCCATCCAGTCTTCCAGATTGCATTTGAAGAGGGCCAATGAGGTGCTCTGCTTGACATGAAGCAGGAGTCTGTTCCAAAGGTGTGGCAACCTCTGTGAGGCAAATCTGTCCCTCCAGCAGGTTCTGTTAATGTCACATGCCAGGTTAATGCCATTAGAGCAAGTAACCCGTATACCATTTGATTTACAGATATGCAGCATTTCCAGTAAAGCAGAGTCAAAGATGACCTTGTATGCAAGGCAGACATCGCCTCTGAGTAGGCTGTATGAAACGGAATAAAGTGACTGATTCAGACTATCTTCATAGGGCAGGTGCTGGAGACTTTGAATTTTCCTTGTGAGGAACTTTTGTGGTCTCTCCCAATTGCTGCAGGTGCTTGGAAAGTTACATACCAAAAGGGTATTGTACTCGGTTATTGGCCTGATAAGGGAAGAGTTACAGGGAGGTTACGGCTTCTTTTTTTCTGGAGGCAATGCCCTTGCTTATGAGATGAGCAAAATAGAATGCCCTTGTTACCACTGTGGAGACATGGTGATCAAAGGTAAAGTTGCTGTCAGCCTGTGTGCCCAGGTCTCTCACCACTGAGTGCATACTTAGGGTGTTGTTATTGTTGTGGTAGTTACCGATGATACATTTAGTTGCATTGAGTTTAAGACCATTACTTTGGCTCATTTGTTTATGACCCTCTTGTAGGATGTTGACATCATTTGGAGAGCCTGACCACTCCCAGTTTGCAGTCATCAGCAACCTTTGTCAGCCTAGACCTTTAGTTCTAGCTTGCAGTTCGGAGAAGTAGACTTCAAACAGTAGAGGTCCCAGGACTCATCCCTGTGGAACACCACTGGTTAAAGGTGTGCTGTTGGAGGTGGATTCCCCTATTTTGACTTTATGGTTTCTATCAGTGAGCCAGTTAGTGACCCATGTAATGATACACTGGTTGATACCTAGCTGGGTGAGTTTGTCAATTATGCCTGAGTGGGGGATAATGTCAGAAGCTTTGGCTAAGTCTAGGTAGGCTGTATGCACAGATTTCCCCTCACCCAGGACCTTGGTGACTGTCTCAAAAAAGTCCACCTGGTTTAACAGGCATGATCTCCCTTTGACAAATCCAAATTGAGTAGGGGCAAGTGGCTGGAGGTTACCAATATCTTTGTTGATAAGGTCCATGATGAGTCTCTCCATGGCCTTGCAGATGAGGCTGGTCAGGCTAATAGGTCTGTAGTTTCTGAGGTCAGTGGAAGCACCACCTTTGTGCAAGGAGATAACTGGGGCCTTTTTCCATTAATCTGGGACAAAGCCATTTCTTAAACTATGGTTGAAAAGAGTACCCAATGACATTGATAATTCTTGTTTGAGCCCATGTAGAACACAGCCTGGGATGTTATCAGGTCCTATGGATGCTGTTTTTTTTTACCATGGAGAGGGCGTTTATAACCTGCTCTAGAGATGCAAGGTAGAGGACAGGTGGTGGGGATGTCTTGGGGTAAGTGTGGTGGGGACAGGGGAGTGAAGTTTTCACAGTACCTGTTGGCTAACTAGTTAGCAATGTCCACAGGCTTGGTATATGTTGTATCATAAACTACCAGTTTGGCACAAATCTGCGCCTTTCCTTTTAGGTTACAGATGTAACTAAAGAATGCCTTATGGTTGTCCTTAGTTGAGGAAGCTAATTTGGATTCATAGTTAGCTTTGGAGGACTCGCATGAAATCTTATTCACTTGTTTAAGCTGAGGAGGGAGTGTTTCCAGTTTAGGCCTCGCTCCCACTTACTCTTAGACAACAATTTCTTCCTGATATTGAAAGCCTGTTGATGGCAGTTGTCCACCTGATATGTTTGCTGTTCTTTGAGGAGCTTGTTTTGGTCCTATCAACTACTACCAACTTAATGCAGTTGTTCAGGTGTTTGTATAAAGCATTTGTGTAGAACTCTGCATAGTTGCCAGTTCCATCGGGGTGGGGGGAGTGCAGTGAAGCTATTTATACCATCCAGTAAGAGGTTATAATCTGCTTTGGAGAAGTTTTTTTAGTTTAGTTGGTGCTGGGGGAGGGGGATTGGGTGTGGTAGTAACTTCGAATGAGACTGATTCATGGTCAGATTTCACCAGGGAAGACCACACAATGGGAGTGCTACAGTGGTCCCCCATGTTGGTGCGCACCAGATCCAGGATGTTAGCACTCCTTGTTGGGGTGTCAATTAGCTGATCCAAGGCACTGGAGTTAATGAAGTCAAGCATCTTTTTTGTAAGTGAGTTTGTGCACGAGTAATTTCCCCAATTAATGGATGGACAATTAAAGTTGCCCAAAACCATGGTGTTTAGATATATCTTGATAGACTCTAGTAGATCCAAATAGGTACAGTGGGTTTCCTGATTCATGGAGGGCTTCCTGTAGCTGGCAGGGACTTTAATAGGTGTCTTACCAACAGTTAATAGCATCTGAAGTATCTCCACAATCTGAAGGTGTATTTATCTTTAGTGAATATTGATACACCGCCTCCTTTAGTTTTTACACCTTCAGTTTGTGGTCTGAACATGTGGAAGGAGGTGTAGCCTGATATGGCTGGGGTGCTCTCCACAGCTTTGAACCAGGTCTCTGTGACTGCACAATTGTCTCTGTCTTCCAAGATGAGGACTGATTCCAATGAATGCAGTTTCATGTTAAGACTCCTAGTGTTTAGCAGCATAACCTTGAAGTTGTTCTTAGATGGAGTTCTTGCATTAGGAATTTTGTCCTTGAGACACTGGCAGAAAAAAGGCACTATGAGGTGACGAACCTTAGCCAGTAGCCGAAATCCCAGAGGTGACAGATAAAGATCATCTCTAGCAAAGCATCAAGGACTGTTGATCATGTCATCCCAGGCCGACAGACTGTATCCCTTTGGAATAACACCAGAAACTAAGCCAATCGTTGAAGTCAGTCATTTTCTGTTTGTATTGAGGCATCATCCTAGGTGAAGGTAAAATGCTGCTTAAAGCTAGGGACATGCCAGCATGAGACACTTAGTCCAAGAGCTCAATCATGTCTGTCTTCATATAGTCCAGAGAGGTACGTTTCAAGTCCTTCACACCAACATGGACTATGACAGAGTCATAACTGTACCTGTTATTATTGAGAGACTTGAGTACATGTGTGATATGGCAAACCCTTGCACCTGACAGACAGATGACCGTGACCTTCTCCTTATCCAGCCTGGGGAGAGGGACATCTGTGTATCCCACAAAGGAATCACCTATGACTAATATGTTTAGTTTTGTGTTTTGCTTTAAGGGCTTGACAAGTGAGATACAGGAGTGTGAGCTATTAGATGTACTGTGTTCTGTAGAGGAAATATTATGTGTAGCATGCTTGTGTTTGTGTTTGGGAGGTCTCTGGTGGTTAGGTATGTTTCTGGTGAGGACCTCCATGTATGTAGGTATGTGGTATGTTTCTGGTGAAGACCTCCACATATGTAGCTATGTGTGATATGGGTTTGGGTGGAGTAGGAGGTGAGGTGTGGATGCTGATGACCCGTTCATTGTCATATGTACTGACTGGTGTGAGGGAGAGCATGGATTCAAGGTTCTTAACATAGTTGCATCTCTTACATGTTCAGTTTGTGTGGTCTAGAAGCAGAGGGTTGTCAGTGAACATGAGGCAGTTACTACACTGTCTCATGATGCCCATGTCGACCAAGCTGGCTGGAGAAACTGGGGGAAATTGTAGATCCATAATGTTAGGTAAATTTATATAATCAGGAAGAGAGTTCACACTTGGGAATGCCTGGTGGCTGAGAGTTGTGCTGGTACCATTTGAGTTTTAGTATATTTTAAGTCGATGCTTCAAAAAAAAAAAAAAATCTGTTGATCAAAGAAGCGTTTCTTTATTCATAGAAGCTGAAAGCATAATCACTGTACTTCCTGCCGTGTTTGCAGATTTAGATGTAGGAACTGGCATATTGGACAGCTCCATCTGTGAACTGATGTACTGCACATCATTCATGAACATGTCCGTAATCAACTCAGGTGCCTAGTTTGCTTTTTCTGCCATCAGTCAAATCATTTGGAGAGTTTCTAAGTTCTGCTGTATCATTGTTGGTCGAGATTAACAGCACTGTCATTTCCTGTGGTTTAATTTTTCCTGTACTGATGCATATGATTCATTGACCATTTGTTCCTTTTTTTAAGTACTCGTTTTTTGCTGCACACATGTAGTAATTCTACATAGGCACATATTTGCTTTTTTCTTTATTTATTTTGTTTGTTTACCGGGTAATGTCTGACTGGGCATGAGGCCCATTTTCAGCGGAGGCCCGGGGAGAAAAGCTCCATACATACAAATAGACAGTATTAAACAATCAAATTGAAATCATGCTAATCAATAATGTACAAAGCAAGTAAGTAAAGAAATTAGTTATACAACAATAATTAGCAACTATTTAACAAATTTAACAAAAATGGCACAGTTAGTGGTAAAAACTGGCCGAATTAGTTAATAGTGAGAACAGTGTGATACAGTAATTGCAAGATAGATAAATGCAGTCTATATAACAGTTAGACAAAGCAGTGTATGTGCATACATTGCTAACTGAAACTGAGTGTAGAATCAAGATGGCCTTCAGCATTTAATAGTTGTAGCTGTGAGAATGAGCTAGTTTAGCGTAATGTAAGGGAGTATTAGGTAGCTTAACCAGGACTATGGCAGTAGCAAATCCAGTGTTTTACTTGATGTTCCTTAAGGAGGTTTTTAAACTCATGAATGCTGAGATTTTTAGCCATAGGTTGAGGAAGAATGTTCCACAGTTTGGCAATTTTATGGGGAAAAAAAGGGCAGTGCCCTGTGTGTTGTGAGCTTGGTTAATCTTTAACAGTAGTTTGAGGATCTTAGCGCTCTAGGATTGCTGTTGGGGTGGACTAGATTGGTGAGTGCCAGGCAGTTAGGTTTGTGAATTATATTGTGGGCTATGGACAATTGGTTAAATGTTAGAAGGTTAGGTAGTTCTAACCATTTAAGTTGGGAGAGTACAGAGCAGTGGTGGGTTCTGTAAGGGTGGCCTGTGGCAAACTTGGCGATTGTTGTAACATGATTCCAGATTATTTAGGTCAGATTCACGAATGTTTGTAAATACTAGGGAGCCATAGAGGAGGGTGGAGAGTAGATGTGTGCGGGCAGTGGCTAGTCTGGCATTGTCTGTAAGGTAAGGTTTAATTCTGTAAAGGGTGCCAAGTTTGGAGTGGACTTTTTTGATGGTGAGGGAGATGTGGGTGTCAAACCTTAGGTTATCATAGATTGTGACACTTAGAAGTTTGACTTGGCTGGTGGGATCTATTTTGGTTCTGGTGGGATCTATTTTGGTTCCTTTTGTGGAAAGGAAAGAAAATGGAGTTAGGCATATTTTGGGTTTATTGTAATTGTTTGTTTTTTGTTGGGGTTATGTATGAGTTGATGGCTAGTGAGGTAGTTTTCTATGTCCTGGAAAGATTTTTGCATTTTTGTTTGTAGGTCCTGGGGGGTGGGGCCTGTGCAGAATAATGTAGAGTCGTCGGCATATTGGACATGGAGGCTAGTTGGGTTGAAGAGCTGAGGTTGTTAGTAAAAATTGTAAAGAGAAGGAGGCGAAGTATGGATCCTTGGTGTATACCAACACTGATGGGTAGAAGGGGGGACAGGGTGTTCTGCCATTTAGTGGCCTTCTGACGATTAGAGAGATAACTATGGAACCAGGGTAGGACTGTTGTGTTGAGGCCATGGGATAATAGTTTATTTAGTAGGATTTGGTGGGAGATGGTGTCAAAGGCTTTTGACATGTCAAGGAATATGGAGGAGTCCATTTGGCCTCTGTTTATAAGATCTTGAATGGTGCATGTGAAAAATAACAGGGCAGCACTGGTACTATGTTTTGGCCTAAAGCCGTGTTGTGTGAGGGAGAGGAGTATATGATTAAGGAGGTGGGCAAGGAGTTGGAAATTAATGTATTTTTGTAAGATTTTGGCTGGAGTGGAGTGTATGGCTATGAGACGGCAGTTAGATCCTTAGAGGGGCCACCTATGTGTAGGGGAATGATGTGGGATATTTTCCATAGATGGGGTACATGTTGTTCAGAGATAGAATGGTTGAGTAGGACTGATACGGGATAGGCGATTGAGGGGGCAACAATTTTAAGGAATTCATTAGGTAGTTTATCAGTTGCTAGACAGCAGGGTTTGAGTTTGGAAAGGAGAGATTTTATATAGGTTGTTTGGCTTGGGCTGAAAGAGAAGGGGTTGGGGGAGACTGAAGAGGGAAGGGGTACAGTGAGAGGTTGATTAGTCAGATTACCAAGAAGAGATGTGATTGAGTTAATGAAGTGGGTATTAAATTGTGTAGCTATTGGGTCTGAAACCTTGGAGTTGTTGGGTGGAGTAGAGGTATAGCCTGTGTTGAGAAGATTAATGTTTTGCCAAAATTTTCTGCGGTTAAATTCTTGGGTTTGCTAATTTGAAAGGAAATAGTTGTGCTTGTCTATTTTTATCTGTCTCTTAGTCTGGTTAATTAGCTGCTGATATGTTGTGTGCTCTGTTATTTTTGATAGTGTGGTAAGTGGACCATGTCCTATCTCTTTGCTTCAGCAGTGCTAGGGTATCCTTAGATAGCCAAGGTATGTTCCTAGTTTTTGCTCTTATTTTTCTTGTGGGTGTTAGATTGTTGAGTATTTTAAGAAAGGTATTGTTGGAAGTAAAGGACTGCCTGATAAAGTGGGAGGTTTCTAAGAGGTGACCAGTTACTTTGCTGAAGAAGACGATTGAAAGTGGAGGGGAAAAGTTTTTTTTGGTTTGTTTTTTGTTTGTTTCTGTTAAATTTATGTATTATGTTGGTTTGTGTCTGAGCTTGTTTTCTGTACAGGAGAGGTAGGTGAGTGGTCACTGAGGGAGTCTGGAAGGCAACCTGTTAACCTAGATTGGGTTTGTTAGTTAGTATCCAATCTAGTGTGAACTGCTTTTTAGAGCGTTTATCTAACCAGGTTGGGCAGGATATGGTTTGGGTGAAATTGAAGAGATTTAGGAAATTGGAGGGGCTATCTGTGTTGCAGGATTGACAATCCAGGTTAAAATCACCCAGGATAATGGTTTCCTGGCTGAAATTAGTTGATGCCCAGGTAAGAAGATTCTCAATTATGGGTAGGTTGTTGCCGGGTGGGAGGTAGGTGGTTATGATAATAGATTTGTTAGAGTTTATTACTATGTGTGCTGTTAGGATTTTGGACTTGGGTCAGGAGGGGCGCAGTTCAATAGTTCCAGTTTGAGTGCGTCTTTATACATAATAGCGACACCATCGCCCCTTTTGTTTTGTCTGTCTTGATTCTTCATATGCCTGCAAACTAGAGGTCAAAACAGAAAACTTTTATGCAACTTTCAGTGAGATGGTGTTACACAAGAAGGATGTAAGCAGTGGCAGCTACATGTTATTCTTTCTGGAACACAACCTGGCCACAATCCTAGATGGTGGGGCCATGTAAAAAAAAAAAAAAGATGCAGCTTAAGTGTAAATTATGCATATCTAATATCCCCTTCTCAGTTAGCCAAGTATAGCTTTCTTTACAGGATTGTGGTCTTGCAGTTGGCATAGAGGAAAGCTTTTTATTCCCTCCACTTTGATTGGGTGACTGAGCAAGTCACTTAATCAGTGTTTTGGGAAAATTGGGAATTTGGTCTAGTAACTACCTACAAGTCTATGACTTGGGCAACTTTCAGTGTAATATGTCACAATCCTCAGCTACTACAGAATGTACTTCCTTGTATATATTTGTCATACGTTGTGTATTAATAGACTGTCCAGAAAATCTTTTAGAACATTGCATTGAGCTTTTATTGATCTAGAGCTATGCTTGCAAATAACTTTCATCCCAGGAGTTTCTAAAACTTTCCAGTCCCTTCATAGTCAGGCCACTGATACTCATAATAAATCCTTTTTCTTTACCACTAGATAAAGGCAAACTGACAGGTAGTTTTTGTTTATGTAAAAAGTTTCCTTAACACTTTAAATCCCTTACTCATAAACCAGCTTCACTTATTCGGCATCCTCATGACAACCTGTCACAAAGCAACAGATTATCTAAGTAGAACCTTTATTGTCAAAATGTACAGGGTAATTTCCAGAAATATCCTGCTAGTAGGATCTTTCCTTGAGGCTAGGGCATTTCATTTTTACTTTTCACACAATGTTAAATTCCATTTGTGCAGTACAGTAACTTCCTATTGCCAATGTATATTCAGATTACCTGGTTTTCTTTAAAAGTGGCCCCTCACTTTCCAGAGTGTTCAGCATATGCTTTCATGGAGTAAAATTTAGTAAGACTTTTGTACATTTATAGTGTTTAATCTTCAATCAACATAATAAACTAGGGTGCTTGAGGATATAAAGCAGGCATTACAGGATGCCGGAACAATTTGCAGAAGAAATAAAAGTGGCTACTAATCTAAGCTTAAATGGCACTTCTAATCTGCATAGAGCAACTGGGTTAAGGGGTTCAAGATTCCCATTTGACAGCTGTATACTGGCATTTATACAGTCATCAAGAAGCATGTGTGTGTCATTCTCTCTGGGGCTCTTCCCTGATATAGATTTATTTTATTTACGTAATGTCTGTTAACCTCATTGGTAGACCATTGCAAACTGACCCTTTTTAAGGTATGACTTGGGGAACAAGCCAAGTGGAGCTAGAAACAATTAAGACAGTTGCTGTAATGTACACTCAAAATGATCTTGTATAAAAGTACAGTTAATATATAAGAGCACACAGTGAACATAACAAGGGAGAGATTAGCTAATGGACTTTTTATTCATTGCTCAGTTGTTCAAAGAGAGTACTGCTAAATATGCCTAATGCCAAAAGACCAGCTGAAGAAAGTCTACTATCAAAGGGCCAGAGGGTGAAGACCTGGCAATGTGTACAGCTGTAGCATAAAATATTCAATATATCAGTGTGTAAAACGTATTGCAACACTAGTTGTCAGTAACATCATTTTTTTACCTTGCAACACTGTGAAACTTGACAACTTGCTGTCAGTTAGAAAGGCCATTCTGACTTGAATTACTTCCTATCTTCAAATGACAATATCTCTGTACTGCTTCAAAATATTCCTGTGAAATTTCAAAATAAGGCCGTTTAATAATCTTAGTGGCTCAATACCTTTTTAGGGAAAGTAAACAAGAGAGTCTCAAACATGGACATGCCTCTCACATCATGTAAAATATGCATATTCTGCTGCAACATAAAATTACAGAACATACTACTTTTTCCTTAAAAAGAGTATTTGTTTTTTTACTTCATAAGAACCGACAAATAATATGAATTTGATGGCCACTGTTTGTCAGCTTGAAAAAAATGATATATATATATATATATATATATATATATATATATATATATATATATATACACACATATGTATACATATATAACCAGAACATCCAAATGGCTATATAAGAATGCTGGCTGTACTTATCAGTAAAGGGCAATTTAGTTGCAACAGTGCAGTTTATTATGTATAGCACATTTTCTGAGTAATGTACTGTGACCCTGAGATGCAAATTGCATTTAGTTGGCTGTTGCAGCTGTACGATACATACTTCTTGTAATGCAGTTTACCGCCCATGGGTCTAAATAGGATTGTAGGGCATAAGAAAAGTGACAAAAAGTTCTCTAGTCAGGAGAAATAAATTAAATTTTACATGTGTGGAGTAGAGTTAGGCTGTTATTGTACTCTGGAGTACTGAGCAGAACTTCACAGCAGCATCCCAATGAAAACAAAGTGTAATGTAAAATGTCAGACTCCGGCAGTAAAAGCAATGAAAGGTTATACCTTTATCCTTTTTTGAGATTTCAGTACAAAACATACAACCAGTAATAGTGTACTGAACTACAGAACACACCCAA
Source organism: Protopterus annectens (assembly GCF_019279795.1). NCBI lineage: Eukaryota > Metazoa > Chordata > Ceratodontiformes > Protopteridae > Protopterus > Protopterus annectens. Next base: position 896,483,973 of record NC_056744.1, on the reverse strand, counting down.
GACTGCAGTTGTTAACTCAGACCTTCCAGTTCAGTGCACTACTGAATTTTACTCCACAGCTTTAGTCACTTGAAAAACGTGACGTAGCCATGGCATAGTATGACCATTTTTTTCTTGTAAAATGTATAGGACTTTTACTTCTGACATACTAAGAACTTGGCACACATATATTCTGTACATTAGAGGTTGAATAGCCCCAGGTGGAAAAAGAGTATGTCAGTGTGTGACAACAGAAGCCGGATTTACTGGCTGTATATGAGGCTATATGGCATTTCGGGCAATTTAGAATAAAAAGCGGAGGGAGTACTAATAAGAATCTTTACAAAATGCATACATTATGACTTGGTGGAGTGTAGCTCCTTTTGACTGTGAAGAAATCTAATAAATATCATGTCAAGGTTACACCAAAACAAAGCACATCAGTGATCATTCAAAAGTGAACCGTAGAGTAACATTTGCTGTCATACATCACTTGCTTCCAAAAACTCTATCCACATTTTTTGTATTTTTGTTACTCATTGAAAAGAAAATGCAAAACAGCACCCCATCCTAATGTCATTTGCAATAAAAATAAAAAAAGTACAAAATGTATTTGTGCTGCTGTGTGTTTTGTTACCATTGCCCAGAAAAAGTTAAAGAACAACCAATCCCAGTGATGTATTTCATTTGAAACTTTCAGATACTGTGCTCAATCCACATCTCCCAACAAGCCAGGGCAATGATCACTTTAATGTCACCAGCCTCAGCCTGCTGTTTCCTTTTCTTTCAATGACTGCCTCCCATAGTTCTTAACCCTCCATCTCCACAATATGGAACAGAGTATGAACATTTAATAACAGCTTCCTCTAGGAAGCTCACAGCACGATAAATAAAATAACTTTATCCACACACTTACAAAAAGTTATTTCGATTAACAGCTGTTTAGCATGGGTATTTGCTAAAAAAAAAAAAAAAAAAAGAATCGTAATGGTAAATGTGCGACAGAAGTGAAACACCATGGAACATGGACGTTTTAACATTCTGACACAAACACTCAGAGGAACTTTGCTTGTAAGGACATAAATTTTAGAGTTAAGCTGCCTCCCTGTCACAAAACAGACAGTTACTTCTGGTTAACAGTTGTGATTGACAAATGTAATAAGATAAGGCATGGCAATATATTTCAACTTTCTTCTTAAGCCCTCAACCTCTTAGTTCAAGATTCAGGGACAAAGCTAAAAATAATGGGAGACAAAAGCCCGACATAAAGGACAGATTTTAATTAGGTGCTGTTCTTATATACATAGAAAGTTGCTAAAATAACACTAACATGTATTTTATAAAGAATGTGAAGTCTGAACCCCAAATGTCTGTCATTATTTAGTGATTGTCAAAAGTTTTCAATCTTCCATTCCCAAAATGGGGAGTACTACCTCTCTCAATTTGGAACAATAAATAACTTGTACTAGGAAGCTCACAGCATGGTTATTAGGTGTTCTTTTAGTCTAATATGATTCAGTAGTCTCCAGCACATTTTTTTAAACAAACAAGTATTAACAAAGTATGCATTTCATCCCTTTCCAGTGTGAACCAGTGGGGAATATAGAATTTTCAAGACTCAAAATGAGGTACACTTGAGAGGTATGGTGGCTGCAATCCTGAAGGATTTGCCAAAAAAATTCAAAGTGTACAAGGAAAAGCCTAAAATATACAGCAGAACATTGTCGAGAAGACAGGGTCAGTTGAAGTATGCCTCCCATCACTGCCCCCCCCCCCAAAAAAAATGTTCTGCAGTTGACAGTGCCTACTGTTAACACTGCCCACAGCTCTATGTAGTTTTCTTGCTAGTATTAGAATTTAAACTAAAGGTAAACATCACTGGAGAGATTTGTTCATCTGCTTTCCCCAGCTTCACCCTTAGTACTGTCTAGTCACATGACTAGAGATTGATGGTAAAGCAATGAGATTGGCTGCCCTGTGTAATGATTGCATTTGCATACAGTAAACTTCATGGTGGCAGTGGTGGTCGATCCATGTTCTATTACCTTGATTATATGTGAAGGTGGATGCAGTTTTTTTTTTTTTTTGCTGACATTTATGAGCACATTGGCTTTTTTTTACTTTAAATATGTATGCGTGCAGATATGCAGTATAGGGGAGTCTTTAAACTTTTGCTGGTGCAATCACCATGGCATACTGTTTTGCAACTAGGGTATGTGCTGCAGTACAGCACTGCCATGGATGTCAGAATTTGTTTTCAGTAGTACGTTATCACTTTTTTTTTTTTTTTTTTTTTTGAAGGTCCAGAATTCTTTGCGAAATGATGATGACCAGTTGTCCATCTCCATGACATCTGTCGTGGAAATGCACTCTATTTCTTTTTTGGGAATAGGAGCATCTCATCTGGAGACCTGTACTTTGAAGAATGCTGCTTTACTACCTTTTCCTAAAATCTAATTCCATGAATTGAGATGAGCATTGCTGTATGAGTCTTTAGATCCTTTTTCAACCCTAGAAAGATTTGCTGGGGTTTTCTATATTTTTTTTTGGGGGGGTGCTGTTGATTCCTGGCCAATCTTGAGTGACTTAAAGGGCTACTTATTACTGGACTCTCTTGATCTCCGAGATGCTCTCAACATGCTGTCATTTTCTTCTTCCGACTCTTCATCTGCCATATCGGAGTTCTGATTATTCTTTTTTCATATTTTTTTAATTATTTTTCTGGTTTCTACAGTGCTAACTGCTTAAATAAAACTGTGCCATGTTGTCCACCTCTTTCAGTTGCAGTTGTGAGGTTCTTTAACATCCAACTGTAACCTGAGTTCCAATTTTCACAACCACTGTTTAAAGCGTTACCTTTATGTGTTTATTTTTATTTATGTATTTATTTATTGTGAGCAGTACTGTAACTGATGTACTGCTTTCTATGCAAGTATTTCTGGGGCTGGTCTCTATTATATCTACTTTGTTAGTTACAGCAAATGTACTGAAGAAATGTTAATTGAAGAGAATAGTGCAGCTGCTATAGAGTGCATTATGTAAAGTGTTTTTACTTGCTATACAGTATTCTACTTACTGCCTCATGTCTACTTAAGCTGCTTCATTTCTAGAGCTAATTTTACTTAAGTTAACTGATGATATGTATTGTGTTGTTGCGTTTTTATTCTTAAACTTCTATACACTCCCTTAAAGGGCTTACAGTAACCAATGTCTGTTGATGGCATTTTGTAAAATGATTTACTGTATATATTATGTTCTACTTCTGCCTCATTTTTGATACTTCTGCTGTACTAATCTGTCTCCCTTCTTTTAGAGCCTCCTACTTTCTTTTCTCACCCCCCCGCCTTTGTTGTTGCTTCACTCCCTCAAAGCCCTTTTTATTAACAACCCTGTCTGCTATCCTGTCTGTCTAGTTCTGCTATTACTATGCTGAGACATTTCTTAGCGGTCATATATTTTCTGTCCTACATCCCTCCTAATACGCCTGTCCTAACATTTTTTTTCCTCTTAGCTGCTGTTCACAATTTTCCCAGTGAGCACACCCGACTAACCCTGCTTAATTGGATCTCCCACGCCTTGGCAGCTTCCTCATGGCAAGAAATGCAAGCATTCTTCTCACCTGCAGGGAAACTATTAGTGTCATTAATCTTCCTGCTGTACTAGGCAAGTTTCTTTAGTGAAACACTTTAGTGCTTATTTGACTAGTGGCATGCTCACTAACTCAGTCAGGTAGTGTTGGACTCCCCTATCCTGTCCCCTGAACTTTCTCCCTTCATTCTTCTCTCTTTTTAGAAACTGCTAATATCAAGAGCTGCAAAACTATACAGAACTAATAATGCAGCAAGTTAGGTTGCTATTACATGTGTTTTTCTTACCTCTTGGAACTGTCTACTCCTAACTGCTCCACTGTCTTGAGGCACACATTAACTGATTTTCTACTGTTGTCTGGCAAGCTGCTTCAAGGTTTCTGCCCACTCTGCTCGCCCTCTCTCCACTTGGGCTCACTCTGCTCCCCTACCCTACCCCCATTCCCACCCACCACCACATCAATTACATTTATATCTTCCATAAGCTCTTCCCTTTCTTGTCTAACCCCCAATCACCCAGACACCTACACCAGTATCCTCCCATTCACTCCACCCTAATTATCTTCCATCATAATTTTTCCCTTCCTGAATCTTCCTCATTTGTCTCCTTAACTATAGTACCACAACCTTTCCCCTAACATGTACAATACATCAAAATCTTGTACTATATTAATCTCCCTTACTGCCATTCGTCTTTTCCTATCCCACACCACCTCCCTACATACTGTATTCCACTCCCCAACTTTAACATTTTCCACATCACCCATTGCACCCCACACCAATAGTTTCTGTGACATCTCACCCTCTTTATTCAACTTCCATACTTAGCACCTTCCAAAAATTAGATCCTTTGTCATCATAATCAAACTAAAATTAATTTGTAACCCCCGCCATAGGCTTCTCTTCATAACTCAACATCCCTCCATAATTACATGTCACTACCAGGCCCTCTCTCTATGTGATGACATTCACCCCAACCCTGGACCAATCAACCATTCTACCCAAAACCTTTCTTCTAATGCCAAGAACCTCTGCTTCACTACAATTAACGTACACAGTATCTGTAGCAAAACCACTGAATTCCATGTCTGTCTCTCTCACTTATCCCCAGATATTGTAGCACTCACAGAGACCTGCTAAAACCACATATTACTAACACTGAAATAATCCCTTGTATATATAATATGTGTAGAAATGACTGGCTACATAAGAAAGTTGGAGGTGTCATATTAATCTACCGTGATACTTCAGCTGTTACACTGTATGATAAACCTATACCAACATTCAGAAATATGGAATTATTACTAGTTAACCTTCACATCAACAACAGAAAATAATTATGTATTGCTGTACTCTATATTCCCCCAGGTCCAAACATATCTACACTGGAAGATCTACTGTCCTGGACCACCCTCAATATATCAAATGAAACCATGATTTTTGGCGATGCAAATATACACTGGCAAACTCTCATCTCTGACTCCCCAGTAAATAGTATTAACTTTCACAGGTTTACTCAACTTCTCTCTAACCCCACTCATAGGGTAGAAAAGCAAACAGAATCAACCCTAGACTGGATACTCTTCTCACACACTCAAAAATTCACCAAGGCAGGGACCCTACCCAACACCTTTAGTGACCCTCTTCCTTCCTATACCCATAGAACTCAACTTCAAATAGACAAACTGCATTGTCTAAGATCAGCTAGGAATCTTACCAGTTTCAATGAACAACTATTCTTAGAGTCTCTAAAAACACACAATTGGTCCCCTACCAAATTTCTACCACTGGATGAAGCAGTCAACTACTTCAATAAAACCTTTTTAGATATTCTACACAGTTTTGCTCCCACATGTACCAAAAGAGTAAAGCCTAACCATGCCCCATGGCTAACTAAACAGTTACTTACCTCCAGGGATAAAGCGTGGAAGGAATAGCAAAGAAATAGAACCCCACAACTTGAACTCGGATATAAACAACTCTGTAACAATGCCAAAAAGCAAGTCATCAATGATAAAAAAAGTTATTTTTTCCACTAAACTCACTACCCAACAAAATAACCCCATATTGTTCTGGAACTCTTTCCTCTCTTCTAAATCCTGGTACTCAACCCAGTCTCTCCCCATCTCTTGACACAGACCCTCAAGAAATTGCACAAGCCTTCAATTCTAATTTTATTGATACTATCCAAAAACCTGTTAATGATTTCTCTCTACAAACTAACAAAAGTATAATCGGCAATATAAACAACAATACACTCTGTAACCACCACCCTCCACATCAATTGCAATTCCAACAGAAACCCATCCACTCCTCTATTTACGTTACAACCAGTACCCACCTCTCTAGTTCGTAAACTGCTCTCAAAACTAAAACCATGCTTCCCCTCTTCCGATGGCCTTCCAGCTGAATACCTAAAACTTGCAGCAAATGCTGTAGCTCTTCCAATTTGCATTCTCATTAACCGATCAGTCTCTGAATCATATGTCCCACAACTGTGGAAAAACTCAGTTATTACTCCCCTTCACAAAGGCGGTAACACCACTGATCTATCTAACTACCGGTGCATCTCCATACTTTCACCTCTATGTAAAATTTTAGAAAAGTGTATTCATTCTCAATTGCTAAAACATCTCACAGACAATAACCTACTCGCACCCACCCAACATGGTTTTTGGCCAACACACAGCACAACAGCAGCCTTACTGTCATTTGCCAACACTGTATACAAAGCTCTTGATGCAGGCCTACTAACATCATGATCCTACTAGACCTATCAAAAGCTTTTGATACAGTGTCCCACTCAAAACTACTTTTACAACTTGAGACCGTAAACTGCTCCCAGCACACGCTATCCTGGTTCCATAACTACACAACAGAAAACAATCTGTTAGATGGCAAAGTAAGCAATCCGATTACCTACGCCTGCAGGTGTTCCCCAAGAGTCTGTTTCTGGGCCCTTGCTTTTTAACATATTTATTAATAATCTCCATAAAGCATCCCTGCAAAGTATACTCATTCAGTATGCAGATGATTTGAAAATAATTACGTCCTCTAACAACATCTCAGATCTCTTAAAGTTAACACAAAATTAATTTACTTCCATCGAATCCTGGCTTAACGAAGCTCAACTGCTACTTAATCCCAAAAAATCAAAAACTTTTACTCCTCACAACCAAACCACTAACTCTAGATTTTAAAATATTCTCTCAAAACAATACAGAAATTGAAATTGTAAAAAGAGCCAAACTACTTGGCATCACAACTGATGACAAACTATGCTTTGAGAGTCATATACTCAACTCAATCAAAAATACCCATTTTAAGCTTGGCAAACTCTATAGCCATAAACTCTTTGTGGAGAAATCTACCAAGTTGAAACTAGCTAATAGTATACTTCTACCCTCCCTCTTCTATGGTTGCCCCATTTTCACTAACCTACACACATCTCCCCTGAACAAACTGTAGTCGTGCTACTATAAAATAGCCAAGTTTGTCTCCAACATGCCAACTCGCACACATCATTGCCTGACCATTAAATCCATAAACTTTTTTGAGTTCTCTCATTACCTACATTACTCACAACTTACTCTCACCCACAAACTGCTAAATAATCCAAACTTCTGTCCATCCCTTCAAACTATAATATAAACACACACCCCAACTTGGTATCTTCGGCTCCCTAACAAACCACTCTTAACCATAACTAAACCCAACAAAAGAGGTTGGCAATGTCTCTCTTTCCATGCCATTGCCAAACTTTGGAATATGCTCCTCTCTTACTCAACTAGACTCTTTAAAAACATTTAAATTTCCACCAAAATTTCCACCAAAAGAACACTATCTCAATAATCTTGTCCGTTATTGTAGTCATATAATTAAAGCACCTTAAATGTTTTGGCCACTGTACACTACTAATAATTTTACTAACTTAATATAGTTGCAATTTACATTATCTGTCTTTGTATCCAGTCTCTCTTGCTTTCTTTATTTCTGTGGCTGAATAAACTGTACTCTTATTTATGAGAATATACAAACAGAATTACTAAAAATCTTACACATTGTGTTTATTTTCTTGTACTGTATACCTCTATAATATGTATTTGTCTTGTATATCTACTTCAATTTGTATTGTGTAAAAACTTTCTTGACTTTCAAAGTTAAGCTGATGTTATGTAAAACTTTCTGTGATTGTATGGAGCTTTTCTCCCCGGGCCTCCACTGAAAATGAGTCATTGGCCCAGTGGACTTTCCCGTTCAACAAATGTCAATAAATAAATAAATAATTATGGTTTCCATATAGGTGTGTTTTCTCTGGTTCAGGAGGTGTCATTGATCACTGATTAGGGTTTATTGTGGATCAGGAGTGGTCATTGATCTGAAATTAGGATCAAGAGGTGTTATTGATGTTTGGGGTTGGTTGTGGATCAGTAGGTATCATTGATCCCAGCTTAGAGTGAAACAGCAGGATAGAACTATGTCCACAGCTGCCAACTCGCCCTCCATCCAGCAGTTAGATAGGGGCTTCTACTTCAGTCTGTAGTAAAATAGTCTGCTAGTTAGTGGGTTATGAAGGTGAGACCAAATAAAGCTGCTCCATTTGTAGTAAGAGTATAGTGGCTGCCCTTCTTGTCACGAATGGTTGAGTAAGTTAGTAAAACAGATTGTAGGCAGTGTGTGTCCACATACAACACCTTATTGCACAGCCTTCCTTGTGAAGGAGGAGACAACAGTGATTACTTTATTCTTTGCTTCCAATCTGAATCATAGACAACAATTAACATCAAAGAACAAGCCAGTCATTTCAATGTGCTATATTGGTCAGCAGAGCTGACAACACATACATTTATTTATTTAGCTTTTAATCAGTAAGCCTGTGGTTTCTGAACTATGTTGTTATTCAGTCAAAGGACTTCACTAAATTTTGCAGAATTTAGTTACTTGTCAATGACAAATGCTGTCTTACAATTATTGTGATCTGTATAAGTGGCAAAGGTATGTGGCCAACAAAATTAAGGCGTATGATGATGTAAAGAAGCATTAAAACCATAGTAGTACTTAACTCCAGCCTCACATTCTTGCACAATGTAAAGGAGGGTTTAAATGGGGGGAGGGGGTGAGATCATTGGTTGCTCATTAAAGAGAAGTAGAAAACTTTGCTGGAGGCTTATTTAAAGCATGCCTTACAGCTACAAGGTGTGATGGAAATGTGAGTTATTTCATTTTATCATAGAAATAGACTAATTGTGAGTCTGTATTGTAAAATGGGGGATGCACATTTCTCTTAGTTTAGTAGTTATGACTCATATATAATCAACATGTTAACCTCATGACCCTTCATATAGTAATAATGAAATTGTTTACATGGGTTTTGGAAAGCAAAACACAATAAATGAACCACCTGCGCGTAGGCAATTGCACGGCTCAGAAAAAACAAATTAGACCAAAAGCAAAAAAAGGAGCCAGCAAACAGTGACTGGAGAAATAAAAACTGTATTAGATGAACATATCAACAGCAAAATACAGACCGGTTTCGGCTGGAAAAACACAGCCTTCCTCAGTGTACAAAAATCAAAAAATACACAGCTGTTTTTATCTAGTATGCAAGCAGTCTATTGGTCAAAACTTAAAGATGTTCATTAAGACCAGGAGGGAATAGCCCTCCCAGTCTGATGATCCATTTCTTTTCCTTAACATTTAGTATAGAATGCCATCCAGTTTTGTTAGCACAATTCCCATGTATAATATCAATAATGGTAAACATAAACTTAGCTGTAGAATGAACTAATTGATGCTTGTAAAGAGCATTATGTATTCTTTTTTGTTTGATATTACTAATGTGTTCAGAAATGCGTATTTTTAAAGGTCGTGATGTCTGTCCCATGTAAAAAGAGCCGCAGTTGCAGGTGGCCAAATAAATAATCTAATCACTTGAACAATTGGCAAAAAAGTTCAAGTCAAACACTCTGGGACAATTTCGACTGGAAAAATGTTTGGATTTATCAATATATTGGCAGTTAGTACAATGGCCACAAGGGAAGCAACCATATAAAGGCTCACCTGATAGTGTTGTTTGTACTATTCATTGGTCCCAGTGTCTCTGTGTTTATAATGATTAAAAAAAGAATTTAAATTTTTTCCTTTCCTATAAGAAAATAGACAACTGTCCAGAATAATGTTCGCAATGTCAGAGTCACATTGAAGTATGTTCCAATGTCTGCGTACACTTTGGGCGAGACGACTAGAATTCCTGGCATACGTAGTTATGAATCTGATTGGTTGGGATGGTCTATTAGTATGTTCCCTGTATGTGAGGAGGTCCGATCTCTCCATGGAACTGACCTGATGACTGGCCACTGAAATGTCACCAGTCTTATAACCCCGAAGCTTGAATCTGTTAGTCAAATCTGCTTTATGCTTACAAAAGGTGGTACTGTCTGAACAAATACGTTTGGCACGTATAAATTGGGACTTTGGAATGTTACGTGCTATATGAGGTGGATGATAACTCGGAGCATGTAGAATGGAATTATATTGGGGGAATTTCCTATATACTTCTGTGCACAAAGTATGATCAGATGATCTCTTAATTAGGACATCCAAAAATGTAATAGTGTTGATGTCATAATTTACAGTGAATTGCAACCCCCATACATTATTATTCAAATAAGTAACAAAATCCAATAATGAGCAATCATCACCCCTCCAAACTAGCCAAACGTCATCCAGGTAACGTCTCCATATGTCAATCTGAGCTAAGAAATAGTTCCTTTCCTTATCATATAGAATACATTTCTCAACATAGGCCATAAAGAGATCAGCATATATGGGGGCAAAAGAAGCCCCCATAGCAGTCCCTTTAGTTTGCCAGAAACATTGCTCTTTGTAATAGAAGACATTACTGGTCAAAACGTAATGTGCTAGACCAACCAAGAAGGAATTAAAGTCCAAACTGTATAAGTTGGAAACTTCTAGCCAATAAGCTAATGCATCTAAACCAGCTTGGTGTGGAATATCTGTATATAAGGCACTAACATCCAATGTGCATAAGAGCCAATCAGGCTCTAATTGTGTGTCAGAAATGACCTGCAAAAAATTTGTGGTATCCTGTAAGCGGGATCGTATAAGGGGTAACAAAGGTTTAAGATGGTTAGTCAAGAATAAGGAAACAGGCTCCGTAATGTATCCCCTTCCAGATACAATCGGTCTGCCTGGTGGATGTAAAGGATCCTTGTGAATCTTTGGTAAAAAATAAATGTACTGAGTGACCGGGTCCTTGACTAGAAGCTGGTGCATAATATCACTAGTAATAATAGCTCCCTCCTTGGCCTGTGTAAGAAACCTTTCGATTTGTTTACTGAACATGAAGGTTGGATCCACAGACATTTGAGAGTAATATCTTTCATCCAGGAGTTGTCGCTTGGCCTCATTATCATAATCGACCCAATTGAGAATGACCACAGCACCACCTTTATCTGCTGAGATGATAACAATACCTTTGTTGTTTTTGAGTTCCAGAATAGCTTGTTTTTCAATAAAGGTTAAATTATTGTGTTTTATTGGAATATCTGAGCCAAAAAAATGTAGATCCTTGAGAACACTATTCTGGAACTGATAAACCATGGGGTGCATTGGAGGAGAAAAGCTAGATTTATGATATATAAACTTATCATGATCAAAATTAGAATCTGATTCACCAAAAAACAATTTGAGGTTCAAAAGTTGACAAAAACTGTAAACATCCTGGGCCAATAAATCTTCAGAAACAGTAAAACCAGGTATGAATGTTAACCCTTTATTCAACATTTTTGTCTGTATAGGAGACAATTCAAATTCAGACAAATTTAAGACATTATGATATGATGTATTATTCAGTTCGCCAAAGCCATGTTCAAAAGTCCCTGAATATTCTCCACCTCTGTGATGTTTGCGCCCACCCCGCTTATATTTAAGCCTAAAGGGATGGACCCTGGAGTCCTTTTTGGGGATGGTGACCCTGAGACTGCTGGGGATTCATTATCAGTACAGGAGGAGGTATCCTCAAAAGAGGAGGTCATGTCAGTATTACGCCTCCTGAGAATCGATCTGGGTCGTTTCCACTTATTCGTGGGTTTTGAAGAACTGGTGAACCTAACATGTTTAGTGTTAGATAAAAATGGAGTGCCCCTTTTGTAATCTTCCTGATCCCTAGCAAATTTTTTAGTTTTTCTTGATTTGAGTTCAGCATCAAGCTTACGTAAGTCTAAGGCCACATTATTCAATAATTTCTTAAAAAATGGTTCCTGCTCATAAGCCTTTAATTTACTAACTACCACACCAATCTCCTCCAACTCCTTGTCAATAGCCCGATTATGAAAATTGTATAGTTCGACAACAAAAGCCATAGTGGCTTCCTGTTGAATCTTTAACCATTGTTGGTTAAGTTCCTCATCGGCATTCGTCACATGGGGAATAGTACGTATACGTAAACCCCTTGGAGTGATTCCTGCAGTCTGATAAGCTTTGAATAATTTACTGTGCCAGACATTGGATCATAATGATCTTAAGTGTTTATTTAAATCATCAAAAAGCATACTGCAATTAGATTCTGGACAAGTTAAATCAAGCTCATTGGTACTGCCCTGATTAGGAGGACCGAGTCCAAAGGCCCCAAGGTCCTCTCTGTCAGCAGCCAGACCAATAATGAAACTGGATAGGTCCATCTTAATAGGACAACAAAAAAGGAATCACTATCCCTGAAAAATATCAGAAAGGCTGACAATAATAGTCACAAACACCACAACTATGTCAGCCCAAAAATAAGTTGGTTCAAATAGGTGGTTGGACAATAACAGCAATCCAATATTTATTTTCACGGCTGCGTCCAAGGGCCTAAGGCTGATGACTATCAGAATATAGAAAATGCAATATTTGCCAAAATATCGATGAATAATGTGAGAAATATCGAGAGGAACAATCCAAACAACTACTGACCAGTAATAACTGTATAAACAAAAAGAGCTAAACAAGTACGGAGTGTATAATGTTAATAAACATAACACAAGCAAATGATGCTGAACCCAACCAAAAAATTCTTTATGACAAATAAGATTGTCAAAATATTGTGGTTTTGTAGTATCAAATGTAATTAATAGGGAATGTAAAATTGGAGTAGCAAACAAAGGCTACAATATAGAAGGGAAATAAGTAGACAACCTATCAAACCCAACCAGATATCTAAACATGAATAATTATAAAAAATATGAACCTAAAACAGCTGCTATGCTATGCCATTGTGTGTGGTACCCATTAGCTAATAAACTAAAAAACATGAACCATGTCCATAGAAAGTGGGTGAACTTAAGGCCTGAAAAGTAATCTAAATGTACAACAGTGGATAAAGATTTGGTACTCTCAAAAGCCAGTGTATGGTCTCATAGGCCAAATGTACTTAGGGACAATAAGTCATAAAAATATGGATTGATAATGTCCTAGGCATGTAATATACAAAAACAAGTCAGACTAAATATATTGAGTATGGTCTATGGATAATATAAAAGACAGTGCCTGACGATCACAAACTGCAATTCTACTGGAACAAAGTTACCAAATAGATTACATGGAGTGGGAAAGCACAATAATTGTCAGAAAGACCTATATGCAAACCCCAAATGTGGAATATTCATTCAAAATAAATTAGCCTGAACTGACAATGAAATAACCTCAAAAAATAATATTGTCACACTTGAACAATATATGTTGATATAAAAGGTTATATAAGACTCCCAACAAAGACTACAAAACACTAAAAATTACAAGGGGAATGTGTATGTAGGTCCCCAAGTAAGAAATTGGGCATGCAAGAATAATTATGAACAACCTGCACAAACATACATAATAAGAAATTTTTCAAATCATATTAACAATAAAGAGACTAGGTATTAATGACAAGAAATAAAATATATATATGTGAATCCAAAAGAACAAAATTTGTGATGGTCTGTATTACAAAAAGAATAGTTCCACAAATAACGAACTGACAATTAAATCAGTAAAAGATATGCAAGCATAAATGTCAATCAGTGCTCCGAACAATGACAATCCATATCCAGGAACAATTTCTGTTAGATGATCCAATACGTGAATCCCATACAAATCCAGTAGAAATGTCGTACAAAGATAGATGTTGTAGTCCAAAAATGTGTTGTACAAGTAATGCAAAGTATGATAATCAAGCACATACGATAATTGTGCCAGAATAAAAAAAAATACACGAAGAGCCAAACACCAACAGTCCGTATGAAACAAACATCTAGTTGTGCCCCAAGTAAATCAAATGCATCCAACTCGAAAAAAGCTTAGATACACTGAAACAAACAACTAACATGCAGAGCCTTATATTTCAGCCCAAAAAATATAGGCATCCAACCCAGTTAATGGCTTCGCATACAAAATTATAATGTAATGGCAACAAAACTATTACACAAAAAATGTTACGCAAATCCGAACCAGTCACAAAAAAGAAGAATATCAAAGGTTCAGATAAATGGAAAGTCAAACCTGTGAATACAGGATAGTTTAATCCACAAACTAATGTTCATCAAAAAGGAATCATGGTCATCAAAAATGGCCTACGAACGTCGTAAATCCGCTGGAACATAGAAGGCTGTAATGGAACGTTTAAATCGTTTTCCCAAAACCAAACGAGGATGGCAAATATAAACCGGATCAAAATCCAAATAAGACAATAACTGTGAGCATGTAAATGTTAATAAATCCAAAACGAAAGCTTAAGGAGATGAAGAGCTCCACTGGAATCCATGCAGCAATCTCAGAGTCACCGGCCCCAGCAGGATGTGTGGAGAAAGTGCAACACAATAAACGATCCCCCTGCGCGTAGGCAATTGCACGGCTCAGAAAAAACAAATTAGACCAAAAGCAAAAAAAGGAGCCAGCAAACAGTGACTGGAGAAATAAAAACTGTATTAGATGAACATATCAACAGCAAAATACAGACCGGTCAAAACAACAAAGATATTGTTATCATCTCAGCAGATAAAGGTGGTGCTGTGGTCATTCTCAATTGGGTCGATTATGATAATGAGGCCAAGCGACAACTCCTGGATGAAAGATATTACTCTCAAATGTCTGTGGATCCAACCTTCATGTTCAGTAAACAAATCGAAAGGTTTCTTACACAGGCCAAGGAGGGAGCTATTATTACTAGTGATATTATGCATCAGCTTCTAGTCAAGGACCCGGTCACTCAGTACATTTATTTTTTACCAAAGATTCACAAGGATCCTTTACATCCACCAGGCAGACCGATTGAATCTGGAAGGGGATACATTACGGAGCCTCTTTCCTTATTCTTGACTAACCATCTTAAACCTTTGTTACCCCTTATACGATCCCGCTTACAGGATACCACAAATTTTTTGCAGGTCATTTCTGACACACAATTAGAGCCTGATTGGCTCTTATGCACATTGGATGTTAGTGCCTTATATACAAATATTCCACACCAAGCTGGTTTAGATGCATTAGCTTATTGGCTAGAAGTTTCCAACTTATATAGATTGGACTTTAATTCCTTCTTGGTTGGTCTAGCACAATACCTTTTGACCAGTAATGTCTTCTATTACAAAGAGCAATGTTTCTGGCAAACTAAAGGGACTGCTATGGGGGCTTCTTTTGCCCCCATATATGCTGATCTCTTTATGGCCTATGTTGAGAAATGTATTCTATATGATAAGGAAAGGAACTATTTCTTAGCTCAGATTGACATATGGAGACGTTACCTGGATGACGTTTGGCTAGTTTGGATGGGTGATGATTGCTCATTATTGGATTTTGTTACTTATTTGAATAATAATGTATGGGGGTTGCAATTCACTGTAAATTATGACATCAACACTATTACATTTTTGGATGTCCTAATTAAGAGATCATCTGATCATACTTTGTGCACAGAAGTATATAGGAAATTCCCCCAATATAATTCCATTCTACATGCTTCGAGTTATCATCCACCTCATATAGCACGTAACATTCCAAAGTCCCAATTTATACGTGCCAAACGTATTTGTTCAGACAGTACCACCTTTTGTAAGCATAAAGCAAATTTGACTAACAGATTCAAGCTTCGGGGTTATAAAACTGGTGACATTTCAGTGGCCAGTCATCAGGTCAGTTCCATGGAGAGATCGGACCTCCTCACATACAGGGAACATACTAATAGACCATCCCAACCAATCAGATTCATAACTACGTATGCCAGGAATTCTAGTCGTCTCACCCAAAGTGTACGCAGACATTGGAACATACTTCAATGTGACTCTGACATTGCGAACATTATTCTGGACAGTTGTCTATTTTCTTATAGGAAAGGAAAAAATTTAAATTCTTTTTTTAATCATTATAAACACAGAGACACTGGGACCAATGAATAGTACAAACAACACTATCAGGTGAGCCTTTATATGGTTGCTTCCCTTGTGGCCATTGTACTAACTGCCAATATATTGATAAATACAAACATTTTTCCAGTCGAAATTGTCCCAGAGTGTTTGACTTGAACTTTTTTGCCAATTGTTCAAGTGATTGGATTATTTATTTGGCCACCTGCAACTGTGGCTCTTTTTACGTGGGACAGACATCACGACCTTTAAAAATATGCATTTCTGAACACATTAGTAATATCAAACAAAAAAGAATACATAATGCTCTTTACAAGCATCAATTAGTTCATTCTACAGCTAAGTTTATGTTTACCATTATTGATATTATACATGGGAATCGTGCTAACAAAACAGGATGGCATTCTATACTAAATGCTAAGGAAAAGAAATGGATCATCAGACTGGGAGGGCTATTCCCTCCTGGTCTTAATGAACATCTTTAAGTTTTGACCAATAGACTGCTTGCATACTTGATAAAAACAGCTGTGTATTTTTTGATTTTTGTACACTGAGGAAAGCTGTGTTTTTCCAGCCGAAACCGGTCTGTATTTTGCTGTTGATATGTTCATCTAATACAGTTTTTATTTCTCCAGTCACTGTTTGCTCTCTCCCCTTTTTTGCTTTTGGAAAGCAAAGTCACTGAGAGATGCAGCATCTCCTTGTGGGCTATGGAAGCGAAATAAAATATGTTTGTGTTTTGCTGTTCTGCACACACTCCCCAAAATGCTGTTTGTACTAATGTAAAAATAAGGGGTGAAATTCATGTTTCCTAAGATTAGACAGTGCCGTTTCACTGATGCAGTCTACTGTAACTTCCTACTGGTAGTTATAATTAATTAATTAGTTTAATGCAAAATAAATGTGCTCATTATGCAGGAAACTATTTGTTATTCCTTCACATAAACTAGCACCTCCATCCAGTTGCAGTCTGCTAATTTATAACCAGTAAAGTAGTCCATCTGACATGTCTAGTCAGCATCAGTATTTATGGAAGTAAACTAGAATAGCAAGACCTGGATTTGCAGAGCAAAACAAACTGAAAAACAATTTTTCTTGCAGTGTCCTTAAACTGCAAGAGTAGTATTCCTCTAGGGTATAGTGCTTTTGTAGTAATATATTAGTGTAGTTACAACATAATTTCTTTGTGAAGTATGATGCATTGACCTTTGCCAGAGTGCAAGGTGCAGTCTGATGATTTGTCACACTAGGCAGATAAAGCATTTTTGTTAGGTCTCAAAATGTGGTTGCTCTTATCTGGGGGCCACTTGATGCATTGTATCTGATCACAAATTCAGTTGTTTCAGTTTTTGTTGTTGAAATACACCACAGCACATAAGACTAGATAGCAATCTAAATAGGATTAATGTAAAAAATCCAAATTGTAGCTGTGCAAGATTCCTTTTGCTGTTTTCCGAAATCTAAACACACAAAGTAAAAATTCACCTTTATTTAGGATGGAACCCTTGAAATCTTTTGAACTGCATTTGATCTTGCATTATTCCTTTTTTATCTACTCAGAGAAGGTGTTCTCATTTACCTCCAGTTGATTTTGTTGTATTGGTTCCACTGTAAAGTGCCTGAAGGCCAAAACACCATTTGGAATTAAGGTACCTTTTCCTCTTAACCAAAGCCCCCCCCAGGCATTGGCCCTACAAATGCTTGCATCCAAGTGCTCTTTTCTTAGATGTTATTGCACAGACAGTGGAGCTTATGTCTGTTTAAAAGATGTCATTGCAACAGTCATTTTCCTCAAAGCCTTTCTGTCAAACATCAGTGCTATTAAAGTTCATTTTACAGATGCTTCTGTTACCAGTATCAGATTACCGTGCAGCAGTCTTTCAAGCCTAGGTTATTTGTTTTCCTGTGAAGATGTCAGATATTGAGGCATCATCTCTAGCTGCTCGTTCAACCCACTTCTGGAGCACCAACCTCTTGGCTCCATGCTCCACTGTATTTCCATAGCAGAGAGAGAATGCCTCCTTGTCTGAGGTTCTGACCCAGAGCCACACTAGACTTCCACTATGTCCAGACCCCTCTATTTGCAACACTCCTTAGGTTTTCCATCCACTCATCTCTGTCTGTAGGTATGCAGGCCACTAAGAGGTCATCTGTCTGCCTTTGAATCCAAGTCGGCAAAGACCAAGAAGTATGCCACAAAAACAAACAAGAGCCAGCACTGTTCCATGGCTGAAAATTTGAGTGTTAAGGAATGGACTGCTACTCTGTTTTCTTTAGATGATCCTAACATTGGTCAGATATAGTTCATGTTGTCGGCATGGCACACTACTGTAGATAGGGCTGTCAGAGAGGTGGGCATAGTACAGTTGTATACTGGCATTCAAGGCTCTACCTCACCATCTTCATCAAATGACAATAATGTGACCTTTCCAGAGTCCCAGTGCAAGGGCTTCCTGATGTTTGTTCCAGAAACTGACAGTCACTTGAAGAAGGTGAAGGAGATAGTGCAGACAGACCCTTTCAGCACCAGGAGTCAATTTCTACCCTCCACAATATTCCTGTTCTAGAATTCATAGGAGCTAGTACTGGCTGTGGTTCTGTCACATCCCAAAGCCACACCAGCAGACAGCCTCTGCATTTCAGAAGACAACCAAACTGGTGTTCAGCAAGGTCATTGTCCCAGAGGTTGGGGTCCTAGGCATTAAAGTAGTGGCCATGTACAACTCCATGGTGTTTCAGCAGCAGTCCTGACTCCCTTTCAAACCATTTACCCTCAAAAGTTAGTTGGATGCTGTGGTTTGATCTTCCATAACAAACAAAATGAGGACAAGTTTGGTTATGAAGAGTTTATCTGCTATCTTTATTTCCCCCATTCAGTCCCCTTACTCTGCCATTGCCTAGATATTCCAGTCCACCAAAGTAATCAAGCAAAGAATGACCTGCAGAAGCCTTGACAAAAGAGCAAACCCGGAAGATGTTCTTCGTGTTTCACTGTTGCAGTCATCACCTGTGGGTTATCCCTGCTGTGGTAGCCTCGGCCGGCCCGAATACCAGAGTCAATGTTTTTGTGCATCAGCTGCTGTCGCCTGTAGTCTGACATCAGGTTGGCAGTACTATAAAGCAAGGCATCTGACGTCATTGCATCAGTCTTTCTTGCAGTGGAGCCTATAGCAGAAGCAGCTTGCACGAATGCTGGTCGGTCGCTACCAGAAGTCAGATTTCAGCAGAAAATGTCTAAAGCTAAGTACCCAGTTGTGGGGACCCTTTTTTCTTTCTCTAACCAATGTCTGGAAAAGTTAACAATTGAAAGCAGATCCCACAACGAGACTTTCATTCTTACTGCATCACTTGTTTAGGCCCAGACCACGACGTTCCTCGTTGCCGGTTGTGTGCCCTCTTTAATGCGAGAACCATTCGCAGTAGAGTTCTTTTTGTAGACAATTATTTTCGTATTCCATCTTCGAATTCCGATATGGCGTTCATCATCCAACAATCCGCCGACATTCCGAAAAAACGCAAAAAGAGAGACAGGCCACACAAGGCTAAGCCTTCTGACTACACTGCCGCTAAGCAAGTCGTCAGTTCTCCGGAATTCAGTGAGCCGCTTTCACAGCCCCTGATGCCTGACTCACTTTCTACACAGGCCTCTGCCGAGACCCTTTCGGAGTCCGGTATGCCGCAGAAATTCACTTCGTCTTCCAAGCCTTTGGCTGTCTCTGCCTTGGCTGGGTCCAGAGCCACGACATAGGCACTGGCTTCCTAGGACGCCATTTGCACTAACGATTCTAGACAAATTCCGACTACTCTTTGAGAGACGGACGGATTCTCTCAAGCCTTAAAGCTGGGCCACTCCTAGAAAATCTGCTTTAGCCATCATCTTGCTACTGCTCCCCTACCCCAAGTTCAAATGCTTAAAATGGTGGAGGATTTCATCTCCCTTATCCAAGGTACTCAGGCTCCCACTCCAAAAAGGAAAAGGCTCCCTTCTCCAGAAATTGTCAGACCAAGAGTTTGAGGAATCTGATTATTCTGCTTTTGAAGAGGAATAACAGCCCTTAACTGTTTGAGGATTCAGATGCAGAGAAATCCATCCACTCTGCCAACCATCCAGAGAACCTCTCCTTCGAGGAAACCCTTCACTCCCTCAGGGAACATTTTCAATGGGAATCTCAGGACTACTCACAGTCAAAGAAATGACTTGGAGAGTTTCTGAACCTGCCTTAGCACTGATCCCTGGCCATCCCACCTATTCTACAAGTGGTGGATGATGTTTTCCTTGAATCCAGTTTAGCCCCTGATGCCCTGCCTCCTGCTCCAGCTAAACCTGACTGGTACTACAGATTACCAGATTCAGAGATATAACTGTACAGGAACCCCGCTGCAGATCCTGAGGTCACTGCACAGGAACCCAAAGGAGCTGAGACTAGTTCTGTCAAGAATCCTCTTCCTTCTGACAAAGACTCCAGAGCTCTGGACAGATGGGGTAAAAAATTATACACCTCTGCAGTCTTAGCTATCGGAGTACTCAATTGTCAGTTCCATATGTTAAAATATCAACAACACACTTAACAGAAGATTGCTACCTCTCCTGATGGTGCCAACTTAAAAGAGATGGCAGAATTATTACACTCTGCTTGTCAAGTGGCCAAAAACTCATTACAATGTGGATATGATGCCCTAGGTGCTTCTAGCAGGGCAGCAGTGACAGGATCTGTTATTAGAAGACATGCATGGCTGAAGGAACAACCTCTCCCTGATCATGTAAAGTCTAAACTTATTGATGCACCCCTAGATAAGGAATGCCTGTTTTGGGAAAAAGCAGAAGAGGTGCTTAAAAAAATGGAAGACTAGCAAAATCTATGCAAACAGTAAAAGATTCATTTCAAGTTCAACACCCAGATTCAGCAGGAACTTCCCCTTTAAGCACTGGGCTTTCCCTTCACCCAGCAGTCAGGGCCAAAGTAAGCCCAGCAGGGACAGGACATCCAGTCCCCTATCCCAGGGCCAGCAAACAAACAAACAATGGACTACTTCTGCCACTAAGGCAGAGAGTTCCAAGTCAAGCTTCTATGGTAAATAGTCACAATGACTCTCCCTCCCCCCTCTGCCCTCCTTTCACTCATCTAAAACTAGGAGAAAGGCTCACCCTCTTCTAGGACAATTGGGGTCTCTGTAACCAAGGACCAATGGGTATTAAAAATCATTTCTCGAGGATAAAGATTCTCCTTCAGTGAACTCCCTATTCCAAGAGGGTACCCAGACCTCCCCCCAAAACTGTGGGCAGAGGCATTAAAACAGGTAAAAACACTAAGATCCCGGGAGCAGTAGAACCGGTCCCTCCAGATCAAACAGGAAAAGGTTTTTACTCCAGACCATTCCTTGTTCCCAGGAAGGAGGACACTTGGCGCCCAATCCTGGATCTATCTAAAGTGAGCACCTCCTTGGTGGTTCCCAGATTCAAAATGCTAACCTTGCAGCAGCTCCTGCCTATGCTCACAAAAAATGCCTGGCTGGTGACACTAGACCTAAAAAATGCTTACCTCCACATCCGCATCAGGGAATCGTACAGAAAATTCCTGCGCTTCAGAGCAGGCAATCAGCACTTTCAGTTCTCTCCACTGCCCTTTGGGTTATCTACTGCTCCCAGGGTATTCACCAAATGCTTGGTCCCAGCTTTACTCCCAAAGTATTCACCAAATGCTTGGTCCCAGCTATAGTATTCTGCAGACAGAGAAACATACAGATTTACCCTTACCTGGATGACTTCCTCATTCAAGTGAACAGCAAAGAAAAGTTGCTCCAGGATTTTCTCTTTGTCAAAAAACTCCTACATCTCTGTATGTAATATATATAATTTTTTATATCACAAAAACCTGGCATTTTAACAGAGGTGTGTAAACCTTTTATATCCACTGTATGTGTGTGTGTGTGCATGTATATATACACACACACACACACACATATATATATATATATATATATATATATATATATATATATATATATGATCTTTCTGACCCACAACATTCTGCGAAAGTATAACCTGGTCTGTTTGCCTTTGGTTCCCCTACCCCACCCATTTTCCCACCCACCCTCACTCTGACTTTAAACCTCCATCTCAACCCACCACAAGGCTCAACCAATACCATTATGTAACACCTGCACACATTAACTATTTGCAATGCCTCACATATTTTTTTCAGTACTCCTTCCACTATCCAGCTCTCCCTTCTGTCCTGTGTATCTTGACAGATTCCCTACCCTCTTACTTACCAATACTTTAACATCATATTGTTTCCCAATACAACACATCAACCCCTCTTTTTCCACCCTCTTCTCTAACTCTACTGACATGTTAAAATGTCATTCTGCAACTAACCACCATGATAATCTCTGTGCTGTTTCTCTAACTTCTTCTGATACAAAGTTAACATCTCTACCTTCACGCTTCCACACAACCCATCCCCATTATCCTAGTTTTTCTGTCCAGGGAACATGCTACAGCATACTCAACCCTTAATTCACCCAAGATAACATTCACCTTATACTCTTCCCAGTACCAGACTTTTTCAAACATACCCTACACTTACACAACCCCATAATTCATAAGCTAAAATTAAATGCTTATTCTACAACCAACATATCTCCCCCAAACTAAAACTCAGTGGTGACAGACATCTAAACCCTGGACCAGCTACATCCCTGCAAAGCTTTAATACTATGCCCACAAACCACACCCATCCAACATGACACTACTTGTTCTTCCCTTAATGTTACACATATAAACATTAGAAGCATCTACAACAAAATACTACAGTTTCAGGCATGGATTAACCTACATGCTCCAGATATAGTACTAACTGAAATCTAGCTGATAAAAGAAACAAAATATAATTAAATTCTAACCCCAAACTGTAGTATAGTAAGAACAGACAGACACAATTAGAGTCAGTGGAGCTGCAGTAGTCTGCAAAAATTATCTGCAGTTTACTCCTTCACCACTAAATCCTCCACAATTTGGCAAAGCAGAAATTCTCATATCTACCCTCAAACCCAACCTAAACAAGATGTTGTACATCACAGGTGCTTATTTACCAGATGGTTATAATCTCTGTTTTGCAGAAGACAACTTTTGCTGGGTCTCACTCAGCATCTCCCAAGAAAAATGCATACT